>NC_134834.1:145499740-145824247 GCF_004210375.1 Tachypleus tridentatus
AAATTAACAACGCCCTCTAGGGTTTACTGTGGCAACAACAAAACATTCTTTTTGTCTCAAACTTTCTTTCTGTCTTTTTTTTTTAAATTAATACACTAATGACTATATTAAATTATAATTTAATTACTAGAAACAAACTTAAAATTCTCTTGTTCAGTTCTCTGTCTACTGTATATGATCGCGAAATAAGAACGTAACAGAAGTGAGACTGGGTAGTTGTTAAAAAGACTCATTGTTATTGAGATTTACCGCTTCGATGTTCGAAAACACAGATGTTGTTGTTCAAGCAAGACGAGTAGAAAAAATTATCCGTCAGATTGTTTTGAATATTAACGTTTGGATAACGTTTCAGTTGGTTATTGGACAAAATGATATTTCGTCATATCTAATCTGAAACGTAATGTTGTTTCACTTAAAGTGATGAATTTCGAAAAGAAACGTCGGCAGCAAACGGCGCATAAGACACAACCAAACGTTGGCTGACGACGACGTCGCCCAAGAAATGCTCGACGAGAGGGGGAGGGGGGACATGCAGGTTACTCTTGTAAATCCTAGTTCCATTATTGAATCAGTGTTTGTAAACGGCAAAGTTAGCGGGGGTGGCCAGAGATCGATGAAGACTGCTGCTTCGTCACCCAGTGCTGGCGTTAGCCAGGACTCGCAGTCTAACCAGCAGGACGGCCACACCGAGGAAAATGTTACATTCAACTGTGAGTTAGGCTTCGCAGCGTCTATTGTAAGGGATGATAGTGTTAAGTCTTCGCAAGACGCGCGAGCTCGCATGGAACGCAAGTCTGGACTGTATCGGATGTCACAGCACGAGGAACAGCAAACGGCCAGTTCTGAGAACAAGAGTTGTGTTTCACAAGTTCACGAGCTTGCGACCAGTGCGCACGAGCTGAGTGACGGTTGTTCAAGAGATTGTGTCGAAACGAATCAAACTGACTCGAAAAGAAGAAATACTCGTAGTGAGAGTGGCATCACAATATCTTCAGAATTTATTAAACTTGACCCAGAAGTGAGGAAAGAAAACATCACAGATCCAGAGACTGGGAACGTGTTTAGGCCGTCACTGACCACCCACATGAGTGCAAACGATGACCAGGTAGTGCCGGCGAAAATTAAAGAGACAAGGAGTGCTTCCAAAGAAAACAAGGGAAAGCCTACATGCCAGTTTTCTGTAAGTGATTCATCCGATATACATTATGAATCAAAAGAGCGCATTTTCAGTGACGCTGTGTGTAGTCATGTAACTAAAGGTGAATATAGTGTTGAGAACAATTCGACAGAACTTACTAAAGATGCAACGAGACACGTTGTAAGACAATGCGAAGTTCCCGGTAGTGAATGGGAAAGAGAAGTAAATAATTCTAAGTCGGATCAAAAACGTAAAATGTCCAGGTCTTTATTAAAGAAAAATTCTAATCGGTCCAAAAGTGAAAAAATGCGAGTTAAGTTTAGTGAGACTATGACCGTGTTTTCAGAAGAGTTCTCGAAACCACAGCAGGTAACTATGCAATCAACAGAATTGTTCCTTAATTACGTGTCTCCAGTGCACGATCCACCGCCTCAGTATCAAAACTCGTTGAATCTAAAAACCCCAAGTGAATATAGAGACACACTTATAAATCGAGAACCTTGTTCAACACTCGTAGAACCGGACTCATTTTTGGCTTCCAAGATCAAGAATAATTCGGAGACGATTAATGAGAACCATAAGGTTAAAGAGGAGTCAAGAATGGTAAGTAGAGCCTCTCGAGCGTTAAATGTAGTGGTGAAAAATACAAATCTGGTTGGTATCACAGGTGACAATAATGAGAAGTCTGCTTCCATGAATAAAGAACCACTTTGTGATCTGTTAAACAAAGACGAGGGAAAAGACGAAAACGTGAGAAGCTTTAGTAGTGCGATTGAATACTTACAAGATATTGCTACTTTGTCTTCTAATAGCTTAAGCACTCATGGCAAGTTAATTGAAGCATTAGACACCAGGCCCGCAGACTTAGGGCTTAGCACCATGCCTTCGGCACCAGAGAGCCAGCTTCCCAGCCTCTCACCTCCACTGAATCAATTCAGTGTGGACCTGGTCCATCATAGAAAGGAAGATGAGGACTGGCAGGTACAGCTAAGTCCACTTAGCTCCATTCAGGAAACGGACAGTGACTCCAGTGTTTCTTCACAAGACACCATAATCATGATGACTTCAGAAGAAAGCAAACGTAATGAAAATCATGTTCGTGGAAGCTTCCGACAATACGAGGAACTTCGGAAGGAAATTTTAGGCCAGCATACGAACAACAAACTAAATGAGATATTGGTCTGTAGTTCTCCTCAAGACAGCGAAGACAGCAAATCAACGGGCTCTTCTTCATCTCTCAGCGATGACAGAGGACCAGAGGAGTACACCACTAAACAATGTCAGGGGATTAACAGAAGCAATTCTCAAATCCGTCGAGCTTTAGAAAGAAGTGCGTTGCGTCGAAGCTTACAGAAGAAAACTGAAGTTCGAAAAAGAGTTGTGCCATCTAGTAGTGGGATGAATCAAAGAGTAAACTTGGGATCACCTTCTGACATTTCCTTGATGGAAAAAATCAGGTGGCTGACAACTGTAAACTCGGAGGAATACAGTAAAGAAGTGAACGAAAACGGAAAAGAAGATAATGCTGAAATTTTTCAGTCATCGAATCTTCATTATGAATCCCCATTTCCCCAACAACTGAGACGCTGGGACATGCTGGACGTTCCTTACTTTAAGAAAGCAGAACAACCAATTCCTGCCATTTTGGGGAAGAGGCAACTAAATATACAAAAGTGTTTGCCTATGAAACATGGGAAGGAGCGGGAAGACCTTTCTAGCCGGGAAAATAAGTTAGCATCATTAGTCATTCCTGATGACCTTCGCGATTGGAAAATAGGATCTCAACTAGCGAAAAACAAACTGAAATCATCAATAACAAATTGCTATGATCGCTCCCATATGGTATCTCAAGACAGCGCAAATCGTGACGTCCACAAATCACGTATACCCCCTCTAGTGTCGGCTCAAGGTGTTCAGAATGGTGTTTTCATCAATGGTACATCAGATGAATTAGAACTTTTTGTAAATCAAGATTTCAATAGGATTGAGCGGCTCCGTAAACGATATAGCTTATCAGAGGAAGACTCAGACCCAACATTTGGATTTTCTCGGAGACCATCGGTCAGAGGGATTCGACCCCGCTTTGGTTCCACTACTGAAATTTTGAAACAAATGCAACTACAACTTCAACCACCTGAATTAGCCAATCCAAAACACACTGGCAGTCATGTCACCTGGCCATATATGGATATTGAAATCGCAAGCCGATCAAAACCGTCAGCACAAAGACAGACACCAGGGGTGATTCTGCTAAATGTTAAACATGAGGAAAGAATCAATGGAGTAGGATTGATTCCTAAGTTGTATAGCAGTTTACCGCCAAATCCTGTAAGGCGTGACCACGTGTATAGTAGTACCAATAACCTTGCATCCCAGCTACGTACTCCGAAATTTCAAGAAAATACATTTACCGAATTGTCTGAAAACAGTGTTGCGACTGACAACCACAATAGCAAACCAGCGATGAAAGAAAGGTCGATTTCTTCCTCTAAAGGAGAACGAGGTACACCAGAAGGAGCTAGTTCATCACCAAAGGTTTCTTCGGACTCTGTGTATCATAGGGCGCCCTCTCGTGGAAAATCGAAACTTGTCAAACAAACCGGTATAATATATTACACCATGAATGTGTAAAGTGTGAAAAAAGGAAGACTAGTTGCAAGGTTAAAGGTTAACTGTGATGTAAAGTGACGTAAGAATTATCACCTTTATAGTGTACTCTCGTAAATTTACAAAAAACAGCATTGTTTGTATAAAAGTGTATATTATGTAGCAATATAACTTCAGTACCAAATTGTATGGCGACCATTCATTTCTATTCTCAGTACATAAATATACATATATAACTTTTGGGTTTTTGAATTTCCAAAGACCTATCGGAACTGTAATGTTTTCTGGGTAAAAATATATTCAGAGTGTAAACCTAAATATTTTCTAGAATATTCAAATGCCAATGCATCAATTAGTTGGCGTAATTTCACTGGATTGCGTGTTATAGTAATGTTTTTGTCGTTTAGGTAAAAGTTGAATATGTCTTATATACTGAAATAAATTGTACACACACGTATATATGTATATATTTATATACATAGGTTTTATCTTCACAGTTTATAGGTTTCCTTATATATGGGTGTATATATAAATGTTTGAATGGAATGGCTAGTCTTTCATGAAATTTATGTCAATGTATTTGTAAACTGATCAAAATAATGAGGCCATATTTACGTTAAGAGCTGGTTTCACCTCTAAGGGGCCTCTTCAAAAGTTTTGTTAGGATTTTTCTTGTTTTGAGATAAGTGTCACGTGAAGCATTAAAATGGATATTAATTTCTTTTTAACAACTGCTCCGTGAAAAACAGATTAGATGTTAATAAACCAAGAAAACATTTAACTTCTATAAAACAAAATATCTAAAATTTTTCTCTGTGATTCAAATACTTACACTTAAGTTTTGTAACAAATTACCTATAAAGTTGTAAGCTCCTCAAATAGCATAACAGTATATCTGCGAATTAATACCGGTAGAAACCGGGATTCGATACTCATGGTGGATAGAGCACAGATAGCTCTTTGTGTAACTTTGTGCTTACTGAAACAGCGGTATGTCTGTGGTTTTATACTGCTAGAAACCAAGTTTCGATACCTGTGGTGGGCAGAACACAGATGGACCTTTGTGTAGCTTTATGTTTAATAATAATAAACAACTACAAAGTTAGAAATGCGTAAACAAAGCTTGTAAATGAGCTTCTGCGCAACTAGTAGTCCAAAATAAATTGAATTCTGAATTAAATTTTTAATGTGAATGAAATAACAACGTACGACCGCAGCTGACGTCAAAAGATACAAATCCTGAAGATGAACTAAGAAAGTCGAAACGTTGTTCTGTACTTTATTTTAATTAAAGTTATAATATCCATACTAGCCGTCTTGAGAATATACTTCAAGTATGTTTCTCGTCATCATGAAAAACAAAAATTGCTAGGTGGTTAAGGCGCTCACCCTGCAATCTGCTGGTCGCGGATTTGAATCCTCGTCACACCACACATGCTCACCATTCCTGCTGTGAGGACGTTATAATGTAACGGTCAATCCCTCTACTCGTTGGTAAAAGAGTTAGCCAAGAATTGGCAATGGATGACGATTACTAGCTTCCCTCTATTCTTACCACTGCTAAATTAGAAACGTCTAGCGCAAACAGCCATTACGTAGCTCTGCGGAAACTTCCAAACAGTAACTTAATTTGGTCAGCTTGGAATTAAAAAAAAAAAAATATTTAAAGTAGCAAAATATCACTCATTGCTGTCAGGTTCGAGTGCAAAAATGTCTTCATTTCACTCAGAAAATTATAATTTTATCGTTGGCTAGGAATACTAAAACACTTCACTGACGCAAACAAAATATCTGTTATTTTCGTCGTCTCAAAAGCCAACAACAAAAATGATTTTGGCCCAGCATGACTAGGGGGTTAAGGCGTTTGACTCGTAATCTGAGGCTCGCGGGTTCGAATCCCGTCATACATGTTCGCCCTTTCAGCCGTGGGGGCGTTATAATGTGACGGTCAGCCCACTATTCGTTAGTAAAAGAGTAGCCCAAGAGTTGGCGGTGGGTGGTGATGACTAGTTGCTTTCCCTCTAATCTTACACTGCTAAATTAGGGACGGCTAGCGCAGATAGCCCTGGAGTAGCTTTGCGTAAAATTCAAAACAACAAAAAATGTTTATTTCAGAGAAACAAATTATCATCTAAAAAGAAACATAACCCGTGCGATTCCAAAAACATATTCAATTGTTTGGCTGTTATTCGACATATTTAGGCCCGGCATGGCCAAGCGCGTAAGGCGCGCGACTCGTAATCCGAAGGTCGCGGGTTCGCGCCCGCGTCGCGCTAAACATGCTCGCCCTCCCAGCCGTGGGGGCGTTATAATGTGACGATCAATCCCACTTTTCGTTGGTAAAAGAGTAGCCCAAGAGTTGGCGGTGGGTGGTGATGACTAGCTGCCTTCCCTCTAGTCTTACACTACAAAATTAGGGACGGCTAGCACAGATAGCCCTTGAGTAGCTTTGTGCGAAATTCCAAAAGAAATCGACATATTTACGAGTTCATATTTTTAATTCATTTTTATTCATTATTTCTGGAATTGGAGGAATGTGTGTGTGTGATTTTTTATTATGAACTAAAGTTTTGACATGCGTACTTTGAAATCTCAGGTTGTAAGTTCCTTTTACGCATGCGTAAACTTGTTTATGGATCTTTATCATTTTATGAGCTTCTGATATCATTTGGAAAGAAAAAAAAGTATTCATTTAAATAGTATTTAATATGATTATATACATTTCTATACAAACATTTTTGTATTTGGTGGTCTTGCCGAACAATAAAGTATCGTATTTCACGTACGTTTCCATAGTTGCTACTGAAAGTTATCGCTACTGTGATTTTAAAACTATTAACTTACGAGAAGCAGTAAGTTTAGTGGGATACAATTTCACTTCTATAACCCCACATGAGGATGAAACAATGTTTATAACAAGTTTGTTCCTCTTTCCCTGTGAATCAGCTGTCAGATTATGGACTTTCAACGCTAAAATTCAGGGTTTAGTTCCTCGTGGTGGACCGAACGGAGAGAGCCCATTGCTTAGCTTGCAATAAACCGATAACGAAAAGTTCGCATGATGATACAATGAAGAAACTAGCCCTAAAGATATAATGAGTCGGTATAAATCTACAATTTAGCCTGTGTGTATTTTGGTTTCGGTTTTCTTATTTAAAACCGGTATTGTTGATTAATATTTAAAAAAAAAAAATCAACTATAAATCCTTTTCTTTTTGGAACACTATTTGCTAAGCCTAAAACATAACTAAGTTTCAAAAATACTAAAGTTACGTTTGCTGTTTATCTTGTAAATCAACTGATTTCTTTCCAGATGCTGGAATATTTTACAGAGATATAACATCAATTTTTCTATCTATTTTAATTATCTGTATTGAATATACGCTCCCTAAACTACATGGGCTTCATTGAAACTCCGAGAGGAAGTAATAAAAGAAAGTCATTACACAACTCGAGCGCGTGCGTAAAAATAGCATTTTCTCGGATTCATTAGCACAACCAAGTAGTGCACTCTATAGGGTTTTCGGTCATTTTGTATCACTCGTCATATTAAGTTATTAAAAAGAAGAGAAAATCTAGGGACAAGTTTTAGAGTTCGTAAATGAAGTAATCTGTACAGTATTTTTTTCAATTCAGGGCAGATACAGATTGTCTTGGGCTAATAAAACTAGCACGACAATACCGCAATGTTTTTCTATATCTAATTCCATATACGTAATTTCACGGAGGATATGTCCCCCGAACTTTTGTCCAGTAAATGAAGTAACCTATACAATTTGTTGCCAATTCACGGAAAATACAGATTGTCTTGGGCTAGTAAAATCAACACGACAATACCAGGATATTTCTCTAAATCCAATTCTATATGCGTAGTTTCATGGGGATATGTACCCCGCAATTTTTTCAAGGATAGCATGAATTATTTGAAAAGGGCCTTATTATCTTAGCTTCAGAAACTGTTCCCCTTTCCTCCACTTTCTGGCAACCCGGTATGTCCAGGTGGTTGAGACACTCGACTCGTAATCCTAGAGTTCGCGGATTCGAATCCCAGTCACACCAAACATGCTCTCCCTTTAAGCCGTGGGGGCTTTATTATGTGACGGTCAATCCCACTATTCGTTAGCAAAAGAGTTGCCGGTGGGTGGTGATGATTAGCTGGCTTCCCTCTTGTCTTACACTGCAAAATTAGGAACGGCTAGCGCAGATAGCCCTCGTGTAGCTTTGCACAAAATTCAAAACAAAACAAACCACTTCCTGGCTTATTATTTTATATAGTGGATGATCAATACAATTAATTCTTTAATTTATTTATTTTTTATTTTTTATTTTTTATTTTAAAATTTTAAATTTTATAGATTGCGAAAACAGAAATGAATAAGAATTGATTAAAACGATTTTAATTCCCTTTGTTTAGCTCTCGCTTCTCTGGGAAGCTGGTGATATTTTTGAAAATAAGAACTCATTCACTGAAATCATTTTAACACTTAGTTTTAACTTTGCTATTTTCCAAGTGGGGAGCTAATGGTAAGCCTGAAGACTCACAATGATAAAAACTGGGTTTCGATACTCGTAGTGGGGTCAACACAACTAGCACAAATGCAACTTTACGCTTAACAACAACCAAACCAAAATGCAACTATCAATACGCATATGCATATATAGAATTTTCGATTGAAAAAAACAACACAGCAAAGAATATTCACAATAGACGTAAAACACGTCCATTGTTGGCACGGTATCACGCGCTAAGCACGTGCCACGTTCTTATTTGCAGGAAGTTTGACTCAAACTTCGAATATTGTTTAAGTGTCGAGTTACCGGCTTATTTACACATTTCTCACAAACGGTCGGGTCCATGTGTTGCATTATACAATTGTTTTATTTTTCTGTTACAACATTCTTTGCAAAGACGTCTCAGACAACTGGGTAAAATAACCCATTTTCTATCTAAAATGCATTATAAAGAAACCCAACAGTAATTAGTGAAGTTAATGTAATATTGTTAGTATTTCTGTTTATTTCTTATACTATTTGGGCGTAACAGAGATCCTTCACCTAACAAAGTCATTATCCATAAGCTATTTCGTGCATAAACAATTAAAAAAGCGAGATCTTGGAATCGATCATTAATTTTGGGGTTAAACTTTCACCCCTAACTAGTCCAGGCTACCTCAAAGAAAACTGGCTAAGGCAATCGGATCAGCAAAGGTTGAGAGAGGACTGGATAATTCGTTTGTAGATGGTGAGATGACAGAAGGGCCCTTATTATTAATGGAATGCTTCAGGAGTTAGTGCTAATGCCTTTGCATTGTATATACATATCAATTCTAGTAACAAAAGTTAGCATAAAGGGTCACATGCAAAAGATGCAATGAATTAGAAATAATAATAATAGCCAAAACTATGGCGCTCTCGAATAGCTGACTATTCTTCTGCAGATGAATAAATTGCGTTTGTCTTCTGAAAAATAACAATCAACTATTCGAAAGCGCTCGAGAGTTGGACCTTTTTTTTGAAATTTATTCATATTAATAATATTGATGGGAACATAACTAGCTAGATGACAATAAACTTGCTTCCCAGTCGCACAGTGATATGTCTGCCAACTTATAACGATAGAAACCGGTTTTCGATACCCGTGGTGGGCAGAGCACAGACAGCCTATTATGTAGATTTGTGCTAAATTATAAACACTTTTATTTGCATTTCTAACTGTGATGAAGATATTGATGTATTACAGAAGGACTTAGATTAGTTGGTAAGTTGAGAAAATATTTGGCAAATGTCCTTTAGCTGCAGTGATATCTGGACTATCGTAACATGAATCATACGTTTATTAAAGATGGGGACGTATTCAACAGGTAGCATGACTGAAAGGAAAAAAAACTATTTGTTACTAGTGATGGAAGAAAGAATAAAATTTTATGGTGTATTTATATAAGTATAGATTACAAGTCAAAAAACATAATTATTCCTCTATACAAATCACTAGTTAGGCCTCACTTGGAATACTGTGTGTATAGTTTGGGTCTTCTTACCTAAGAAGGAACTTTGGCTTATTGGAAAGGGTCTAAAAGAGGGTTACTAGCAATAATCTATGGATAGAAGGATTATTTTATAGAGGTATCTTATAAAATAACTTATATTGGGAAAAGAAAGGTAAGATGTGATGTTATTGAAGTCTATAAGATTAACCGGAATATCGGTAGAACAGAGGTCTGTGATATTCTTGTGCTGTAACCTGAAAACAATAGTACAAGAGGACATAAAGCTTAAGATCTAGGAAATACAAGGTAATAAGCTCCTGATAAGAGAGTTATGTTTTTCAAACGGGTGATAAGCTTATGGGATGAGTTGCCGTCGCTTGTAGTGGATATTAATACTTAATTATAATAATAGTTTACGTAAGTTTGGAAAGAAGAATAAATAACTTCTGGAAAAAAATAAATGCGGGTTTCAGTTTGTACTTTCTCAAGGATGAGTGTACAAGGACAGTTTTAAAAGGTCGAATGACCTCTTGTTGTCTGTATGCTATACTTATGTGACTTTCTTGTAAAAAATGTATTTCATAATAATACAAGTGAACCATGACTAGACCTTTCACTATTAGATCTTGCTAGGTCAGACAGATTATAACAACCTGGTGTTATATAGTTGTTTATTAAATATTAGTTATTCGGTTTCTGATGTCTAACAGATCTTGTCAGGCCGGACAGGTTACAAAACTCAGTGTCCGATAACTGAAGTGTTAAGTTGTTTATGAAACATGGCATATTTGGTTTCGAGTGCTTACACTTAACTCGGGTGATCTTTTAACAGGCAATGAGGTGAATAATACTTTTCGTCAATCCTAACGTATTACATTTACATTTCGTTGCATGTCGCTGCCAACGAGGCTTTACGCCAGTGCTCATTAAGCCTATTGAGTTACAAAAATCCAGAATTCATTTAGAGCTCAGTTTAACGATAATTGTTGTGAATTGAATCGTAAATTTGCTGAGCTGTGATATTCATGAAAAAGGTACAGAAATGTGTGTATGTTACGTACTCTTAACAGTCACTTGGAAAGCTCGTATCAATGTTTTCATAACAATAGATTGTGTCGCTATTTTCGTAACAATAGTTCGTCTTTTTCGTGAGCCAACAATACGAATGTAGCGTCAGAACTGAAACCACAATATAAACATCACCATACAAGTGCAGACCAACTTTCAGTCGACCTAAGTTGATTTTCATTGTGTGCTGTTTTTAATTTACTACAGTTTTGCTTTCTATTTTCGGAACTAAAGAGGAGAGATATAGTGTTTGTATATAGCGTAAAACATCAAACTTTTAATTCATTTTCACAATTATAGTAATGAAAATGGGTTTGTCTGTTTTATAGTTGCAATTAGGTTATACATATATATATATATATATGTGTGTGTGTGTGTGTGTGTGTGTGTGTGTGTGTGTCCTGTAACTAAATCAAATCACAAAACAAAGCTCCAGTGTCTATCATCTGAACATTTTAAATTTTAAAATTAAAACCTAAACTTCCATAATTGCCACGTATATTAATATCAGTCTTTATTCTACAGAAATCACGATGAAGTCTGAAGTATCACTGGAATAAACAATGTGTTTGTGTTTAGGAAAGCCTGTAATTTAACCTTAGAGATATTATATATTCCTTCTGCGCATTGTTTACACATTATTTCTTTGTATTTCACCTTCTGTGTAGCTGGACAGTGGACAGTGATGGATGACTTTAGTTAGAAGTATCACATTCTTGCGTACAGTTTTACACAGCCTCGTATCAGTTACAACTGCAGTATTGATTTTATTAGTCCTTGCTGCACTTGTTTCAAGCATTGTACGAATATATAGAAAAGGCAGAGAACATTACGAACGGAATACGCCTACAATAGTTACAATAAAATTCTTTCAGAGGACGCTCCATAAATAAGGTTTCATGTTCCGCCGTTAATTTTTAAGAGAACATGATTAGTTTCTAATATTACTCTACTTTTGGCTTTTTACTGTAATATTTACTTCAATCTTTGAAGTATACGTACGACGATAAATACTTGTGGATATGTTTATAGTTCTTGCGTGTTATTATTATACACTCTTCTCTCATATCCTGAGGCAAACATAATTGTACCAATGTAATTCTTACTTCTTCAAAACATGCAAAACGACCCTGCACGGCCAGGTGGTTAGGGCGCTCTATTCGCAATCTTAAGGACACGGGTTCGAATCTCCAAAGTACTCTATTTCTTATCTCACAATAAGGCACAGAGCCTTCTAGAACAAATTTCAGTCATCACAAGACATTTGATAGTTTGGTTTTTAATAGGAGCTCAATAACACAAACAATGGAGGTGGATGGGTGAATACAAAGAGTCTATCTGTGTTTTAAAATATCTTATCTTGGAAGTTTATTACCTTATTTGGTAAAATCTTATGAAGCGTGTAGCTGTCATTGCGGAGAGCTACCCTACAATTCGGTGTAACATCACTGATGTCTATGTTCTTATCTATATCCAATTACACGAAACATGCTTGCCCTTTCAGCCGTGAGGTGTTATAATGTGACGATCAATCCCGCTATTCGTTGGTAAAAGAGTAGCCCTCTAGTCTTAGACCGCTAATAAGGGACGGCTAGCGCAGATAGCCCTCGTGTAGCTATGCGTGAAATTCAAAAATGAATGAACAAGATTATAAAAATGTAACTGCTTGTCTAACAGGTCTCTCACGACCCAGTGGGGGACATTTTTGTTGAGAAAAAAGAAACTACCAAATCCTCTTGTTTTATTAATTTTAACTGAAATGTTTTCGGACATTTTTATTGGCTAATAAGATGATATTTTCCGCACTATCTTGGCGTTGTGGCTACGAAACGTGATTTAAAGAGGTGGGGTGACTGAAATACGTCAGCACATCATGAGCTTAACGACTAAGCACAATAAGCACAGAAGTCTCCAAATGACACTCAGAGGTATTCAGGAACCGCTTAGAACCACTTTGGTAGGTATTGTGCAGCAAGCTGAGTACAGTATTATGCCTGTAGCTACTTTCAATGTGTTGCTGTCTACTCATCCTACTCCTGACTATCGTGATGATTCAAATTTCCCTATCAAATGACAGGCGCCATCTTTCGTATCTTAGTTGAAAACTAAACGTAAAAAGGTGGTAGCAGAAGTACAAACAGTTGGTAATAGCTTAATTAATGATGCTGAGAATGTGGCTTTATTTATATAAAGTATGTACATTTGAAAAATGCTGTATTTCACTTTAAATATTATCAATTAATAAATAAAAACTTGTCTAAAAAGATATAACAAAACCACCTTTTTCTGGGAGTTTCTATATTGAACTTACTTTTAATACTTAACTTCCAGTGTAAAGAAGGACGTGTTAAAATTAGAATTAAGCTCTAACTCACTCTAAGATAACCCTAATAGAAGATGTGGTATAGCTTGTAAAATGGACATACATTTGCACAAGTTTGTTTCTAATTAAACACAAAGCATTACAATGAACTATTTGCGCTCTGGTCACCACGGGTACTGAAACCCGGTTTCTGGCGTGATAAGTTTACAGACATGCCGCTGTGCCACTGGGGACCGTCTGTACAATTTTATTTGCAAAAATGCAGCACATGATATCAATTCTTTTGAGGGGTAGGGAAACAGCATATGAATTAAATATTTTGGGGTAGTTAGGAGACATCATATGGTATCAATTTGGAAACAACCCTTTCAGAATAATGTTACTCTTTCTTTCAGAAACATTAATAAAATAACGACAAACGATTTGAGGTGTAAAATTGTTTTCAAGCTGTCTCTATAAATGAAAATTATTTCATAATTATTAATCCTTTACTACGATGTCCCCTTCTTTTAAGAACACGAAAACAGAGTTTGACCTAGGCTTACAAGAGTGCCCTTAAAAGTCTGTGCATAACTACAAATAAACCCAAATTCTCTTACTTTTTAATAATTAAACAAAATTCCAAACATATTTTGTTTTTGTAAATTGGTTAACATTGTTATGTGATTATAAGTATGAAAACACCAAACTTCGAATTTATTTTGTCCAATCTTTTACAAAATCCTTGTAGTTTTTATGTTGTTGTTTTTTTTCAAATTGCTACTAAAACGAAGGTCAAGCATGGCCAAAAGGTTAAGATGTTTGACCTGCAATCTGATGATCGCAGGTTCAAATCCCCGCCCCACCAAACATGTTCAGTGTTTCAGTCGCAGGAGTGTTATAGTATTGTGATCAATTCCACTCTTTGTTGATAAAAGAGTAAAAGAGTGGGTGGCGTACTAAATTAGAGACGGCTAGCGCATATAGCCCTCGTGTAGCTTTGCGCGCAAGTCAGATCAAGAAACTGAATTTGACTTTTGGTATGATAAGCAAGAATCTGTTTATACAATTTTTATTTTTGTGATATAATTGTATGATAATAAACAGCTTTATTAAATTATCCCTGGTGGGACAGAGGTAAGTCTATAAATTCGAGGTTCAACTCCTCGCGGTGAATACAGCAGATTGCCCTATGTTGCTGTGCTATAACAAAACACAATTTATTGATTTTACTTCGATAACTTTAATAAATGTAAGTATTATTTATATTCTTAGGCTTAGATTGATATCTTTTACACTAGCAAAAGTACCTGGCTTCGATCGGGTTATTAAGTTGATAGCGTGTGCATTCTAAACCCATTTTATAATAAAAGTATAACCTATATATTTTTGTTGCTAAGCAACATGACATGCAAACCATTCTTTGGAAGCATCGTTACTAAAACGTACTAGCTTTTCTATTTATTAGAAGTTGTTATATCAGGAACCATTTCTTTTCTATGTGGTTTATCGTTAGCTTGCCTTATTAAAAAAAAAAAAAGATATGTTCGAGCTCGTGGATAAGATGAGTGATACCAGATTCATATCCTCAGTGTCCAGTCAGTAAGTGTGCAAAATTTCACGTTTCTAGGTTCTTTCTTCTTGGAATTATAGCAGTCACACGCACATAATTTAATAGACATTCCCTTTTGTCATTGTAGATTATACTATTAATTTCCTTTTTAAATTTTACCTTAATCATTTTCTTAAATTTACGTAATAATAGTTTACATTAATAAACATCAATAAGAAAAGTGTTGTTCTAACGGTTTACTTTTGTTTGTTTGTGAATTTCGCAGAAAGCTACACGAGGGCTATCTGCGCTAGCCGTCCCTAATTTATCATTGTAAGACTAGGGGGAAGGCAACTAGTCATCATCACCCACCGCCAACTCTTGGGCTACTCTTTTACCAACGAATAGTGGGATTGACCGTGACATTATAACGCCCAACGGCTGAAAGGGCGAGCATGTTTGGTGCGACGGGGATTCGAACCCGCGACACTCGGATTACGAGTCAAATGCCTCAACCCACCTGGCCATTATTTTTGTTAAATGGAATTAAGAATTATTCGACAACAACAATAATGCAATGTTCATTTCACTTAAAGATAACGTAGGAGATTTATACAAGCCTGAGAGAGTCGGAACTGAATTTATATTGATAGGGAAAGGTATTATAATTAAATAGAAACTCTGCTTAACATTGAAGACAAGATAAAAATGAATTTTAAACTTTTTTCTACTGATTTTATTGGTGAACAACAGGGTCACGGCACCATAAAATTTGATAAACCTATACCGATGCTTGTAAAATGCTGTATCACATGCTTTTTGTTCATTTCCACTTGCAATATAAGTGTTGTTGTTTCGAATTAAACACAAAGCTACACAATGGGCTCTCTGTGCTCTGCCCACCACTGGTATCGAAACCCGGTTTTTAGCGTTGTAAGATACAAGTGTCAAAAGAGGCCTAAACATAAACTAAACAATATACAAAATTACAATCGTATAGCGATATATTACCGACCAATAAAAATGCACTAAAGTAGGGAAGTGATTTTCGTTACGTGCTAACAAAACAAGCATTTTCATTATGTTTCAGTTTATATAACTATATGCCTATTAAGTCCATAGTTGAGTATCTAATTTTTGCCATATAATGAGCGCGCGCAACACTTAAATTAGCAAATACCAATCGCAGGACCATTGCTTGGCTTATAAGATCTCTAACAGTCGGGTAGTATTGATAAGGCATAACATCTTTCAGATCTTTATACCACTTCAAAAGAAGTTCCAGATAAAAACTTTATTTGCCAAATTATTGGTGAGGTGAATACCCCACCAGTTTTGGCTCTCTGGCCTGAAGTTCTACAAATTAGCTTAATTAATGTTAACTGCTAGGCCTAAATTCACAATAGATGCTAATACCACAGTTTCACTTACTTGTTACTTACTTCCTGCTTTATCACTCAAAATGAGAACTAGTCAAGATGACGACTTCTGAATAGTAAATCAGGTAGTCAAGTGGTGCCAAAAAAAGACTCTCCAACATTAGTCATTTTTACTATTGTGTAGTCGGAAAATAGTCAGGTGATGGTGGCAGGGATAACTGGCAGGTAATAAATATGACTGCTCTATGATAGTCATTATGACTTTCGTTAGGTAGTCATTCTGACCAATGCTGACTACCTGACAATAGTCTCACTGCTTACCTGCAAACCACTACAGAGTAGTCATGACATAGTCAGTATGACCCTATTCGTCCAAGGAGCGGTTGTCATTATGACCATCCATTAACAATGGACTGTTGTCATTATGACTATCCAGCGACCATGGAAGATAAGTCATGTTGACCCGGTCAGGACCACCTCTGCAATGTCACTGTTAGGCAAAGAGACCGTCTTCAGTCAGTTGTGGTCAGCAGAACCACCACTGAGCAGTCAATCCCGCAGCCATCTGATGATTCAACCTAAGTCCCAGTAATCTGCCACCTTCCTGAAAAAATATAAAATGCATTTTAGTAGCACCATTTTTATTTCAAACTGAACACAAGTGTACATCAATATACATGTACCAAAATAAAATTCAAAATGCAGCAACAATTTGAAAATAAGCAACTGAACTTTACACTTGGTTATTGAAAATTCACCCTGGATCAAATACAAGACAAGTTACTATTACCAGATCTAATATAACCTTATGGCTTTGAACACTTTCCTCTTCCTTTACCTTTGGATGTTTTGACAAATTTCCAGCTGCTATGTTTTTTGACATTAAAGAGATCAAGCAACTGAAGAACACATCTGTCTGCATCTTTTTCAGATTTGGTAATTTTCCTGGACTCAGAGCTTCAGAACAACTCTTTCAACAAAGGTATAAGTTTTCTTGAGTTTTGTTGAAAATGCAGAGTTGAAGACATAAAAACTCCCTATATACATAGTGAATGCTTCCACAAATCTTTAGTGGCAGAAATATCAAAGCCATCAACATATAGTTTGAATTCCTGATCACAAAACAGAGAAACCGAACCACATTGAATGTATATACCACTCTCAGCAAGTTCCCTAATTTCAGTACCCACCATGATACTTTCACTTTCTTTTAGAAGAAAAGGGATACCAAGAATGGCAATACTAGATGTAACATCAGGCATGTGTGAGGACTGTTTCATAAGAAATGCTAGCAATGGATTATTTTCTGGTGATATGTTTCTGTGCCGCAGGTGAGAATTTACTGAGTTCTTATATTGAGAGAGAAAGTTGGACACTCCTTTTTCTGCATCATTTCCTAGCCGCTTAAATTCATTCAATAGCTGTGCTGGTGATGCCACAAGGAAAGGATAATACTCTATAAGTTCATTGACAAGAGTGTTGTCAATGACCAGTTTCCTACGATCATGCAGAGTTTTGTCCATAAGACAGTCCACTTTACAAATATCACCCTTTTTTCTGCAATGCAGACGAGTTTTCATCCATTCCTTGTGTTTTTCGGTGGAAGTTTCGTCCTCCCCAACTGGCTTTTCACACAAGTATTGCTTTAATCCATATAGCCTCTGTTCTGAGATGTGGATTGGAGATGGGGTTTCATCTGTTGCAGTTTTCGTCTTTTTCTTTCTTTCTTGGACAATAGACAATGATGAATTCTTTGGCTGTCTATTATTCTCAAAATTTTCACGAAGCCTCATCCTCCACAGCTCCTGCAATTATAATTTGACAGAATTAGTTCTATTGAGAATGAATATCAAAACTGCCCTGGTATAATTATAATTGTTTTAAACAGTATTTCTTTTAAACCATTTTTTTTATTTGGCATTTTGGCATTTTTCAGGTTTAATCTGAGAAACTGAAAGCCATACACATACTGGTTAATAAATCAGTTGTACGAGTTCATCTTGACAATGTATTCTCTTTAGCGTCAAATTTGTTGAGTTTCATTAGTTGAGTCATGTTACATCGTATACAAATAAAACAAATATTTCAAAGTATCAAAATAGTATTTTTCGCCCCTCCTTGGTAGATATATGTACTTGTGTGTATTTTAAAAAATATACAACTTCCCACAAAATTTTCATTTGTTTCTTCACTAATATTATGCAACACAAAAAATGCCATTTAAGTTATTTTGTAACTAATGAACATATTTCTTGCAGAATACATTTACATCCTTACAAGTGGTGATATGGTCATGCACTTTAGGACGAATTTTATTGGGCTCATTGGCTTTTGAACTTATAAAGTCAAATGTATAGATAAAAAAATATATTTCACAACAAACATAACATAATGCATATGTGGATAGTACTTACACGAACACCTTGGGATATTATATTTGGATCATCTGACAGCTGAGGGTAGCGCTTAAATATTTCATCCACTACTTGGTCATACTGCCTTGGCGTGGGATATTTGGAAAATAGAGGTTGGGCAGGCTATCAAGTACAGATGAAGGCACTTGAAGAGATATAATTACACGCTTGTAATTAGAACTGGTACACATGGTATTCACAGCACAGCACTTACTAGGTATAGTTGGAAACCTCAGTGTAGACTGCATCCAGTAAATGGAAGCGACCTTCTTTCTCAACAGGCTTCCCTTGCGACAACAGCAAAGCAGTAGATCAATGCAGATTTGACAAATTTTCCAGTTTAAAAGGTACTGGCCAAGGCTTGAATGCTAAGATGCTGACCAAATAAAATATCAAATAGTTCAAAAGACTTACAAATTGGGGTTGACTGATTGCCTAATTGTCTCAAATGAAAGATGAAACTATTTCTCCAACAGATTGAAAGATCTATTTGACATTCATTAGAACATATCCTACCATGATTATATGGACTGAATTTGTTCAGTACTGGGACCGGGTGAAGATGCACTCTGCTTGCTTGAAGGCACTTCAGGGTTCGGTAGATTCTGGTCAAAAAATAAATTTTTAACGGGTCTAAATTTGTAATAAAATATTAACAACAGTAATTGTGCTGTGTTGAATAATGTATATTGAACAATTTTACTTCTTTTCTTCGGAATAACGTTTCCGCAGGATGATTTCCAATGACTACAAAAATGATTATAATCACTCAAGTTTAAATAGGTTGCGCATTCTTACAAACAACTTACTACAACAGCTATCTATCCATCAGAGGCCCCAGCATTAGAAACCAGAGAAACGCGCAACTTTGCTCGTGGTTTTGGAATGTCAGACCATTGAACATCCACCCAGTCCTGCTAGTCTTCCACGTACACTTGAGCCGACAAGTTGGTAGCATCTACATCCAGATTTAGGTTGTCAGAAATCTTACTGGGCAACAATCCCAGATCATCCACTGACACCACAATTTTTCTTTCAGTGTAGGTAATGTGGTAGGATAAAGCCATCTCTATGGAATCTAAAAGTATGGTACTGATCAAAAATGATTTATATGTATACACATGCAGAAAAGTTGTCATTGAAGAACAACTACAAAACACCAAAAAGATATGTTAAATTTCCATAAACTTAACATCAGCAGGACTGGTATAAATCAGCTAAATAAGTAATTTGGTTTTTCCCAAACAAACAGTAGCCTTTAAAAGGTGAAAGCAAATATAAGTAGTCTGACCTCGATAGATGGTAATGATAGTGGTGATTTTGGTGCAAATATGCATGATACATAGTAATATATGACAAAAGTTCTCTCTGTTTGAAAATTTTGATGAAATTTATCACAAAAAGGCAGAAACAAATTTACATAAAATTTGTCAAATCTTTTGATGAAATTTGTCACTGAAAGGTACACACCAAGTTACATAAAATAGGTTAAAATTTACCACTGATTACCGAGTTTTGTTTAAAATTTGTCATCATTCAGTCGCCACGAATGTAGTGATGTAGGATGATCATATTTTCACCTTTGTTCACATAACAAAGCAATGGGTAATGATCATAAAGATCTGGAATGCTCAGGAGTTCATAGTTTCTCATTGGCTCTACAATGTAAGCAAGAAGATGCCTGTGATAAGGTTTCGCTCTTCTCCGAGTGAATTCACAGGCAATCTGACAGGATTAGTCAGGTCAAAGGCATCTATTCCAAGAAATCTATTGCTTTCCAAATGTGAACAGAGTTTATACTGATGTCTCATTGCCATTGCTTTGGCTAGATTCCTCTTGTTTTTGGTACGTCTTGCAACATCAACAAAAACACCATATATAGCCTCAAATCTCATGGTCCACACATTCCTCAGTGGACCAAATCTGCGGATCATCTCTGGGTAATACAAAGTAAAATGTCCCTTTGACTTGAAAGTTCTATCTGGAAATTCTTTGTCATAAAGAGAATGGAACTGTTGTATCACATCATTTAAGAATTCAATGCTTGCATATGACATTGATGGACAAATTATCAATTCTACCATATCCAGCAGAGCCAACAGAACTTCCCATTTGTTGTTGCCTTCTGGCACTGCATCACCCACCAGTAATGGAAATAACCTTAAGAGACACCAAACTTCCATAGCTTTTTGCTTCATGTGTACAGACCATCTCAAAATATCAAGCTTAGGCCTATTCATTTTATCAGTTTCTTTGTAGTGGAACTCCTTCACTCTGCCTGCAAAGTACTGAAGGCTGAAGTATTCAGACAAGACATACTGATCTATGAGTAAAACTAAAATATCTAACACCAAGCCAGATTCAAAAAAGGTCATGTAATGTATAAGGTGGTAGAGCATTTGCCACACGAAGTTGCTGCAGAACGTTCAGGGGCGATCTTTTTTTTAACCCCATATGTACTTGACAAAGTCGGTTCAGTTTCGACCATTGTAATAGATCTCTCTGGATATTTTGGAATATTAGTCAACTTTCTTAAATCATCCCAAGTTACCATGCAGAATCTATATGATCTGAGAGCAGAAAATGATTCAAGAAATTCTCCAATAGCTTGGCTTCCCAAATTATCTGCAACAACAACAAGAGGTGCACCTCTGAATTTGAATGTTCCTTTGGTCTGACAATGTCAATACCAATGTTTTCAAGAACAGATAGTTCTTCATTCAAAGGTCTCATCACTGTATTTAGCCCATGTTTTTTTTTACATTTTGGCTCTTCACAAAGATTGCTAAGAATACACAATGAAGCTGAGATCTCAAAGCAGGTTCAATATTGCCTAACTGATAGTAGAAAGTAGCATATTTGTAAGCAGGAGCTCGTATTCCAGCCTCGTTCACAGCTGTAAACTCATCAAAATAGAGAACGAGTTGAAGGACAAGGGAGTTTTCTGCCAAAATAGATGGTTTTTGAAATGTTCACCATCAACGACATCTCTAAAACAATCATCAGCTGACTGGCGAGGATAAACAACCTGGCTAAAAATGTCATCATGTTTAAGCAAACACTTCAGAATATCTAATAAAGAAACATACTGCATTGTGTCATGTTTCCCATCACCAGCAATTCCCATGTCATATTCAACAGGTTTTACAAATAACAAATTATCTTCAATGTAAGACTGGAAATTATTGTGGTCAGTGAAATTTTCATGGAATGAAAGTCAAGACTTTCTTTCTTGCAAGCTTCCATCACTGCAACTATACTATTTCTAGGAACCCCGTCACTGATCAATGTTCTTTTATGGTTTGGAATAAATGTTCATCTTAGGCAGCCATAATAGAACAGGACAAATTTAAAAAATTGCTTGTAGGTTTGTAAGTATTTTTTCATTTTCACGCAGCTGCAGAATTATTTAAGTTAAGATTCTTCGCTTGTCTGTGACAACCATCTCCTTATTAACAACCCTCATCACTGTCAGAGTTTTATACCTCTGTTACATGCTCATTCACCACCAGCTTCATTATCCTGATACTGGTAGTAGCAAAGCAATGCTTTTAATTATATGTCTTTTCAGCAAAAACCCACATGTAAAAATCCAGAAGTTTGCTAAAATGCCTAACCTGATAATTACATTTAGTTAGTTAGTTGCGGATTCTTCAACAGGTATTTAAGTGAGTAGATTGTTAGCCCACTGCATCGAGCCGTCCCTAATTTAGCAGTGTAAGACTAGAGGGAAGGCAGCTGGTCATCACCACCCACCGCCAACTCTTGGGGTACTCTTTTACCAACGAATAGTGGGATTGACCGTCACATTATAACGCCCCCACGGCTAGGAGGGCGAGCATGTTTGGCGCGACGAGGTCGTGAACCCGCGACCCTCAGATTACGAGTCGCACGCGTTACGCGCTTGGCCATGCCAGGCCTATAATTACATTTAATGCAAGGGAAAATATTGAAAACTTCTGACTGTTCTGCCATGTTTAACTCTTAAAATTTACCAAACTTTACAGTGTCTATAAATAAACATCATGCAAGACATGCATCCAAATGTCACGGGTTTTCATTCTGGAACGTAAAATGTATCATTTATTTGATTAAATTTAATGATAAATTTCAACAATAACAACTAGCAAATGTCAGTCGCCCGCGAACTGACGGTGTATCCTCGGACTTGCCCTCAATCTAGCGAATAAAAACGTGCTTCAAAATGCAAATTCTTGCCACACCTCCCGGGGGTGGCCAAAAATATTCATTGGCCAGACCTCAACCTGACTAACACATTCACTAAATTGTACAGAAATCCGAAATGAATTGTGGACTGTAGAGTGAACACAATGAAATCTCTGCAGACGCATACGCATGCTGATGCGTGATCCATAGTATCCCCTGATTTTCTTAAGGGTATACAATTCTTATTTTTTTAACTACACAACTCGGTTGCTCATGACTCGATGCAATATCCCCCGGATCCTACATTTCTCTCACCGGTATGGATGTGGTATGGATTATGGGAGGGACCCAAAGTCTGAGAAAGTTCCCTGGGAGCAAAGAAGGGAGAGGGTTTGGGGGAATATTTTGCAGGATCACAGGCCTTCTATTCATAGCGTACGGCCTGACGCTGGCTCCTATCTCGAACCATTCTATTTCAAAGTAGAGTTTAAAAATTTAAATTCATTTTGTACCTAAAGAGATTTTTATATAGTTTGTAACATTAAATTAAAGAAACACACATTAAACACAACATATTTCTTCTATTGATAATTCTTTGGTTTAAATTTCTTAGTTTCTTAATAGTGTACCATTAACAGTACACGTTCATACGATCGTTAAGAAACTAAGAAATTTAAACACAATATATGTTTCACATTTTCGCTGTTTTCAGATGATTTGTCTTGCCGTCCCCATTTGTAACTCCATTGTTGGCTGTGTCAGTGGATCCCGCCATAATACACACGTCGCATAAAGTGTGTACGCTTTAGCATTTATAGCTCTGCTGATTTATTAAAAATAAGGATTTATTATTTACGTATTATCGTATGTCATCTTTGATTATCAAAGGTCTATAAAATAATAACAGACGAGGTCCCTTTTAATAAGTATACAACTTTCATCTGTGTAACGGTAGCCGTAACAAATCTTTTTAGCAGCGATGGAGTTGGCGCTAAATTTAACAGAGCAGCAACATGGATCATTGCGGGCTTTTGATTCTACCACAGGATATGCATTCAAGATACCAAATACGTGCATTTGTGATGTCAAGACTGGGGAATGTTTTCGATTTCATACTTGCTTCAAAGCATTACTAAATATAAATATTCCTTCTCTACTACTACTAGACTACAGTAGTACAGACATACACAATGTAACCAACCATCCTTGTTCACACATAACGAGTTGTACAAAAAAATACGGATGGATTCACTTCAGCTAATCTAGAAAGTTAAACATTCGTATATTCTCACATTGTTTTATTGAAACATAGTATTGGAAAATAAGACAAACGATTAATATTTACCTGGATTTCTTCTTTCCGTCATCTGCGCGGTTGCATGGCAATTGTGCAATGTCAATACAAATTTCGGTTATTATAAATTCTATAAACGTCATATGTAATGTGCGACAAATTATTGCTGTGTGTGATTTCTCCCCTCCCCTCCGTCCCCTTTGGGTTTATAGTGTCATCCCTACCTTCGGCTGCCGCTAAGGTGTGGATCGTACCGTCTTCACTACCCCTGTGTATGTATTGTTGTATGTGAGCCCCTAAATCCCCCTCGACCACCTTGAGGAATGATCAACCTCTCTCCACAAAGAACACCTACAGCTCTCCTTGCACAAGGAACTCCCGCCTTCAGATAAACTCGACCTGGTACACCTCTATGGAAAAAGAGATAGTCTCGCTAGCGCCTACTCTAGCTGCTTTCCATTTGTACTCGATTTGCGCTCGGACCATTAGACGAATCGGATGCATTTCCCGGTCGTGTAGTGTCAGCGCGAGTGTTAACCACGTGGGAAAAGCTTATTTCAGTCATAACTTAGATCTTTATGGATTGCAATAATAAATGTATTGATTATTGGACTTCATATTCGAATATTCCAACACACGCACACAACAATATAAAAACACAATTGTCAAATAAAACAGTGAAAAAATAGTCGTGATCGATAAATAAGATTCATTAAGGTAGGATTTATTTTGTGTGAAAGAAATTTATTCTCCCCCAAATAAAAGTAAATAAATAAATTCTTGCAAAGTTTAGCCCTGGTTACGTTTCAATTTTTGTATTTATGGAACAAAATGCATGTATACAGTCATTTGCCTGAACTGCGCCTTAATGCTATAAGAAACATCAAGAGTGTCAATTCATGAGTTAATGCTGACTACGGTGTTGGTCTTCCTGACCACAAAGTAGTCCTGAAGACCAGCATAGCAGTGCTGCTATGAAGTAGTCAGGGTGACTGGTAAGTGGTCAAACAGACTGGGACATGGTCATTCTGACTGGGATGTCGTCAAACTGACTAATTGCTTAAATTGACTAAGAGTCACTCAAACAGACTAGTAATAGATCATCGTTACTAGTTAATAATCAATTTCATATCCACGACTACAAAATGATAGTCATCTTGCTTATTGATACATTTTAGATAGTCAATTTGACAGCGGTCACGATATCTCTAAAGCAGAAAATAGACGTGACTATGCCCTGGTAGTCGAAATGAACAACTTTTATTTAGAGTGTTACAACGTACAGCGTATTTCTTATTACTTCGTTGAGAACACAAACATAACATTCCAAAAGTGGACTAACCAAATGATTAACAAACATAGTAATAACTCCAAACTTCATACTCAGTGTAACTTAAAAAATCAGTAGTTTTCTGCTCTAGCTTAAAATACTGTTATAAAACGTAAACTGTTGGAAAATTCTGAAGAAAATTCCATTTTTAAGCCATACGCTCATCACGTGACGTCAAACCGCCCTCTGGCCAAACAACAACAGAAACTCCTAGATTGGAAAAATCGCCTGTAACAATATTATCAAATCCACATTCTTTGTGTTTCACTTCATATAAATAGAAGTGTTAAGAACGAATTACAACTAAGCTGTTAGATCTTCGCAGCTTTCACCCATTTCTTCATGTGCAAATGAGTAGAGTGTAACTAAAAGAATATTACTACTTAGTCAACTTCCAACTTGTCAGTATTTAAACATAAAGGTTTACAACGTACACTCGTAGTAGGTGACGCACTTTTTATCCAATCTCAGTCCAAGTCCAATATTGTTATTTTACTGGCTTGTTTCTTTCAAATTGGTTACGCAAATCTATGCAAGGGCAAAGATTCGTCTGAACACATCTTTCCCTAGTTTCAGACTAATAAACTTGAGGTTTCTCAGTACCGCTCACCGCCAATTTTTGTACTGTTCTAATGCGGTCGAATAATCGAACTTCACCATCACCTTTAGAGTGCACCCATGACCTCGAAGTTTGAAGCGCGTTTTTGTGGCAGACGGAAGTAAGTTATTAACTCACCTGCGGGATTTTGTTGGGGGTAGAAAGTTATTAGAACTATATAAAAGATACTATCATTTTTAAAAATTAATAACACTACTTGACGGACACTGGTCAGTATTATTTGGCGGATACCAGTTAATGTTAGGGATTTGTTTGTTTTGTTTTTTAATTTCGCGCGAAGCTACTCGAGGGCTATCTGTGCTAGCCATCCCTAATTTAGCAGTGTAAGACTAGAGGGAAGGCAGCTAGTCATCACCACCCACCGCCAACTCTTGGGCTACTCTTTTACCAACAAATAGTGGGATTGACCGTCACATTGTAACGTCACCACGTTTGGGAGGGCGAGCATGTTTGGTGCGACGGGGAGTCGAACCCGCGACCCTCAGATTACGAGTCGAACGCCTTAACCCACCTGACCATGCCGGGTCCGTTAGGGATTTAGTAGTTCCGCTTAAATGATAATGGCTATTGTTAGGGATTTATTAGTTGTATTTGACGGATTCCAGTTAGTGTTCGGTATTTATTAGTTGTATTTGACGAATACTAATCAGTGTTAGGTGTTTATTAGTTGTATTTGACGAATACTAATCAGTGTTAGGTGTTTATTAGTTGTATTTGACGAATACTAATCAGTGTTAGGTGTTTATTAGTTGTATTTGACGAATACTAATTAGTGTTGGGTGTTTATTAGTTGTATTTGACGAATGCTAATTAGTGTTAGGTATTTATTAGTTGTATTTGACGAATGCTAATTAGTGTTAGGTATTTATTAGTTGTATTTGACGGATTATAGTTAGTGTTGGGGATTTATTAGTTGTATTTGACGAATACTAGTTAGTGTTAGGTATTTATTAGTTGTATTTGACGAATACTAGTTAGTGTTAGGTATTTATTAGTTGTATTTGACGAATACTAGTTAGTGTTAGGTATTTATTAGTTGTATTTGACGGATTCTAATTAGTGTTAGGGATTTATTAGTTGCATTTGACGGATTCTAGCTAGTGTTAGGGATTTATTGTGGTTAGTTGTTGGATACTTATAGTGTTAAATATTTAGTGGCGCTATTTTACAGACAGTCGTCAGTGTTAAGGATTTAATGGCATCTGAAAGAGATTTTGTTGGCCATAGTTTGAGTTCAAAGACTCGTGGCTAAACTTGACAATCACGACTACAAAAATATGATCTGTAAAATGTTTAATGTAAACCTTTATTAATTATTTATTCCAGAATCTTTAATGATACGTGATAATGAAGAAATGAAGCTAAACAGCGTAAACCTGAGCTGGAGTAATAAAGAACACAATTAAACCAACGACGAGGACCTATCAGTGCTATTTTTATTGAACAACTAAAAGAGAGAGAGACTATCTCAGAGATTTGTTCCTTATTAATCATAAATGATTCTGCAATCCGCACACTTATTACAGAATGTGGGCGTGATTATGTTGGCGAAGTCGCCTTTTCAGTCTGGACAAGCTGCAGTACAGAAACACGTACCACGATGTCAGAGTTTTTGTGTTTCTATTCTGTTTGCCACTTTCCTTTCTAAGATAAGAAAAGCCAAAATATAACATTTCTTTGAGATAGAGATAGTTTAGACTTTTTCTAAAAATTTATTAAACGCAAAGAAATTTCGACATCTTTTATTTTCAAAAATAAACCTGGGGTGCTTCGATTAAAGAAAAAAGAAAGAAATACGTATTTAATAAAAAACAACAAGTTTATCACCTGTTAGTAACAATGGGAACTATCACATATTTCTCTTGCAATTCTTGAATCTTATTTTTTAATTGATGAAATGATAAATCTGTATGGATATTTCTTTAATTTTATACGGGATAATTTAAAATTTTATTTTTTAAGTACATACAGCTTCCGTTCCAGAAACCATCTAGATGGATAAAATGTAATAAAGTTACGTTTTAAAATATATTCATCAATATTGTTTTCAACAGGTTTTAGAATATTTTTTATAACTGTAATTTTGGCATCACTTGTGAAAATTATACTAAAATAAATCAATAGTATACAAAGATTTAAACTTATTAATAAATCCATAGATACAGTAATTAATAATTTCATTAAAGCTTATAAAAAATGTTATCCTAAATAATAAACTATAATAAACTCTATCATAAACAAAATTCTTATGTAGTTGTACCTTTTCTATATGCTATTCCCAAAGTGCATAAATCTCCGATTAAATTTAGTTGTTGTTTTTTTTCTAATTCAGTAAAAACAATTATTAAACAACCGGCCATTTTATTAAATAAATTACTTAATATTTTATCTTATAAGATTAAAGATATAAGTGTTAATAAGAAAAACATACTGTTTTGGATAATAAAAATAATAAACCCATTTTAGAAATTGTGAATGAAAATAATCTTCAAACATTTGACTTCATCTTACTTTACAGCACAATTCCATTAAAAGGTTTAATTCTTTTTATAAATTCATTAACAGAAAAGTTCTGTTACGCTTTCACAGAACTGGAAAAAAAATTTTAGTTCTAAAAACATAAAAGATATATCAACTTTCTGCATTTACAATAATTATATATTTTTCAATAACCAGGCTTTAACAGCTAATAGGAGTTCCAATGGAAGTTAACTGTTCTACTTGTATCGCAAATTTATATCTTTACTATTATGAAAACAGAATTATTAAGAACTACAAAAAACCTATATAACTTACAGATATATAGATGATTTAATTAGTATAAATAATCCTGAAATAAATAATGTTATTAACACTATTTATCCTGTAGATTTAGAAATTGAAAATACTTCAATATCTAATACAGAAGCACATTATTTAGAATTACAAATTAAAATAATTGATAAGTATATAAATAGAAATATTTTTGATAAAAGAAAATACTTTTTATTTCCAATATATGGTTTACCCTCTTCTGATAGTAATATACCATATCCTTTTGTTATAAGAATTATAACTTCATAATTATCCACATTTTGTAAAATTTGTAATAAATTACCATATTTTATTATTAATTTTGAAATACTGATACAAAAATTAATATTTAATAGATTTAATGAAGAAACTTTAAATAAAATTACTAAAATATTTTGTAATAAATATAAAAATGTATTAAATAAATATAAAGAAATAGAAATTAAAGAAATTTTACCAAATATTTCTGATAATTATTTCTAGTTATGAATAAGTTTATTTAACAACTTAGCATTACTTTATACAGATAAACACCTTACCGCATATAAAGACTTCTTTAAACAATGAAAATTTGTAGTTACAGTATACTTAATGGGTAGTGGCTGGGAATTATACAAGTTACTAGTGGATAGCACAATTGTGGCGAGCTCGAGGATCGGAATCAACTTTTTCCTTCATTTGTATTTTATCGCAAATTTGGTAATCAGCAATTGCACTACCTCACGCCATCGCTTATGTCACGCGCTTCATCACTGCCACAGACTCCGCCCTTTCTGTAACATCAGTGTGATTTAGATGTTTGTTATCCAATGTGCGCTGTTTTGTATGCGCATGAAAACATATTTTTATTTTGCAACTTTCAAGTATTTAAATATATATATTTTTTAATCCCATAATATGGATAAGTGGAAAATTCGAAAACGAAAGAATCCAAATGATGCTGAACACTCAGAAAATAAAGACAATTTAATTGATTCTGGTATTGCTGACGAAAAGAGAATGGCGCGTGACTAGAAAAACGTGAAACAAGAATTTAATGAAAGTTGGGAATTGAAATATGTAGTGATTGAAGCAAATAATAAACCAGTGTTTCTTCTGTGTAACAAAGTTTTTAGAAATAATAAAGTATACAACCTTAAGCAACACTTTAACAATTTTCACAACAAATTTGATGTAAAATTTCCAGTTGATAGCAAAAATAGTACGAATGAAATTAGCCGTCTGAAAGCACAGCTTCATGAACAAAAGGGAGGCCTAAAAAGAATTGTATCATTGATAGAACTAGTTACGTTAGCTAGCTATAAAGTAGCTTGGATTCTAGCTTTAAAAAAGAAATAATTTTCTGATGCTGAACTAGTAAAAGAAATATTGATTGTGGTCATTAAACCTCTGTTGGAGAATTATGATTTAAAAATAAAAGATTATATTCTTCAAAAGGTAAATAATTTGCAATTAAATCAAAGAATAATTGTCCGTAGAATGCTATAGATAGCGAAATACATAAAAAATTAGTTGCTTGAACAACTAAAAGACTGTTTGTATTTTGCTTTACCACTAGATGAGTCAACAGACGCTAATGACACTGCACAGTTGATATTTTGGATTCGATATGTGGCTTCAGATATTCAAGTGAGGGAAGAAATGTTTGGCCTTTGTGGATTACAAGATCGAACATGTGGAAAAACATCTTTGAAAAAATTCTTGAAATGTCAAAAAATTCAATCTGGATAAAAACTGGTTTCTGTCACAACAGACGGTGCTTCCGCCATGACTGGGGAAATTAGGATTTGTTTCTCTTTTTAACAGAATTTAATTGAAAATAATGTGAAGTCCACGCTGCCATCTTTCCATTGCATTTTGCATCAGGAAAATTTATAAGCTCAGATGTCTAAACGTGATGAATTGAAAAATTTGATGGACATTGTAAAAATTGTGAATTATATTAGAGGTGGAAGCTCTCTCATCCATCGACAGTTTGTTGAATCTTTGAAGAAAAGCAGTGACTGTACTTTTGATGATATTACTGATTTTTCAAGTGTGAGATGGTTTAGTAGAAGAAGTCTTGAAACTTCCTTATTTCCTAAAAAAAAAAAGAGATAATCTTGTTCAAAAAGGTAAGATTGAAAATTTCCCTGAAATTGAAACTTTGTTTTGGCAGTGTGGTTTGTACTTTCTGTGCGACATGATGGCTCAAATAATTTGAATACGAAGCTTCAGGGAAGAGATAAAATAATAAGCGAGCAATCAGAGTCTATTCATGAATTTCATTTAAAGCTAAACATCCTTGCTGAACAAATACAAAAGAATGATTTGACACATTTTACAAAGTTGAATAGTTTTTTTAGAAAATAATAAGGACTATGATTTCTCTGATGCTAAAGAAGATCTCTATGTAAACTGGAATAAAAATCTATCTCAAAAATTTGAATCACGTTTCCCCGAATTTAAAAATTTGAAATTGATACTTGAATTTTTGCATGATCCATTTCAATTTGACTTAGGAAATTTCAGTAAGGAAATCACACATTTTTTGTCGTTGGATAAGTGTAGATTTGCTTACCCTGCAAAGTGTAGAACACATAAAAGGTAAACAAAAATGTTCTGTCAGAGAGATGTGGCTCACTATTCTGATAAATGAGAATCCTCCAAATTTAACGATAGTAATTTCAAAATTATTCTCCATGTTTGGATCGACATAGGTGTGTGAGTCAACATTTTATACGCTAGATTTCCTGAAGTTTAAATACAGGTCTCGGCTTACTGACATAAATTTAGAGACAGAGTTAAGATGCTCATTGAGCATAGATATTAACCAAATTTCACAAAACTTGTTGATGAAAACCCCATCAATTTTCACATTGAAGATTAGTTGAAATGCAATCATTTTGATTAAACTAATAACTTACTTTCTTTTTTTTAATAGTGTATCCAACGCTGTTTTCACTAGTCACAGTTATGGGCACTATGAAAAATAAGTTGCTCACCCCTGCTTTAGATAGTTGGTTGGGACCCTTCATACTAGTATAGTTCGTTTAGTGGGCTATCAGTTAATGCCTTTTTACTATAATAGGGGTTAGAATGATAACTTCAAGAGGTAAGTTTACTTAATTTAATTACTTCCAAAAGGTAGTGCCTTATTCTTATTTTTTTCTTTTTCTTCTTCTTCTTTACTTTAAAGAGCAGTCACCTTTCCACAACTGTCTGCAGGCAGTGAAGGGTGATGTAGATGTGAAATGTTGTGAGCTTTTGCACCCACATCTCGCTCTCATACTTCTAATTTCTATTTATTTTAATTTTATTTTATTCCTTTAATTTATTTTATTTCTTTATGTGAAACTGGCGAATAGAGATTAAGATTGATAGACAGTGTATCCCCACCTCTATGTGAGTCCTATATCATCAGCCACCTTCAAACCTTAGGTTTGTACACCGGAATCTTTTCAACTGGTGCAGTTTTGTGGGTTTTTTTTTATATCAGCTTGTTTTTGGTTATAACAAACTAACATTAGTCAGAAGTTTGGATTTGAAGTTTTTAATGCGGTTCTTCCTTTTAATTTTGTTTTATTGTACTTAACTCCTACTGTTAATATTATCTTTAAATATATAAGCTGAGAAGTCTGGGTTCTAATCTTACTTTAAGTACGGCATTAGTAACCCATTCTACAGCCTTGTTCTTAACAGAAAACAAACATACAAAATTTCTCCTAAGCCCATGCGTGATTTTATTTCCCATAAACAAATTAAAGTTTTTTAACCGTCTACACCGTTGTAATGAACTATCATGAACAAGCAAGTTCGTATATTAAAACATATTAAACAATTGTTTAAAAGAAATAATGATAATTTTGTATTCATTAAGAGCATTTCCAGTCGAAGCATGAAGTCACATTTTATGATAAAATAAATTTATCTTTGGCTGTTATAGAATAAACCCACATTGGGTAACTATAGAGAAATAAAGTTTTTGTTTTCTCCTGGGGTTTGAAAGATGTTTTAACTTAAGTAACTACCACAAAGCAGTTGATTGATCACTATAAACAAATACTTCCAAAATGACTAACCTATTGGAGAGATAAGAAACATTCTATTTTATTATTTTACAGTCCTTTTACTTATGAATATGCATAGTTCCAGAAAGTTGCTAATAAAGTTAGTTGTAGCTCAGCAAACATGATTGCTGAATGGTTGGATTGGTTGTAAAAAAGGAAAAACTAGATATTTTGGGATTTTCAACTAGGAATCACGGTGGTAGGTAATTGTTGTAACTAACTGCCCATTACATCTGTAATTAACAAAGGGAGTTTATACACCTTTATTTACAGTAAAAGTGATACAGTGTGAGTGTTGAGGTTTGAAATGCATTTTATGAAAGCATGTGTGTCAAGCTGAGAGGTGACAACTTTTAAATAATTCAATCAACATGTTGTAGATATTTATCATAATGCATTTAAAGTTGTCATTTCTGTCTTTTAAGGTTGGAAAGGGGATTGTTAAGTATGCAATGAAGAGACTGTTAAAAGCATTTTTTTAAGTGGAAAGACAAATAGGAATATTAGTTTGTATTTACAGTTATTGGATACAGTTCTAAAGAAGTTTAATTTTATTATATTGGTCACATCTGGAGTATTATGTTCAGTCTTGACTTCCTTACCTAAATAACATTTGGAAGTACACCAGATATTTTGCAGGAGCATGTCATCATCTCTCTCCTCCTTCTCTTCAAATAATGGATTTGTCTGTTCTATATTTTCATCACATGCTTCCCCAGTTTCAGAACAACACAGATGTCAATGCAATTGAACATTGTTTTTAGCATCATGACTTAGTGCAGCCACAGCAAAAGGACTACAGATTTTATTACTGGAAGTTCAGTGCTCATGGTTGAAACCCACTCTTCCATCCATACATTTCTGATTACACGACCTCACGGTTTGCCATGATTTCATTTGCATTGAGGGTGATACCTATGAGTCCACCAGCTACTTTCACAAAATAGTTAATATGCTTCAGTTTTAAATGTTGCAAACTAGTGATTTGCTTTCATCACAAATTTTCCATGAGACTCTTTCTCATGGAATATTTTCCCTAGCTATTGCTCTTTGAAACTGGTTGCTTTCAGATATGGTAGAAACAGTAAATGTATGGGAGTTTAATGGAAGGCTTGATAAATATTTTTATAAAAGGGATGGCTTTACGTTATTGATTTTCCTTATTATTATTACTATTGATTGTTTAATGAATGGAAGAGCCTTGTTGGACCAACAAGTATCTTGTTTCCCTTAAATATTATGTTGTGAATAAGGGTTTGCATAACCATTTTTGTTGCAGCATATCCATGCAAATTGTCACATCATCATTTTGTATTCACCAACCTAAAAGTTGCACGTTATTTATCTTTTGTATATTGTTGAGTTTTACTTGTTTTTATTGCTTTTTTAAATGGTTTTGCATTTTTTTATTTCTTCAAATTAATATTTAGGTATTTCATTTCTATAAACATATTCCATAACCTTGTATATGTTTCTAGAGGTTGTTATTTTTCAACAAGATACTAAGTATCTGGCAAGGTGATTAAACATTTGGATTTAAGTAAGAGTCATATTTTTATGTATATTTTCTGTAGTTTCATGAGACGCTGAATTGAATATTGAACTATTGAATATGTTTGTAACTATAAAAATGTGATTGATTTTGTTTCCTTTCTTGTCTTTTTTTTTTTGAAAAATATCAACAGATTAGGTTAGATGCAATAATATTTTTAACAAAAGATCTTGTATATTTCCAGGTGAATGTGTTTATACTGCTGTTTGTTATACTGTCTAGTATCTACAACTGTAAGTAATACTTTTTACAGATATTAAAGTATTTTACTGACAGCTAATATTGTATAGACTATTTCAGCACTTTAAATTTTAACCTGTGTATTGCTCTGCATATGTAATTTATAACATGTCAGCAGGCTTTGTCTTAACAAGTCAGTCAACAAAACCTTAAAAAACCTGTAATTTACAGTATACACACACACACACACACTTTTCTGAGAAGTTTTTAGTTGAATATATCTATCAGTGGCTAAATGTTATTCAGTGACAACCTCTATTCACTGATTGTTACAAATGATTTAAAACTAAAAGAATTCAGAGTGGGATTACTTTGCAGTAGCTGATTTTAAAACAAAAAGCAATTTACAATTATTTAAAAAACAATAAGCATGGTGAAGACTACTGAAATGCCTACCAAAAAACAAACCATTCAGGATTGTTAAAAAAAACACCAAAAAACTGTGGAGTATTAAAGATTATCTTCCTAAAGAGTTGCACTATGCAACTGATCAGATTGTTGCAGTAGATAACTAATCATATTTAACTGTTACTGATGATAGGTTTGTTCACTTGATGAAAAAAGTACGATTTAAATATGAATAACTAAGCAAAATTGTTTCTGAAAAAAATTCCCCTCATATATATGAAAGTGTAAAACTACATCAGCGATCAGAGTTGAAAGATGAGTGACATTTCTCTAACAACAGTTACTAGGTAATGCACAATAATAAACAACAGTTTTACTGATTTCACAGGACACTTGGATTTGCTCGTAACCTCAGATTACGAGTCGCACGCCTTAACACGCCAAAACAAAGGAACCATAATTACTTGTAACATACAACATATAGAAAATATTAGCGTGCTTCTATCAGAATTTTCGAAAAGACTAGACATAAATATTAGGTTGTCCAGAAATAAATTTCGGAATTCTCACGATGACATTTAGAAGCTGAATATCAAGTAACTTATCATTGGTTGGTTGGTTTAATCCAATGTTTGTCACTTACAAGGTGTCTTAATTGTCTGCTGTTTCAACTTTACTCAGAGTAAGTTTCGCAATCCCCATGGCAGCATGGACAAGAAGGACTTTCATCTGATTTTCTTCTACGACTTCAAACGTGGACGAAAAGCTACCAAAACTACACGGAATATCATCCAGGTATTCAGCCATGGATCTGTTATTACAGAACGTGCAGTTCAGCGTTGGTTCCAAAGGTTTCCATATGGAAATGAAACTCTTGAAGACCACTTAGGTCGTGGAATGAAGCTATTCTTAGATGAAAATTCATTAAGGGAGACAAACCCTTGCATAACAGTACGTGAGTTTGCATAAAAGCTAGGCACAAACAAATCAAGTATTGCCAACCACTTGAGTGCGATTGGAATGATGAAAAAGTTGGATAAGTGGGTTCCGCATGAGCTGACTGAAAATCAACAAAATCAGCGTTATGAGACCTGTCAAGGATGACGCTTCAAAAATTGAATGAATTAGGAATAGAGTTTCTGCCATATACACCTTATTCCCCAGACCATTGCCCTACAGCTTCTCGTTTTTTCAAGCACTTTTAAAACTTTCTGAACAATAAATGTTTTCAAGACCAGGCAGCTGCAGAAGCTTTAAGGGAGTTCATTGACCACAGAAACTCTGATTTCTACAGCAGGGGCATAAACAGCATCGTTACACGTTGGCAAAAGAGTGTTGAAGAAAATAGTGCTTACTTTGATTAAAACATGTTTTACAACACTGGTTTATACTTTTCCAAACTTCGCAGTTCAAAAACATTTATTTTTGGACAACCTAATACAACCTTAACACAACGTCGAGATTTGTTTTCAATCCTAAAATAAAATTTAAACATACGTTGAGAAAACTATATAACGAACCTACCCCACCAGGAAACATTTACAAAATACAGTTTAAAGTTGTCCAGCCTCTCACATACGTTACAGGACGTAACTTGAAGACCAGATTAAAAAAGAACACCAACAAATTCCTTCCCAAGTCCATGAGCATATGGGTAAAAACACTTTTTTTTTTCTGAACAAAACGTCACAGTACTAAAACATGAATTTGATAGTAACAGAAAAAAAAAATCACAAAAGTTTTATTAATAAAATAAAACAATCCCACAATTAACAAATTGTTTGTTTGTTTTTTTTAATTTCGCACAAAGCTTCTCGAGGGCTATCTGTGCTAGCCGTCCCTAATTTAGCAGTGTAAGACTAGAGGGAAGGCAGCTAGTCATCACCACCCACCGCCAACTCTTGGGCTACTCTTTTACCAACGAATAGTGGGATTGACGATAACATTATAACGCCCCCACGGCTGAAAGGGCGAGCATGTTTGGCGCGAAGGGGATACGAATCCGCGACCCTCAGATTACGAGTTGTACTCCTTAACACGCTTGGCCATGCCGGGCCAAATTAACAAAATACCCAGGCACACCTATATATGATCTTTAATCGTTATTTCTCCACACATACTTAAGCGTATGCAGATATTTTGCATAAAATATTCCATAGTTTGTTACATTTATGCATCTTTCTCTTGATTTTTTTTAGCCATACATAAATAAACTGTAAAATTCATGTACATTGATATTTACATAAGTAAGTAACCACAATCAATTTTAGAATTTAATGTTGGATTTCGAATATTTATTTAAATTCCAAAACGTTCTTTATTGTTAAACCTTGTGTACTTCATAACGATCATACCAGTGATCGAAACGTTGTCCCTGTTCCATAAATTAACCGTACTTACTATTAAAGCTGTGAATTGTAATGTAATAGCATGAAAATTAAACGAAAATACTGGCAAAATTATATTGTTTAAGATTGTTAATTCAGATTAAAATTACACGTTATGAAAACTAAACCTTACAACCTTGTGAAAGTTTCCTCGTGAAAAAACGCCACCTTCCTTTTTATATTATTTCATCAGAACATATAATATTTTTTGTCGGTGGGAGAAAGTGATAGAGGGGAATTACGGAGACATTCTGACTCTTTATGCACTCCAAATCTCTGGCAACGGTTTGATTTGTTTGGAATTTCGCGCAAAGCTACACGAGGGTTGTCTGCGATAGACGTCCTTAAGTTAGCAGTATCTAGAGGAAGGCAACTAGTCATTACTACCCACCGCCAATTCTTCAGCTACTCTTTTATCAAAGAATAAACTAAACTAAACTAACGTGGCAGGAGTTCAGTTTAGAGAGAGAGAAATCAGAAGAGTTCTCTCTCCAACCGGGGTGTTCAGGAACGTTGTGGTTCCTCTTCGTCCCCTTTCGTGGATTGTTATTAAGATTAAGTGGTAATTTTTTTTTTTTTATTATTATTTTATTTAATAAATTAATTATTGTTATTATTCTTGACTTTTTGGGTGGAGGATGTCTCTCTAAATGTTGTTTTGGGTGGAGGCAAAGGCAGCAGTGGAAAGAAAGGCCGGGACCTGTCCCGAAAGGAAGAAGTTGGGCAGATGTGAACATGAATATAATTCATTCAAATCCAGATCAAATCAAACGGCACGATTCAGGGTCTGGCAAAAGAGTTGCCTGGGCTGGGATCTAGAAATCCAATGCCTAAAGATTTTGATGTTGGGGGAAACGGGAGTGTCCCGAGAAAACCCACTTTCACACGACAGGCGCCGAAAGTTTTGCCTGTCGTGTGCCCTGTACCTGAAAAAAAGGAATTCATGTTAATAACATGGATTTTATTTATTTAGATTCTTTGTTGAGTGGATTGTGATTCTTGAAATATGTTGTAAGGTGATATGTATTTTGTTGGTGCACTTGATAATTTGTGTAGTGATGCCGTTAGTTTGTTTCTATTTTCTGCTTTTAGATAATATTTGAGAGAAAGTTCTGTTATTCTATCTCTTATAGTTGGTAAATTACTAATTTGGTGTAGATAATTTGTTGGTGTAAAAGATGGTAAACTGAATGCGGATTTTAATATTCTGTTTTGTTGCACTTGGACTTTTTGGAGTGTGTTGTTTGACATATTGTATGTTACTTGACATCCGTACTCTATTAGTGGACGGATTAAGCCTTGTATATTTGTATAATGGTGTTCGGTGCGCATTTCGATTGTTTACCAGTTATAGTCTTTAGATATGAAATCCTTTTTCTGATTGATGAGTGTATATTGTTTATGTGTTTTTCCATGTTAGTTTTGTGTCGAAAGTGACGCCAAGGAATGTGATGTTTTGCTCATGTTAATGGTTGTGTTTCCAAGTGATAGTTTTATTTTTTCTAGATTTTTTCTTTGCTTCTTTAGTTTTCTATAGAAGGTGATTGCTTGTGTTTTTGTTGGATTTAACACGACCCTCCACTTGTTGCTCCATGTTGAGACGTTGTTTAGTGATTCTTGTACGCGAGACATGGCCATTACTGGGTTTCTGGAGGTGCTCCATATTGCGATGTTGTCTGCGTATTGTGAATTGTGTGTGTATGTTAGATTTGGAAAAGGTATGTCACTGACGAAAATTATGTATAGAAGTGGAGAGAGGACTGATCCTTGGGGCACTCCTGCTGTTATATTAAATAATTTGGATATGGTTTTATTGACTTTTACTTGTGCTGTTCTATTGGTTAAGAAATTTGAAATCCCATTTGACGTGGGATTTATTTGTAGGTGATTTAGTTTGTATATGATGGCGTTGTGCCAAACGCTGTCGAATGCTTTTTTTACATCTAGGAATACCCCGATGGTTACTTGATTGTTGTTGTAAGCTTTGTAGATTGATTCGGTGAGTCGTGTGAGGTGATCTGTTGTTTGTCTATTTTTTCTGGAGGCATTTTGAAATTCTGGAAGGATGTTGTTTGATTCGCAAAAATGGAGGAGACGGTTGGAGATAATTCTCTCTATCAGTTTGCCAAGGCAGCTTAACAGACTGATGGGGCGGAAATTATCTGGATTTGTTCTATTAGTTTGTTTCTTGGGAATCGTTGTTATGATGGCTTTTTTCCACGTGTCAGGGTAATACCCGATCGCTAGTGAAATGTTCATGATGTTTGTGAGGTGTTGTAGTAGGAGAGTGGAACTTTTTTTCAGAATAATATTTGGTATTTGGTCATGTCTGGGGGAAGTGTTCTTCAAGTTTTTGATATTAATTTTTAGTTCGGTTATGGTTATTTTTCTATTGATTGAACTTGAGTATGCTTCTAGTGTCTCGCCGGGGAATCCTGGTGAGAATGTAGCTTGGTTTGTATTTATGAAGTTGTTGACATGGTGTTGTGTGTCGAAATCTACTGAGTTTAAATCGCTAAAAGAGGATTTGTAATAGTCAGCTAACAAGTCAGCTTTCTCTTCGTCCGTCCTTGCGATTTTATTGTTGTATGTGATTTGTGCTTTTGTCTGAAGCAATACTCTTGAATTTTTTTCAGAATGCTTTTGGATTGTTCTTGGTTTTTTCTAAGTTTTTACAGAAGTTATGCCAATTATTTTCTCTGACTTTTTTAATTTCTTGTTTTATTTTTGTATTTGTTCTATTGATTTCTGTTTTAGTGTGTGGATCGTGTGTGACGTAGTGTGTTCGTCTTAATTGTCTGCGTTTGATTATTAGTGCGTGAATTTCTGGTGTTAGGGTCCATTGAATAAGTGATTGTTTTCTCTTTGATTTAGGAATTGTGTTTTTTATGGCTTCTGTAATTTGATCAACATAGTTGTCTAGTTCTGTTTTGTTATTTACATGTTCGATTTGATGGGGTAGGTATGAGTCTAGAGAGGCATTAAAAGTGAGCCAGTCGGTTTCAGTGTAGGTGTATGCGGAAGGAGTCACGTACGCCACAGCAGGGTGGCGCGGGTGAATCATACATGACATGGGGGAAGTGGTCACTGGTGATTTCATCATGCACTTTAAAGTTAGATATTCTGTTGACCATGTCCTTGGGTGCGATGATGAAATCGAGTACATCGTATGAGCCGTTAGCGGCTGAGAAGTGTGTAGGTGTATTGTCATTAATTAGGTGCATTTTATTGTTAGAGATAAAAATTTTTATGCACGATCCTCTGCGTGTGTCTCTGTTACCCCTTAATTCTGTGTGTGGTGAATTAAAATATCCAATAATAATTGGTTTGGGTTTACGATTAACACATTTTTGAAGGAAGTTAATGTCGATATCTTTGGTTGGTGAGCAATATATGGCTAGAATCGGAATAGTTAGCCGGTTGTTAAAGTGTATATTACAAAAAATGGTTTCATTGATGTTAGATTTAAAGGAATCTTCTATCGAGATTAAATGCGATATTTTCGTACTAAAGTAAGCTATTATACCTCTGTTGTTTTCTGAGTGAGGTATGCTGTGTGTGATGAATCCGGGGATTGTGGTGTTTTGTTTCTCTGTGCAAAGTGTTTCTGAAACGATGATTATGTTGGCGTTTATATGTTTGTTTATGTTGTATATTTCTATCCTTTTGTCTTTGAGATTTCCTTGGCAGTTGATGTGTAAGATTTTAATGTGTTGTATCATTGTGTTGTTTTATTTCCCTTGCATGAATTTTGAGTGAAAGATGGTGTGGTTTGAGGTGAGGAAGGTTAAAATAATAACTTGCAAGGCTACAAACAACCTTGAGTGACTCGTGCCTCGATTCGAATGAGGGGAGATCACTCAATTCTATCAGCATTGCTAGCAAGTTTGTGGTGAAATCTGTGGGGTTGAATGCTTGTGTTGTTTTCGGGCGTGTTACGTCCGCGTAAGTAGGTGTTGGTTGAGGTTTGAGTGTGTTTGATTTGCGAGTCAGTTGGAGTTGGTAGTAAAGGTTGTTTGGTGTTGTGGGTGCCGTGGGTTTGATTATTATTGTTCGTGGTTTTGAAGAGGAATCTGTTGCGTATTTGGGGCAGCCTTTGTAACTGGCTGCGTGGGGGCCCTGACAGTTAGCGCATCTCACTTGGTTACGCTCGTTAGGACACTGAGCGACCTCGTGAGATCCGCCACATCTAACACATCTGTCCTTGGCCATACATTTAGTTTTTGTGTGTCCGAACCGTTGACATTTGTAGCATTGGATAATGGGTTTTTGGTGTGTTTTTTCCGGTTCGGTCGTGTGTCTTTGGAAAAATAAAAAGCAACCGTTTTTTAATAATTTGTCCTGATCGTCTTTTTTGTTGACGGTTACCTTGATCAGCGGCGTTTTTTGTTTCGTTGTGAATGAGATAATTCTGTTTGATGATGCAATGTCAAAGCCTTGAGTTATTAGTTCGTCAGTGATTTCATGATCTTCGATGTCGAAATCGACACCTCTGATTATGACTGTTAGTTTTGGTGTGTTGGTTTTTGGTGTAGTGATAGTGGCTTGAACCCCAAAGGCATCCTTGGGCCAGTGGGCCAAAATATGTGCAAACTCTTGCGGTTCGGAACATTTAAGCATGATTCTTCCATCAGGAAGACGTTTGATGTCTTTAAACTGAATGCCCGGGTAATAGGCCCTCAGTTGTTTGACAATCTGTGGAATGCGTGTTGTGTTATTTACTCCTTCGATGAACAGAGTTGGGATTCTGCAGTTAGGAGAATCGTGTGTTTGTGTGACAGTGGTGGTGTTCTTAGAATTAGTGGCGAACAAAGAATAATGGGATGAAGTCACATTATAAGGCCCCCACGGCTGAAAAGGAGAACATGTTTGGTGTGACGGGAATTCAGATCCACGACCACATGGACATGCCTGGCAATGGTTTAAAGCATAAATAAAGCAATTCTGTTATAAGAATATGTTGTGGGTTTTAAATTTACGATCATGTACATCTTACTAAAAATCTCAATTCTCTTTGGTAATTATTGTTGTGCTATAAATTCGCTAAAACTCTTCCAAGAAACATTTGAGAGTAATTGTAAATGAATCGTTCTAACATTTTTACAAAATCAAAAGGTAAAAATATCATTAATTGAAATCACTCTATTTGGTTAAAAAAAATTGCAAATATTCACATCTTCTATGGTTTAATGAATAATACGCCTGTTGGTGCTTCGTGATTTTCTATATCGATGTTTATTTTTAACACGAAATTATTTTTACCTGAAATAATTATAGTATTATTCATACAAATCTAAAATTTTAGAATTGGAGTTACGTAAATCATTATAATTTCGCCTCTCTGTCTTAACTCCACAAACTCGATGTATTTTCCTTTTTAAGTTTACCTCACTTTACTGTACGATCCCTCTCCAATAAGTCTTCCTAATTTATATCCATGTTGTAACAAAATTTGTGCCTCAGGCATTATTATCTGAGCAAAGTTTGTTGACGTACTAGGTTGATCGTTAAGTAATTTAACCGGCCATTGGTCCATAGCTAATTATTTGTCCGTTTAACTAATTTTGAGATATTTAAAAACGACAGAATATTTCACGCGCTAATCTGAACTATTAATCAGTATAATTTTTGTTCGTGATTTTAAATTTAATCCTCGATCAAAAAATATTGTCATGGATACAGTATTGTGCTTCAATAATATAAATATCGTCTTCGTCTTCGTGGGGCCCGGCATGGCCAAGCGCGTAAGGCGTGCGACTCGTAAGCCGAGGGTCGCGGGTTCGCGCCCGCATCACGCCAAACATGCTCGCCCTCCCAGCCGTGGGGGCGTTATAATGTGACGGTCAATCCCACTATTCGTTGGTAAAAGAGTTGGCGGTGGGTGGTGATGACTAGCTGCCTTCCCTCTAGTCTTACACTGCTAAATTAGGGACGGCGAGCACAGATAGCCCTCGAGTAGCTTTGTGCGAAATTTCAAAACAAAGAAACAAACTCGTCTTCGTGGATCTCCACGTCATCGTGTGATAAGCATTATTGGTTGGTCTTCTGCCAGAAAGCTTTATTTTGTTTACTCTTTATGTATAGCCCAACCATAAAATACTTTCGATGTTTGAATAACATGGGAAATAATGTCACAGTTAATTATCTATTATTAATCAGCAGCTTAACTGTGCATGTATTTAGTTGTTAATTTCTCTTATTCAGCAAAACGTGAATTTTATTGAAAAAAATGACATCGATGCCTAATCTATTTACTGAGTCACTACTTCTACATAACACCGCGAATACTAGGGGGTTCTCAGAGTGCAACAGTACACTCCTATCATATATGAGGGGTTTCGATTTTGTTTAGTGGTTTCCAGGTCTCCTACTGCAGAAATTATTCTAGCGTCAGTTGTTATCGAAATACCCGTTGCATTTTAGGTTAGTAGCGATGAGTACGAGGTCTGTTAAAAAAATACGCGGACTGTTTGAATTGCGCGGCTCCAGTTGGTTCCAGGGGAATCCGCTTGGTGTCGCTAGGTTCACACAGATCAGCTGATTACGACGCCATTTCCCGATTGCAGATATCTTCATTTGTGAATTAGCTACGCGGTTTTAAGTGAAGTGCGATTTTTTCGTTTGGCGGATTTCAGAATGAATGACCTGAAGGAGCAATGACTTGCTGTGAAATTTTGTGTTAAACTTGGAAAATCTGCGACTGAAACTTTTGCTATGCTTAACACGGCTTACGGTGATGTTGCTATGAAGCGTACGGCATGTTTCAAGTGGCATGAACCTTTTAAGGATGGTCGACAGTCCATTGAAGATGATGAGCATCCTGGACGTCCTTCCACATCAACTGACGACCCGCACATCGACAAAATCAACACCCTGGTGCGGGCAAATCGACGTCTGACTGTCAGGGAGCTTGCTGAAGAGTGTGGGATATCAGTTGGATCTTGTTACGAGATTTTGACCGAAAAATTGAAGATGCACCGCGTTGCTGCGAAATTTGTGCCACGCCTGATGACGGACGAACAAAAAGCCCATCGCGTCCAGGTTTGTCAGGAACTGCTTGATCGTTCAGAAGAAGATGAAAACTTTTTGTCAAGAATCATAACAGGTGGTGAATCATGGGTTTATGGTTATGACATTGAAACGAAGGTCCAATCGTCCCAGTGGATGGGTGAAACATCCCCCAGACTCAAAAAAGCTCGCCAAGTTCGATCCAAGGTCAAGGTGATGCTGACAGTTTTCTTCGATGCTAAGGGTGTTGTTCACCACGAGTACCTCCCCGAAGGCTCCACAGTGAACCAGACTTACTACATTGAAGTTCTGAAACGTCTGAGGGACGCCATCCGTCGCAAAAGGCCAGAAATGTGGAGGAATGGCGAATGGTTTTTCCATCACGACAACGCTTCAGCCCATTTAGTCCTCAGAACTCGTTAGTTTTTGGCCAAACACTCGATCACTGTTCTTCCCCACCCCCCTACTCACCTGACCTTGCTCCTTGCGATTTTTTCTTGTTCCCGAACTCAAAAGACCCTTGAAAGGAAGAAGATTTGAGACGATTCCCGAGATTAAGGCAAATGCGACGAAGGAGTTGGAGGACATTACAAAAGAAGCGTACCAGAACTGTTTCAACAAGTGGAAACACCGTTGGGATAAGTGTGTGCGTTGGGGAGGAGAGTACTTTGAAGGGTTCCCAGACCTGTAACTTCTAAATAAAGTACTTTTTGTTTTATGACGTCAGTCCGCGTATTTTTTTTAACAGACCTCGTACATCACAACCAAACTGCTCACTGTACGAGGCCTACTTTGTTTCGCTCTTTCAAGTAGCACAGATGAGCTGTTAATTCAGCGAAACTAGTCTACTGCAGTAAGAATAGCCAATTGAAAACTAGATTAGCCCTTTGCGTCATCTTTTCTTTTCCAAAATTCACGTTTTGTTGAGAAAAAAAGTAGCTAAATAAAATGCTTTATTATAAAAGGATGGTAAAACGATTATTTAGTCTCTAGCTTTCGGAATAACGTTCATCACTTTAGTAACCCAAGGTTTGATGATACGGAAATACAAATTGATAATGTGGGATAAAGCTCTTTCGTTGACAATATATATTCCCAGGATCTAGAAATTCACACACGAATTTGGTTTTTTTCATCGGCATTTCAGGCGGGCTTAAGTCCCTCGTATTATCTCTTTGTGGCAAAACTAGTAGGGTCTATCTGCCGCTACTCCTAATTTTGAACTGCCAATCAAAGGCAAATGAACTCTTGGGTGCTGTTTACCAACAAATAGTATGACTTACCGACAACCTTAAAACGTTCCCACGAATGAAAGAGCGAACATTTTCGACACCAGGTTTCGATTCCTCGACTTGTAGGTTATGAAGCGATCGTCCTAACCATCAGGAAGGAATACTGATATAACGCTATGGTTTGAAGAACACACACAAAACCTTTGGAGCCTCGTACTTCAAGTAACACTGTGCATTGAACGATTTGTTTTTAAACACAGTACATCTGGCAACCAAAACGTTTTTCTTGAACTACTTTTTCACAAGCATAAAATAAATAAATTATACGGTCATAAAAACAAAGATAAATTGCTTTATTCATTAAGCGAAAATCTATATAACGAACTGCCTGTGCTTTCCATATCGTATGGATAAAACCCTAATTTTAGTGTTCAGAGCACAGAACATACAGGTTAGATACACATTTGTACAATTTTGTTTTTGAAATCTTTAAAATGCAACCATGTTCTGTCTACCATACGAGTATTAATTAAAACAGATATACACATATATATATACCAAGAATGGATATAACCGTCACTTCTAATTTCAACAAACTGAGAATTTCCAAAAGCTTTCAGAATTTCACGAAGATTAATCTGATTTTATTTCAGTGTAAAGTTTCACTGTCTCAATCTTCAGAAATGAAAAAGTGAAATACTATTATCCACAAACACCTATACCTACAATATCAGAATCTTGCCAAGACAACTACAGATTTCTATAATAGCCGTCCCTAATTCGCTTCTTCTTTGTGGGTATGTTGGATTTTAGATACTTAGGAGGATCAGGTGCAACAGACCTCTTATTATACCAGTTCTAGGCGTCTAGTGCATGGTGGCCAGCTTGATTTATATTTCTTAAATATATATTCATAGGAGAGGTACTTAGGACTATGTTGTTCATCACGTACGTGGTATCTGTCGAGATCACATAATAAATCATTTTTATGCCAAATTTAAAAAAAATAATTTAGTGCATTATGCAAGAGTCTTATAGATATTGTCTCTGTGTTTGCATACTTGTGCATAAATGTGAATGAAGTACTGCGGGGTACTTTATAAGCTGAAGTTAAGATTGAATTTTGTATTATGTCTATCCAGGCTGGACATGCGTATTCTATTATATGTCTAATGTATGTTTTGTAGATTTTAATTACATTATCAGGTGATGTACCTTGATTTTTACCTGACAGACTTCTTGCACAATTTGCTTTTTCCAGATTCTAGTCAGGATATTGTTAGTATGTTGTATCCACGTTAATATGATATCGTAAGTTAATCCTAAAAATTGAACCATAGTAACAGTCTGTAAAATTGATCCATTCATGTATAACTTTGGTGGATCTTTTTTCAGTTTATTTAATCTGGTGAATGGTATTACTTGGTTTTTCAGAATATTTATTTTTATTCTATATTTCTGGCAGTATTCTTCTAAACTATTCAGGACTGGTTGGAGGTTCGTTGCTGCTATTGGAGGAGTGGGGACACTTTTCCAGACCGCTACATCGTCAGCAAATTGTGACGCAAAACCTTTAGGTCCGACAGTGGTATATTACTGACATACATGATACACCCTTGTGCTAATTAATTGTAACAAGACGGAAAATTACGATTTTTTCAATTTTTTGCATCTTATTTCTGAGAATCCAAAAATTACTCACAAATTACTACATGATATGACCGCCTTTATTTTTCAGATCATTAATCCGCTTTGGCATCGAGTCCACGAGTTGTCTGCAATCTTTACTAATTTTTGATCGCGGTTCCACACCTCAATTATGACCTTAATTAGCTTATCTTTCGTAGTACAGTCTTTTCCCCGAGGCCTCGCATGGCCAAGCGTGTTAAGGTGTGTGACTCGTAATCTGAGGGTTGCGGGTTCGTATCCCCGTCGCGCCAAACATGCTCGCCCTTTCAGCCGTGGGGACGTTATAATGTTACAGTCAATCCCACTATTCGTTGGTAAAAGAGTAGCCCAAGAGTTGGCGGTGGGTGCTGATGACTAGCTGCCTTCCCTCTAGTCTTACACTACTAAATTAGGGACGGCTAGCACAGATAGCCCTCGAGTAGCTTTATGCGAAATACAAAAACAAACTTCGTAGGGTGTGGATATACGAGTGTTTGTTTTGTTTACTACAACTTCGCCTCTGTTGATGGATCTTCACCAAATTCAACATGAAGATTTGTGTTTCCATGAAGAGATACATGTAAATTTACAGTTTCATATTTTGTGTTTTGCCTTTTCTATGAGAGTTCTCGGTTTTAAAAGAATATATATGTAATTTATAAATATAAATAACTTTCATGTCCTAAGATAACTTTTTATTAATCATGAATTTACATGACTTCCATCCACCTAGTTTCATTAAATGGATAGGTTGGTTCTTTGTTTTTAATTTTGTGCAGAGCTACAAGAGGGCTATCCGCGCTAGCCGTCTGTAATTTTGCAGTGTAAGACAAAAGGAAGGCAGATAGTCATCACCACCCACCGCCAACTCTTGGGCTACTTTTTTATCAACGAATAGTGAGATAAACCGTCACTTTATAACGACCTGACGGCTGAAAGGGAGAACATGTTTTTTTGAGAAAGGGATTCGAATCCATCATCCCGAAATTACGAGTAATAAGTATCATAAATTTCATACATATTAATATTTAATTAAATCCTAAATTAAAATTTCCCATTATTTCAAATTATAATACGTAACAATATATCAGATGTTAGTATCGCTGTATAAGTTAGCGTAAAATGAGAACAGCAATTGTAATTTATACATTGTTAGACGCACGTTACCACAGGCTCGAGAGATAGAACATTACAGGTAATGAATATTCTAATATCATACAGTTGTGTATATTAACCCTAATGAAGCAGTAAATTCGAAAGGTTTGTTAAATCTTAAAATACCTTCATATGTGTGTACTTATATATATATAGTAACATCTCTAATATATAGGTCGTTTTATTTTCTAGAGTTAAATAAATTCAAAGTTACTGCTGTTCGCTTATTTGAAATTGGTAAAATCAGTTTACTAATATTGTTTAGATATGAAAGCACTATCATAGCATATTATTGCAATAAATATTGTCTACCCTACAACAATACTCTCTTATTAACCGTTAGTAACGGATTTGTGCAGAATGAGTTCAATTTGAAATAGTTCGAAAGCCAAAAAGAAACACTTAACATGTCGCAAAACGTTTGTTCCAAAACTAACATCTTTTTCGGAGTTCTTCTGGTGTGTCTGTTTGTTGTTATTAAAACAGACACCCAGGACATTATATTTAAAAAAAATACTTCAACGAAAGGAAAAATCTATGATTTAGATGAAAAGAACAACACTTATACTTTGATGACTAATTCCCAATGGCGTGTCTTCATACGGAAACTGACCAACACAGGTAAAAAAACCAATTCTTTCTATATTAAATCTATTAGGAACCAGCAGTGTTTCAGCCAACCTGACAATCAATAATGATTATATTCTTTAACTCTCACATGATTTCAGTTTGGTCTGATTGTGCGTCCCGTTATAATATACATATATACCGGCCCCAGTGGAACACAAATGTCTTTGAGGACTTAACACTAGAAATCGGCGTTTCACAAAAGTATTTAGGCGAATAAATCATACAGTTTAGTGATATTATCATTAAGTTTACCTATATATATTTCACCAAAGTAATTTATATAACACGTCAATGTTACTGTTTCGTTGGTGATAGCATGAACTTTCACTATTTTTGTCAGTGAATTGAAAAATATTAACTTATAAGATTTTAAAATATATTACACTGATCATTGTTTGAGCGTTTTAATTATATATCGATATACTGAATAACTCAACTTCATTCGTACTAAATTAGGTAATTCGTAACCAAGACCGCATTATCATGGTTTATAACAAAGTTGGTTTATCAGGTAAACATTCTTCTAAGGATGATACGATACCTTCCAACTGTAGATGTTGAATAAATTATCATACAAGAACCAATACATATTCTTGTTTTGATCTGTTCTGAAATGAAAAGCCGGGGGACTAACGTGGAACTTCAATAAAAATGATTGTGAGAAATAGATCAGTATTGATGTAAAGTTGGCCAATGATCTGTGCAAAAATAAAGAAAATTTAATAATCTTCAAATATCCTATCGTTAACCGTTTTCTTGTCTTCTCCATTATAATAAACCTTTAACTCATTTATTTTCACCAACAATTATTAGTAGCTTGTGCAGTAGTTAATTTAGCTGATTTGTACGCAATATAGTTTAGATGCTTTTCTGGATATGATTAAATCATTCAAGTGGAAAAGTCTAGATGATTTCAACAGTACAAAACTAACTTTTTAGAGATGATGCAGTTGAAGATAATTTTTATAATAGCTTTCACATATACTTTCTCTTTCATTAATTCGATGCGTGTTTTTTTTGTTTTTTTACAGAACGTGGTAGTTCGATGACAAAAACAACACTGTCATCTCGTGGAAGAGATTTGAACATAACAACATACGAAGAGGAGCTACCAACGCTGAAGGAAGAAGACAAGAACAGTGGATACGAAAGAGAAAATAATAGAAGGAACATAATTCGTTTGTTTGAAAATGCATCATTATTTAAATTTATAATTTTTTTTATTGCTTTTATGTTTGTGATGATTCTAATAAATGCATGTTTTAAGTATTATCGCTTCGTATTTTAAATGTTGTTGTTATTTTTATCACTTTCTGTTTTAAATGTTGTGTTATTTTTAGCATGTTATGAGTGTATTTTATATGTTGTTTTTTTATCCCAATAAACTTTTAGGTGCACGAAAATTGTATATAATGTAGAAGAACGTCACAAAGTGAATGGTCTCTCACACCCACATAGATATGAAGATCTAATGATTTATACTAAAGAATGAACTATCCAATCATGTCCTACTGTTGATGTTGAATAAATTATTAGTAGCTTGTGCAGTAGTTAATTTAGCTGATTTGTACGCAATATAGTTTAGATGCTTTTCTGGATATGATTAAATCATTCAAGTGGAAAAGTTTAGATGATTTCAACAGTACAAAACTAACTTTTTAGAGATGATGCAGTTGAAGATATTTTTATAATAGCTTTCACATATACTTATTTCATTAATTCGATGCGTGTTTTTTTTTACAGAATGTGGTAGTTTCTCTTTGCGATTGTACTATTTTTTTTCAAGGACTATTTGTAACCATCCTTTATAAAATTTTAGTCTTTATATATAACATTATTTTACTAATTTGCTTGTATTAAAACTGAACATATTTGTATATTAAAAATATTATTCTCATAAATCACAGAGAAACCTTCAGCTATAACACCCCTTGAAACAGTTCATGAAGCCAAGGATAACAAAGAATTATTCTCGAAAGAAGAAAGACATATCACAACAACAAAAACCGTAACTTCATATGAAGACATTTATCGTGCGATGACAAACACAAAACTGTTATCTCCTGGAAGAAAAATCAACATGACAATATACGAAAAGGAACTGCCAATGGAGAAGGAAGATCGGAACAGTGAAGACGAAATAGAAAATTATATGTTCAACAATACAAGCAGCATAGTTCATATATTTGAAAATGCATCCTTCTTTAAATTTCTAATCCTTTTAATTGCTTTTCTGTTTATCATAATTCTGATAAATGCATGTTTCAAGTATTATCACTTTGTATTTTAAATGTTGTTGTGTTATTTTTATCATTTTATCACTTTGTATTTTAAATGTTGTTGTGTTATTTTTATCATTTTATCACTTTGTATTTTAAATGTTGTGTTATTTTTATCATTTTATCACTTTGTATTTTAAATGTTGTTGTGTTATTTTTATCATTTTATCACTTTGTATTTTAAATGTTGTTGTGTTATTTTTATCATTTTATCACTTTGTATTTTAAATGTTGTTGTGTTATTTTTATCATTTTATCACTTTGTATTTTAAATGTTGTTGTGTTATTTTTATCATTTTATCACTTTGTATTTTAAATGTTGTTGTGTTATTTTTATCATAATAAACGTTTGTGAAAATCATCATACAGTTAAAGTGCACGAAAATTGTATACAATGTAGAAGAACGTCACAAAGTGAATGGTCTCTCACACCCACATAGATATGAAGATCTAATAATTTATACTAAAGAATGAACTATCCAATCATGTCCTTTAAAGATAAATACAAAAATATATTTAGTCTAAAATGAACCACAAATAAGATCTGACATCTAATGAAGTGAATTTTAAATATAAAATTATTTTTAAGGTGTATTAAGTTGATTGTTTTTCATTTTTTAAATGATATACTTCATCTTTAACAATTTTCAAAGTGTTCTATATGTAAAGCATGCACATTACTTACTACACTAACAAAACCAAAGTATTTTTGATATGAGCAGAAAAGCTATGTCTGTTCAAAGTGGGAGGGTGTCGAACTTTAACCCTTAGGCGGCATTTGTTTTTGTAAATTATGTAACCTTCACATGTCAGTATAACTTACAGATCAGGTAACCGTTATGTGACTCTTTAATTTCCGGTCATCTGGTGTCCTATAACTCATACGATATACCTTGGGCACGATAACTACTGTTGTGTCTTTGAGCATAACATTTTACTCAAATTGTTTTTGTTTATCCAGCTGAAATTTCAGCACTGACTCCTATGAACGGTATGGGCAAACGATGTATATTTCACATGTAGCATATATCCCAAACTAGAATACAAACCTGTGTACATTATATGCGTGGTCTGTATCCAAAATTAATATACATGCCTATGTAAATTAAATACACATTTACTAAATTACTTCACATTTGAAAATTTCAGGTCAACATGACATGTACACTAGACTAAAGTATAAAGAACAGGGGAAACTAGCCTACTGTAGATATTACATCAATAAAACTTGGTAATAAATTGTACTAATCATTACTCTTGATCACATGTGTTTCAGTAGTAAACTCTGGGCCTTAAAATGTTACAAGCTACTGATTGAGCACAGAAAAGGTTACTCACAGTGTAGATCTGTGCTTCAACATGAACAAGTAAACTTATGTGGGACAAGTGTGATCTTGTTCTTCCCACTGAACGGTCAGGTTTCCTTTAAATGTGTTGTTGTGTCCTTTACCATAATACTTTCTGATAAAATACGTCTTTTGAATCCAAAATTCAGCCAAAGTATTCCATCAATTGTAACACAGTGGTTCCTTAAGTTCACATTTGAACCTGAATTACTAATCTCACAAATTATTTATTATGTATATAATACAGTTTTTATGTTCTCAAATTGTCGAAGGATTATCAGCTAATGTTTTGCAAGTGGAATTTCTCTGTTGTTCTTGATGAAATTTGTTACTGATTTATGTATTCATGTTCTAGAGTTACTACTCCCACAAATTATTTATTTATGTATTTATTCTTTTTGTTTTAATTCCAGGGTGCAACACAGCTCCAGCATCTGGTAGTAGATCAACATACTATCTATGAACACAACACTAGTATTAGTGACTTCCAAGATTGTATGGCAGAAGTGTTGAGAGAAAATTTAAAAAACAAACTAGCCAAAAATGAAAAATTCAGCGTCATGATTGATGAAAGTACAGACATTTCAGTAAAGCAGAATCTTGTCAGCTACATCCGTGTATTAGAGATGGATCAGTTCGGTACAGTGACACCACAGACCTATTTCCTTGAAATCTGTGTACTTTACAAAGCTAATGCTGAGAACATTTTTACAAAAGTCATTAGTATGTTATCAGAGAAAGGTATTGAAGTGAAAAAGTTATGTAGTGTCAGCTCTGATGGTGCTGCTGTGATGGTTGGGTCAAAGTCTGGGGTAGTTACTAGACTAAAGCAATTTGTACCAGGTGTCCTAGCCACACACTGTATCACACACAGACTAGCTTTGAGTTGTGCCACAGGAGCTGACAGCATACCATATCTTGTCAAGTACCAGGATATTATGAATTCCATCTAAGTTTTTTAAGTACTCGTCAAAAAATATGGCAACTTAGACTGCAGTGCAGAGTATTATCAATGCAGAAGAAAAGAGGTTTAAAGAGATCTTTCACACCAGGTGGTTAAGTTTTGAAGGTGCAGTAGATGCACTGCTTTCCAACTACTCCAGCCTTGTGTCTGTATTTATGGAAGATACCTCTGATAAAGCTCTTAGCATGTATAAACCCATCACTTCATTCAAATTTCTGTATGTGTCACATTACTTAGCTGATTGTTTGAAGCCATTAGCCATTTTGTCAAACACATTTTAGAGGAAAAATCTTAATTTCTCGGAAGTTCACCCACTGCTTACTTCAACTATTGAGTGTCTGGAGGAAATAAAACAAAACAAATGTGGTGAAATGCTGTCAAAATTTCTGAACGAGGTCCCAGCTGAGCCTCAGATTCAGATGGACTGTACACTTTTCAGTTTGGTGAGAAATAAATATACATTATCTACGTCTACTCAAGCTATTGTTATTAACTGTTGTATGCCTATATGTCTCAGAAGTCTGGACCTATGGGAAGAATAGACATTATATTATTAAAGTTAAACATTCCTAATGTCATATGTTTATATTTCAGGAAAGAAAATACCAAGCACTGATATTTAGGGTCGAATTATTATTGTTTTTTTTAATTTTGCGCAAAGCTATACGAGGACTACCTGCGCTAGCTGTCCCTAATTTTGCAATGTAAGACTAGAGGGAAGGTAGATAGTCATAATCACCCACCGCCAACTCTTGGGATACTCTTTTACCAACGAATAGTGGGACTGATTGTCACATTATAACGCCCCAGGACTGAAAGGACGAGCATGTTTGGTGCAACGGGGATTCGAACCCACGACCCTCTGATTACGAATCGAACGCCTTAACCCACCTGACCATGCCAGGCCACGGATTATTATTAGGCACAAGAGGCACATTTCCTAGGGCCCATGAAAATTTGTGAACCTACAAAAACTATGGGTCCAAGAAAATTTCCCTTAAAAATCAGTTTTAGAGGACCAAAAAATAATAAGCATAATAACATGAAACATTTTACTGTAAAAACTTTACGTTATACGATATATTTTTTGTATATATGGATTAGCTTGTGTACTAACATTAACATAAATATATTTCACCAGAAAGGCTTTTTTATTTCATAATTTATTTCATACTAAGCCATACTAAGGGTATTAGCGTATTATTGATAAAGATGTTAATTCGTTCAGCGTTTGCGCAGCTACGACATTGTATACTTAAAAAAAAATTATAATTTATCCACCTTTTGGTTTAACTTATACAGTTCGTAGAGCCCACCAACAGAAGGTGACTAGACCATGGATCGTCTTGATCCGTCACTGCTGGTATGCGTATGGCTATTAAGAATACATATGTATTTTTCTCTACGAGTCCAGATTTCTGAGACTCACCATATACTTTAACGCTGATAATCCGATTTTTTTAAATGCATATTTGTAAACGATCTCTGGAACACTGAGGGCTGAAGTAATATAATAGCATGAGTAAGTACGTCACGTGGGGTGTGAAGTACATAAAAAATTGGAGATGAGTCTGTTAGCAGAATATTTAACCTAAACGTGGAAAAACGGTTTATAGACACAACGGTGTCTCAGTTTTATCTCTTTTCAGATGGTCTGGACGATAACTTATCTTGGTGGAACCAATCTGCAGTCTCCTTTAATTTCAGTGTTTAAACGATATACTATTTTAACATCTTATAAAATGTAACCATTAAGAGCGCATAACACAGTTTTGTATCAAAAGTAATATCTTAGGAGACCTTTTTTTTTAATATAAAAACGTTTTTCGCTTCAGAAACTGATTTTCGCCTGACAGTAGTGCGTCATAGAGGGTTTAATGATTGGGCTTTTCAACTCCAAGATAAACAGACGGACGGAAACAAAAATCAAGAGAAACGTATGTGTGTGTGTATAGTAAGACACGTACAACGTACAACTGCCATGCCTAAAGCACTAATATTACTGTTCTTTGCGCATTCTCAACTGTAGCACAGAGACGTGTTTTCTTAGAGTATACTTTTAGTTTCTGTCGTCTGAAATTGTTTGCACCAGTCACGTTTACTTACTTTGTTTCTGTCAAGTTTGTTTTGAAATTGAGTTTTATCATATTAAATAAATATATTTAAAATGAATAAATACTGCGTTGCTTAATAAATTGGAAGACTTGTTTAATTATGTTTGGTTCGTCTAAGATGTCAAAAACTATTGTCTTAATATTTTCAAATTATCAATCAACCATAAAGATTAAGGAAATATGTAGATGTATAATACAGCTTGTGAAATGTTACAGAAATGAGTTAAATCCGAGAAACGTTCAATTAAACAATGAAAGGTATTGTTAGTTTATTTTCTAATATCAAAACCACAACGAGTTTCCTGGTGTGTCACCGGGGTGAATCGAACACTAAATTTTTGCGTTGTAAATCCGTAAACTTACCGCTGTACACAGAAAGTATGATCTGAAATGTTGCTAGTCTTGTTGGGTTTTTTTTTATATTTTTCAAGTTTGTTTGTTTTGAATTTCGCACAAAATTATACGACTGACCGTCACATTATAATGCCCCCAGGGCTGAAAGGGCGATCATGTTTGGTGTGATGCGGATTCGAACGCGCGACCCTCAGATTACGAGTAGAACGCCCTAGTTTTTCACAAGAAGAAAATAAGACAGAAGAGCATATGTTAGAGACCCCTGTAAAAGTGCATTTTCTGCATTACTTCAAACAAACTGAGTTTTTATTAAGAATCTATCTCAAAACTGCTTACCACCACTAATGTTTGTAAGCGTGCAGATTAAAAGAGAAACTAGAAAAAAGATTTATGATACATAAGCATAACTCTAAAACAGTTGGGAAATATGAAAACCACATTAAGTTAAAGTGTAGAAACCCTTGACCTAATTTACTTCACTACGAACATTAGTGCTCTAACTGTCCATTTCAGCAAAGATGATCTCTAGGGGGTGTCGAACGATCAGGATAGAGTCAATATTTAAACAATTTATTGTTGAGCGTTTTAATAAATTTTTATTAATAAATATGATACATAATTACTACAACACATATAATATTTTATTGCATATACATATGCAATTTTTTGTCACTTAACTCACTCTTTCACTCACTTAAAAAAACAGGGGGGGCAACCATAAAACCGTACTTATTAAACGGGGCGTGGATGAGAAAAGTTTAGGAAGTATTGGTCTATTTATTTACCGTTTAGATTGCATAAAACTAATACAGGGTCCGCCAAAGGAAGTGTGGGGATATCATATAATTATATTTTCTAAAGTATTATTGAAAAACATTGTCGTTTTCGTAATGAAAATTAAATGTTCGAAATGTAATGATGAACAGGTGGACCGTCCAACATCTTTCTCTAATTGTTAAGCTTTGTTTCAAAAATGAATCTCCATTATTGCTGCTCAGAAAGCATTCTTGGTGCTACTGTTGTGGTTTCAACCAGGTAGAGCTACCTGTCATAAAGCATGGGCAACAATGGTAATGTCGCATAAGCTATTTCCAAACAGGACAGTTTCTCGTAACGAAAACACACTAACCTCTTCGAACTCCGAATATGTAAACAGCAGACTCCCTTTTGTGGTGTTACTTGAAGGACACAACGTGTGTCTATAAGTCAGGGTCACTACAGTATCTTAAAGATAACATAAAGGTAGAAATTAATGGCATTACACGTGAAACTTTGACCTCTGCAATGAAAGATGTCATCCTTAGATCACGCCCTTGTTCGGCGTTTTGTGATGAACACCTACTGGAGATTATTCGTCATACTTAATGGTTACAAGTAATCTTATTCAGCTAAAATTTCATAAATAATAGACACAGATTACACCAACAGATGCCGCTGTTGATCATTGTAGTTTTAAATTCCTACAGCTTTTTTTGGTGCGCCCTCTATTCAGACAATAAAATGCTGCTTAATTTTTGAGAAGTGCCAAGTGTATAATTGATAAAAAAAACTTAACTTCATTTGAAACACAGCAGAACAACAAAGTTTCCTCCAACTATTTGGGAGTAGATCTTAAAGTGTCGACATGTTTGATTTTTTGTTGTTGTTTTTGCTATTTCTGCATCTTACGAAATATTTTGTTTCTAATTTATTTAAACAGTGTTTCTCACCTCGATCGCAAAAAGCAGGATTCATCGTTGCTTGCATGAACAAGTAGACAGTTAAGTAGTTAAATACATAGATAGATACTGCCAATTATATTGGTAGCTAGTGTGGTAATAATATTCATAAAGCAAATAATTTAGTTAAGTTTAGACCGACAAATAAATCGATGGGTTGCAAATGAAATAAAGATTTTTATTTGTTCTGATTTTCGCGAAAAGCTACACGAGAGATAGCTGTCCTTAATTTGGCAGTGATAAACAAGCGAGGGTAAGCAGCGAGTCAATGTCAACTCTTGGACTATTTACCAACGAATTATGGAACTTAGCGTCACTCACAACGCCTCCAAGAGTTAAAAGGAGCGAGCATGTTTGATGACGGAGATTCAAATCCGCAATCTTTAAATTGTGAGTCCATCATTCCATAACCATCACGCCTTGCCAGGCCCAAGATGAAGGCAATCTTTAGTTTGTTTATCTGCCTTTTTTTGCAAAGGATTTTTTTCTTTGCCTTAAAGTGATTCACACTCCAAATTTTAAGCTGTATACAAAATATTCGTTATCCAGGACCGTATTTTTTGAAGCTTAATGTTCAATTTTTCCTACTTAAAGAAAATATTAGTTTAATTAACATACTACATCTGTCGACACTGAGGTCTCTTTTTAGTTATTTTTAGAACAGGGAAGTAAATAAAAAGAAGGCACTGAAAACGTTGTATAATTTAAAGTAATACTTTAAATCGAGAAAAACACCAATGTTTACATCTTAAATCGCTAACGCTAGGACGATTTTGTTAATACTTAACACTTCGGAAAATTTCCACAATAAGCGCTTTTGAATCAATCATAGATATAAAGGGTAGTCCAAGAATAATATTTCTTATTTTAAAATTTAATAATTAATTAATTAGGGAAATATAGCCATACCATTATCAACATCTTGTAGCCAAACTCAAAAAAATTTTATGGACATGCCGGTAGACTTCTAGTTGTGCACAAATAGCGGCTTAAGGCACGTCTAACCCATATTCTAAATCAGTTCATGTTCGTTGCAACAGGTGGACAGTTACAGCGTGAATAGCATCCGTTATCCCGAACTTTAGCTCTATGATGTTTAGTATAGTTGTACAATCCACGATGTTCTTAACATACCCCCAAAGAAAGAAGTCTAGATGAGTGATGTTTGGCGAACGTGAAGGCCACGGATTGGCCCACCATGACTAATTAACCGCATTGAGCCATTTTACAGGGTAAACACTACACACTGGAGTGAAAACAAAAACATGACAATAAAAACCGTTTGAGTTCAGCTACAAAACGTTGAAAACTGCATAGCTGTATTTCTTTAGTTACTTAAATATTAAATTTAAAAGAGGAAAGATAATTTTAGACCACCCTGTAGTTTGGAAAAAATCAACCAACATCAAGTTAGCAAATAACTTTTCGTTTTCTGAAGGATTTGAACTAACTATCAGATAGAATATTGAACATAATTTTGTTTCATAAGCTGTTTTTCATAGTTTTTACTCCTTTGCGCATCTAGTTGAGTGATTCGTCTTCACGTCTACATGTTCTTCAATTAACGCTCATTTTAATTAACCCAATGAGACAAATCTCCAATCAAATGTTCATAACTGTGAACAAGATTACTTCCAGTTATCATTTTAATTCTAAATTTGTTACTAAAAGTGTTTCATTTAATGAATTTGGGGAAAAAAAAAGTTAGTCGTTATCCTGGTACCAATGATGTGAATCGTCTCTCGAAGGCGTTGCTACTAATTTATGCTCCTAAATACAGACATTTTTGTCAAACTCAGAGCAGCAGATGATCAATATATAGATATACGCAGATATCATTTTATCACGAAAATAAAAATTACTATCGATTAATATTAGTCTTCATGTATTCGTTATAAATTATATTTTATTTTTCAAAGAAGTAAAGAAAATCCCTTTTCAACAGCCAATAACAAAAACAGCTCGGTTTACTGAATCTTACAATGACTGATCTAAATTCAATATTAAGTGTTTCCTATCGAATAAGGCCCGGCATGGCCAAGTGTGTTAAGGCGCTCGACTTGAAATCAGAGAGTCGCGGATTCAACTCCCCGTTATACCAAACATGTTCACCTTTTCAGCCGTGGGGGCATTATAATGTGACACCAATGTGCCTGCCCTTTCAGCCATGGGGAAGTTATAAAGTAAGAGTCAATCCTACTATTCGTTGGTAAAAGAGTAGTCTAGTCTTACAGTGCTAAATTAGGGACAACTAGCGTAAATAGCTCTCGTATAGCTTTGCGCGAAATTCAAAACAAACCTATCGAATAAACTGCGTAGTGTTAGGTCGCTCGACTCGCAATGTGCGGGTCGTGGACTCATATTCACATCACAAGCCCAGGAGTGAGCGGTGGGTGGTATTGACTATTTGTTTTCCCTCTAGGCTATCACTGCTAGTTAGGAACGGCTCGTGTAGACTTACTCCAAACTAAAAACACATATATCGAATAAAATTTATAAACAGGGTTAATTGCTCATTTAATTTTTTTTTTTAAATCTGCATTTCTTAAATCCAAAATGTTAATTAAACAATTTGAACTAAAGAGAGAATATGAGAAATGATCGTTCCACCCACTGTAACTAACTGACTCATTTATTTACAGGTTGGATCAAACGTCAGAAATCAATTAGTAAAACAGAACATTTGCTCCGCACTTTAAGGCTACAAGTACGTTATAAAAGTGACAGTTATGTCCCACTAATTAAGTACTGTATTTCAAGAGTTGATGATTTGTACTGGGGACTAGTTTTCTTGTTTGTTGTTTTTTTCTCTCTAATCTATCAGGTCAAAAGTAGGGACGACTAGTGCAGATAGCCATAAAGTAGCTTTGAATGAATATCCGATACAAATAAATAAAATGTATCAGAGATTTCAGTAGTGAGCTTTTATTACTTTCAGTAATTATATTGAACATTAATGATCCACATTGAATAACTAATTAAATGAGATAATGAGTCAAATTATGGAGCGTTTTGTTTCAAAATTCTGTACTGTTTAAAAGGTCATTAGCTGATAACCAATGGCGTTCACTTGCGCCCTTTATATTGTGGTACGAAATCTAGCTTCTGATTTGAACAACATTAAACTGCATTCATTTTACATTATTAACAACTCGTTAATTCAACAAATTATTTGCACAAGTAGAAATTGCTTTGACTAAATATGCTGCAAAATAGTTAATCACGCGGTTTATCACATGAAAAAGAACAATATAATATTAATCTAGTTGCGCAATTTATCACCATGCGGCGTACGGACCATAATCGATCGTAAAAATAATCAAACGATATGTTGTCTTAAGCGTGACGAGTTGTTAAACGAAACGCCAAGAAAACAAATATGCTTTATCTTTAATTCGAAGTAATGTTATCACAACATATTTATACTATTACTAGTGTTAGTAATGACCTTTTAATGATGTTCGGATTTTATTACTAATTGGCATCACAAGTATAACATGGGGAAAGAAAAGCTGAGCTAGTCTTAGCTTGTCTTTCCATCCGGGCATGCTCAATAAAATTATACTTTCACAGTTAATTACTTTTTACGAACCAAGAGTAGCACACTTTGTATATAAATATATTGTCCGCCTTCGTGTTATATTTCCAATTTAGTATTAAGTTTATTTGTGTATATATGTGTGTGTTCTTGATTCACTTTCATAGGGTTTGATTTTATATTTAAAGGGATGTTTTATTTCACATTCTATATTTGAAATCTAAAGACTTGTTTTAAATATTTTTTGGTATTGCCTTTTTATTTTGCATTATTATGTTGTTTATTTTCTTAAGTTTTATTTGCTGTTTTATAAATTTTGTATTTAATGTGTTTTTCTTTGATATTGGGTGTGCAGTACTAAAAGGTTATTTTAATGTTTCATAATGTGATTTTCAAAGGGTTTATCTTGTTCTAATTATACTAAAGAGTTTGATTTGGTTTCATTTGGGTTTAATTTGTAATCACTTTGTTTTAAAGGTTATATTTACTATTGTATTCGTGCATACTGTGACGTATATATTTTGTGGGAGTGAAATAAGTCATTATTTCCGACAGATATGCAAAGTATTTTAATTACTTGTAAGTTTTACAGGTATGGATAATCAGGATAACCTGATGGTAAAGGGAATAGGAAAGGCATGGTATACAGATATACCATGTATATCTTGCACCCTTGACTATAATAAAATTTTTCAAAATTTCTTTACGTATGTTGTGTGTAGTTTTAATGTAGAATGTCAATCAAAGAAGCCACTAAGTTCTTCTCAACCTATTTATTCTTGGAACTATATCATTCAGGTAGTATCACGTTCACTATCTTGCCGAAAAGTTTCCTGTAATTTAGTAGACACTGTATAGAAATAGACAGTACTCATTTTCACTGGCAGGCTAGGTGATAGTATTATTTTAAAAAGAGTGACTGTGTGAAAGGAACGACACTGTTATTATCAGTATATAATGCCATGTTTTCTCAGTCTGGACATGATTTCACAGAACATATGACGATCTTACATACATTCTACACAGTTATTGTCTGAAAACTCTTTAGTAAATGTGCTACATAATACACTTGCCTTTGTTTTACATGCACTCTTTTTACAGAATGCTAAGACGAAGGTTGTTTCTCTGTGCTAAACTTATGTATAGTTTTTCTTTACTTCTAGCTCATCAAACTCGAATAATTGAGATTTTAGTCGTAAAATGTTTTATAGCAAGTATTTCTGTCATTCTCCTTTTCCTACCCTTTAAAGGAAATCAGAAAAAAAACTTTAGCGCACCACACTAATATCTGTTTGTATTTTACACAGAAAATGACAAATTTGTTGTTTGTCTTTCGTCAGTTTGTTACAATGAGGTTTATGACAGACAAGAACATAAAATGAATCACAATACCAAATGGTAAAAAACGAGTAAACACTATGCTTACAGAAAGAAAAATGTATCTGAAAGTAAAAAAGCAGGCTGACTCACAAATTAAAGAAAAGCATCATGAATTTCAAAAATTTAAATTGACTGGTATTATGAAATACTTAGAAAATTATAGAAGGCCAATAAAGTTGGTAAAATAGGAAATTAGGACATCCATAAAGATGTCTGAAAAATTTAGTTGAAAACATAAAACTTGACGAAAGGGAACTTTTAAAAGTACATTAGGGATAAATAAAGTGTTAGGATCGAGACAGAACCCTTGAGGGATAATAAAGAAAAGCCTGTATACGATGATTATAAAATGGCTAAGTTGTTAAATTCTGCTTTTTCTTCAGTTTTTACTAATGAAAACTTAAGCAGTATTCCTCATCTTGAACAACTGACAGAGGAAACCAAAGTTGAACAAGACAACTACATAAATTCCAAGTTTCTTAAAATAAAACTGGGAAGTTTAAAGAATGATAAGATTCCTGTGTCAGATAATATTTCCCCGGGGTTTTTAAAAGAGGTCAAGAATTGAAAATTTGAGCCACTTGTCACAATTTTTTGTAAGTTCTTGAATAGTGAACAAGTACTAACAGAATGGAAATTAGCTAATGTCACTCCCATCTTTAAGGGAGATAATATAAGTTGTCCCAGTAATTATAGGCCTATTAGTCTTACATCAGTTGTGGGAAAAGTTTTGGAAAGTCTGATAAAAAGTTATAATTTTATCGGATAATTAACATGACTTCATTAAGGAAAAATATTGCTTTATAATTCTTTTCAAATGCTTCGAAAATGTTACTGCACATGTAGATGGGGAAAGGGTTGTTGATTTTGTGTACTTGGATTTTCTGAAAGCGTTTGACAAAGTGCCACATAAATGACTTGTAAAGGAACTTATCTTTACAGTTAACTAACTGAATAGAAGAGTGGCATGATGGAAGAAAGCATAGGGTTGTTAAAATGGGGTTCAATCAGACTGGATTAATATTGCAAATGATGTACCTCAAAGCTTAGTCTAAGAACAATTATTCTTTTCTATTTATATCAATAACATAGGTGAATGAATGGTCAATAAATTACTTGAATTTGTCACTGATATCAAGATCTTGAGTGCTACTAATCGTGAATAAGATATTTTTGCTTTAAAATGAGTTAGATCATTTAGTGAGTTTAGTAAATAAACGGCAGATAGGTTTTAATTGTTACAAGTTCAAAACAGTGCACGTGGATTATCATAATTTGAATTATATGTATAATTTGGATGGGAATAACCTTAACAAAATCATGAAAGAAAAGGATCTTGGTGTAATGGTTGATCAGTCTCTTAAGCCATTCAAGCAAGGCCAAGGCTTGAATGCTAAGATGCTGACCAAAGAAATTATCAAATAGTTCACAACTTACAAACTGGGGTTGACTGATTGCAATGAAATACTAACTAAGGCCTAATTGTCTCAAATGAAAGATGAAACTATTTCTCCAACAGATTGAAAGATCTGTTTGACATACATTAGGACATATCCTACCATGATGATATGGACTGAATTTGTTCAGTACTGGGACCGGGTGAAGATGCACTCTGCTTGCTTGAAGGCACTTCAGGGTTCGGTGGATTCTGGTCAAAAATAAATTTTTAATGGGTCTAAATTTGTAATAAAAATATTAACAACAGTAATTGTGCTGTGTTGAATAATGTATATTGAACAATTTTACTTCTTTTCTTCGGAATAAAGTTTCCACAGAGTGATTTCCAATGACTACATAAATTATTATAATCACTCAAATTTAAATGGGTTGCGCATTCTTACAAACGACTTACCACAACAGCTATCTCTCCATCAGAGGCCCCAGCATTAGAAACCAGAGAAACGCGCAACTTTGCTCGTGGTTTTGGAATGTCAGACCATTGAACATCCACCCAGTCCTGCTAGTCTTCCACGTACACTTGAGCCGACAAGTTGGTAGCATCTACATCCCGATTTAGGTTGTCAGAAATCTTACTGGGCAACAATCCCAGATCATCCACTGACACCACAATTTTTATTTCATTGTAGGTAATGTGGTAGGATAAAGCCATCTCTATGGAATCTAAAAGTATGGTACTGATCAAAAATGATTTATATGTTTACACATGCAGAAAAGTTGTCATTGAAGAACAACTACAAAACACCAAAAAGATATGTTAAATTTCCATAAACTTAACATCAGCAGGACTGGTATAAATCAGCTAAATAAGTAATTTGTTTTTTCCAAACAAACAGTAGCCTTTAAAAGGTGAAAGCAAATATAAGTAGTCTGACCTCGATAGATGGTAATGGTAGTGGTGATTTTGGTGCAAATATGCATGATACATATTAATATGACAAAAGTTTTCTCTGTTTGAAAATTTTGATGAAATTTGTCACAAAAAGGCAGAAACAAATTTACATAAAATTTGTCACTGAAAGGTACACACCAAGTTACATAAAATAGGTTAAAATTTACCACTGATTACCGAGTTTTGTTTAAAATTTGTCATCATCCAGTCGCCACGAATGTAGTGATGTAGGATGATCATATTTTCACCTTTGTTCACATAACAAAGCAATGGGTAATGATCATAAAGATCTGGAATGCTCAGGAGTTCATAGTTTCTCATTGGCTCTACAATGTAAGCAAGAAGATGCCTGTGATAAGGTTTCGCTCTTCTCCGAGTGAATTCACAGGCAATCTGACAGGATTAGTCAGGTTAAAGGCATCTATTCCAAGAAATCCATTGCTTTCCAAATGTGAACAGAGTTTATACTGATGTCTCATTGCCATTGCTTTGGCTAGATTCCTCTTGTTTTTGGTACGTCTTGCAACATCAACAAAAACACCATATATGGCCTCAAATCTCATGGTCCACACTTTCCTCAGTGGACCAAATCTGCGGATCATCTCTGGGTAATACAAAGTAAAATGTCCCTTTGGCTTGAAAGTTCTCTCTGGAAATTCTATTTCATAAAGAGAATGGAACTGTTGTATCACATCATTTAAGAATTCAATGCTTGCATATGACATTGATGGACACATTATCAATTCTACCATATCCAGCAGAGCCAACAGAACTTCCCATTTGTTGTTGCCTTCTGGCACTGCATCACCCAACAGTAATGGAAATAACCTTAAGAGACACTAAACTTCCATAGCTTTTTGCTTAATGTGTACAGAACATCTCAAAATATCAAGCTTAGGCCTATTCATTTTATCAGTTCCTTTGTAGTGGAACTCCTTCACTCTGCCTGCAAAGTACTGAAGGCTGAAGTATTCAGACAAGACATACTGATCTATGAGTAAAACTAAAATTTCTGACACCAAGCCAGATTCAAAAAGGTCATGTAATGTATAAGGTGGTAGAGCATTTGCCACACAAAGTTGCTGCAGAACGTTCAGGGGCGATCCTTTTTTAACCCCATATGTACTTGACAAAGTCGGTTCAGTTTCCACCATTGCAACTTGATAATTATAGGATGTAATAGATCTCTCTGGATATTTTGAAATATTAGTCAACTTTCTTAAATCATCCCAAGTTACCATGCAGAATCTATATGATCTGAGAGCAGAAAATGATTCAAGAAACACTCCAATAGCATGGCTTTCTAAATTATCTGCAACAACAACAAGAGGTGCACCTCTGAATTAGAATGTTCCTCTGGTCTGACAATGTCAATACCAATGTTTTCAAAAACAGATAGTTCTTCAATCAAAGGTCTCATCACTGTATTTAGCCCATGTTTTTTTTTTTTTACATTTTGGCTCTTCACAAAGATTGCTAAGAATACACAATGAAGCTGAGATCTCAAAGCAGGTTCAATATTGCCTAACTAATAGTAGAAAGCAGCAGATTTGTAAGCAGGAGCTCGTATTCCAGCCTCATTCACAGCTGTAAACTCATCAAAATAGAGAATGAGTTGAAGGGCAAGGGGAGTTTTTGCCAGAATAGATGGTTTTTGAAATGTTCACCATCAACGACATCTCTAAGACAATCATCAGCTGACTGGCGAGGATAAACAACCTGGCTAAAAATGGCATCATGTTTAAGCAAACACTTCAGAGTATCTAATAAAGAAACATGCTGCATTGTGTAATGTTTCACATCACCAGCAATTCCCAGGTCATACTCAACAGGTTTTACAAATAACAAATTATCTTCAATGTAAGACTGAAAATTATTGTGGTCAGTGAAATTTTCAATCATGGAATGAAAGTCAAGACTTTCTTTCTTGCAATCTTCCATCACTGCAACTATACTATTTATAGGAACCCCGTCACTGATCAATGTTCTTTTTATGGTTTGGAATAAATGTTCATCTTAGGCAGCCATAATAAAACAGGACAAATTTAAAAAATTGCTTGTAGTTTTGTAAGTATTTTTTCATTTTCACGCAGCTGCAGAATTATTTAAGTTAAGGTTCTTCGCTTGTCTGTGACAACCATCTCCTTATTACCATCAACTGCCTCATCACTGTCAGAGTTTTTATACCTCTGTTACATAAAGTACTCGGCACATTCACCACCAGCTTCATTATCCTGCATACTGGTAGTAGCAAACCATCCATGCTTTTTAATTATATGTCTTTTCACACATCTGATGCTTTTGAATGGTCTTTCACATCCACTAACCCCACATGGGACAACAAATCCAGGCTCATGCTCATGAACCAAAAAAAAATGTGAAAGAAGCTTGCTAAAATGCCTAACCTTATACTTACATTTAATGCACGGAAAATATTGAAAACTTCTGACTGTTCTGCCATGTTTAACTCTATAATTTACCAAACTTTACAGTGTCTATAAATAAACATCATGCAAGACATGCATCCAAATGTCACGGGTTTTCATTCTGGAACGTAAAATGTATCATTTATTTCATTAAATTTAATGATAAATTTCAACAATAACAACTAGCAAATGTCAGTCGCCCGCGAACTGACGGTGTATCCTCGGACTTGCCCTCAATCTAGCGAATAAAAAACGTACTTCAAAATGCAAATTCTTGCCACCCTCCGGGGGTAGCCAAATACATTCATTGGCCAGACCTCAACCTAACTAACACATTCACTAAATTGTACAGAAATCCGAAAGGAATTGTGGACTGTAGAGTGAACACAAGGAAATCTCTGCAGACGCATACGCATGCTGATGCGTGATCCATAGTATCCCCCGATTTTCTTAAGGGTATACAATTCTTATTTTTTTAACTACACAACTCGGTTGCTCATGACTCGATGCAATATCCCCCGGATCCTACATTTCTTTCACCGGTATGGATTATGGGAGGGATCCAAAGTCTGAGAAAGTTCCCTGGGAGCAAAGAAGGGAGAAGGGTTGGGGGAATATTTTGCAGGATCACAGGCCTTCTATTCATAGTGTACGGCCTGACGCTGGCTCCTATTTCGCACCATTCTATTTCAAAGTAGAGTTTAAAAATTTAAATACATTTTGTACCTAAAGAGATTTTTATATAGTTTGTAACATTAAATTAAATGCACACACATTAAACACAACATATTTCTTCTATTGATAATTCTTTGGTTTAAATTTCTTAGTTTCTTAATAGTGTACCATTAACAGTACACGTTCATACGATCGTTAAGAAACTAAGAAATTTAAACACATTATAGGTTTCACTTTTTCGCTGTTTTCAAATGATTTGTCTTGCCGCCCCCATTTGTAACTCCATTGTTGGCTGTGTCAGTGGATCCCGCCATAATACACACATCGCATAAAGTGTGTACGCTTTAGCATTTATAGCTCTGCTGATTTATTAAAATAAGGATTTATTATTTACGTATTATCGTATGTCTTCTTTTATTTTTATCAAAGGTCTATAATATAATAACAGACGATGTCCCTTTTAATAAGTATACAACTTTCACCTGTGTAACGATATCCGTAACAAATCTTTTTTAGCAGCGGTGTAGTTGGCGCTAAATTTAACAGAGCAGCAACATGGATCATTGCAAGCTTTTGATTCTACTGCAGGATATGCATTCAAGATACCAAATATGTGCAATTACTTCTCTTGCTTTGCTTTGAAAGATTTCTAATTATTTTTGTAGCTATTAATGTAAGGAAATTTCTTACACACATAAGTAACATTTAATTAAAGTTTTCGCCCAAGAAAAATTTAGCTATTCATTGCACATGTCCAAAGTTCGGTATAATATGTGTGCATTCCACCGGTCTTTCTAATCATGTTAATATCAGTGTTTATTGGAATCCATGTGGTACAGGATATTTTTGTTCAAAGTTTCACGTGTTAATAAATTTAATATTTTCTCTAAATATTTGTTCGTGGACAATAACAGAGATTTTTTCCAGTTCAACTCGACTATTAGATGCTGATGTTTGTTATTTGGCATTACTGGGAGTAAGGGGCTATTTGAAAATTGTCGTTTAATCCAAAATGGTTTTAAAGTAAAAATGAAGAAATCATGTTTCAGTCTCCAGTAGTTGGAATCTTTGTTTAAACTTTAACGGCTATTCATTTGAACAGTTTAATAAGAGTAGTTATATCGTTAAACTAAGAAATTACTTTGATACTTTGCACGGAGCAGAAAAATATATTGACTTTATCCATTTTAACTTTTTTAACTATACCTCTGTTTATATGTATAGTATGGTTTATGAATGTTCCTGCAGTAAACATGACAATCGTTTATGCGAGTTTTCCGGATTTTTCGTTTACATTTACAATTTATAATTGTTTTTTTTTTTTTTTTTACTTCTTAGCACTTTAACATTCTTTTGTCTTACCTCTATAATGGTAGATAATTGTTTGTTAGTCTAAATGCGTGAGCTTTAAACATCAGTAATATTAAAACCATCATATTTGGTAGTTTACACTATGTTTCTGTATATAACATAAATATCATGTTACCCCCACTTTGCATTAGCGGACATTGTGTTTTATTATACATAATACCAACCTGTTTAAGAGTATTCATACCATATACAGTACAGAAGTCATTGATCAATATCTATTTCAGAATTTCTAATTGTATGTCAATTGTTCAATGACTATTAAAAACGCATTCAATAGGAAATTAATATCGAGAAACAGTTGGTTAGTTGTCATGTATTTTAGCGCCATGAAGAGGATGGTAAGTCAACTTTCATGAAATTAAATTACCTGAACACATTTGTATTTGATTTTTTTTACTTTAGTAATGTCAATAGCAAATTAACGAAATACGTCTCTATTATCATGCAAACGAAAATGCTAAACGGTCGAATTGACGACCTTTCTCGACACCTTCGATTCGTCTGTTACTTTGAGGATACCAACAAGACTTCAATTGATTTTACACCAGTTAAAATCCTAAGGATAACTTTGATCTAAACCACGATTGAAATTCACACTTGAAGAATTGCATGGAAGGTGATCACTGTATAATTTGTTATTTTAATAATGAATAAATTGATTTTATTAAACTGAGACATCAATAACATTTCATAAATACAGATGTGTCAGTTCCATAAAGACATTAAATGCTTGATACATTGAAAATTAATTCAAATGTGTAGTGCAACCTAGCGACAAAAAGTGAAATTATTATTAAGTGTGGAAGTAATGTTTGTTCAAACTGAACTCACTACTGGGTAGTGGTTTTCCTTTTTATTATTTTCCAAATTTAGATACGTGCATTCTGAAAACAGAATAGCATTACTGTTACACATTAATTAATTTGGTTATAAATTCTGAAAAATAAAGTATTTTTTAATTACTACTTACAAAACAACACGTTTTTATAGACATTTTGTAAACGTAAGATCTCAAGATTAAACCACATCTTAAGTGAGTATATTTTATTTTTCTAACAGCTGATGGTGTTTGTAAACACTCGAACAAAAGAGTGAAATGTGTTATATAATTTTTATCCAGACTCGAACAGAAATGGGTTCTGATGGAAATAGCAAAACGACCTTCTCATGCTTGTTGTTTGTATTATTGGAAGGTGAACTATTAAGAAGTCGATGAAATGAATATTTTCATGGGAACAGAAATTTCTTAATAAACGCTTAATATAAACGTATAAGTTGCATGTTTCAAAACACATTGAATCTGATAAGATTATCATCACGTGTCGCACTATCTGTTGACTGATATGTATGTTGCGCAACATTTAACAATCTATACCATTATATATATCTTGGGTTGTAACTAACCTGTCATGGATCGCTTGAGTCTCTATGTTTGAAAGGTACATCCTAGGGAGTAGTGAATTGTTATGATGTGGCTGGAAGTAGACACACTGTTTTACGAGTTACAGATGGCGGAAAGAAGGAACATCAAGAACATGGATGTTTTTGTCGCCCATTTTCTAGACATCAAGGAAGGTTAGTCGAACTTTAGAGAACATTTTATACTTAAATAATCATAAAGATGATCTGCCTAAAAATAAAATGGCAGTCGCTCAGCCTGCGACTTTATGTCCAAAACGGCAGGAAAAGAAACGGAAGTGCTGGAACGATGCAAAAAGCACTCTCCAATGATATCAGTGATGTTCTGAACATCAGCAACTTCCTTACCATTGGAAAGCAAAATGTAAAGGAGATGGGAAGGATATCTTCCATTAATCTTCCGAATCCTGTCCTAGACAACTTTGGAACTGGTGGCAAAAGAGATGCTGATAGTAAACATAATCCCAGATCGTCCCTTGCTTTAACATCTGATCATCCACGCATGGGCACGAGCCAGCTGGAAAGAAATGCAGAGTATAATACCTGTAAGAGATATCCTAGCGCCGTTTAGGAGCGTTCTGTTTTGGCCGAGGATACCGTGGGAACATATCGAGATTTAGGATACTGAACAGCTCCTTGAATAACAGAACTAAACAGTGGGGAGACTAACAGCAGAATCAAGTTCCGAAAAAGCAGTGAAAGAGAGCCAGTAAGCTTTCTCCACCTTCCACCATGAAAATATTTTAGGAGGCATCGACTTCAACCAGTCTCCCTCAAAATGAGAAAAAAGTGAAAAAGAACAAATGGATAGATCAACAGCAATATATGGACTAAGAGCATAAAAACATGCGAATAAACCAGCAGTGAAGAGATAAAAGGTGCTTCCTGATCGACCCTTCCGTTAGTAACAGCACCAAACAAGAAGGAATTGTGTCCATTAAAATCTTCCAATATTAAGAAGGATGGTCGATAAGATCTGACCGATTATAACTCTCTCCTGGTGATAGTTAAAAGAAAAGCAGTGATGGTATGACCTCAGTAGATACGGACGGCCACAACATCTAAAGGTGTATAAGTGGCATGGACATGGTGGGCCCTCTGAATGAGCATTGTGAAACGTGCTCCGACGAGAATTTGCGAATTGCTGAAAACTAGTAGTAACCGTACACACAACATAATCCATACAGATACGGTTACATTTCTTTATTATAAAATTAACATACAATTAATATTTAAAGTGATAAAGAATTGCGCTTTCTTTACTTACAGCATCTTGAACTTTAAAAAATATATTCGTTTACTTTAAAAGCCACTCGATGGCGCAAATGTCTCAAGATGTTTTTCATTCGTATACACTTATTTGTAGTTAAGCACAAACTCACAAAATGCTCTAATATGCAGATATGCACTTGACATCTGGCGCCAAGGTTCATTGTACTAGAAAGAATTAAAGCCGTAATTTATTATTCATATTTCCTGTATTTAAACTATGAAATGTTCCCATAATCAGATGACATCCGTCACATTTAAATAATTATAAAAATAATTAAAAATACAAACAGAAACGATATTTATGCCAACATTATTCATATCACTTTAATATTTCTGGAAACAGCGCACGGAAATATTGCACATGTTATTCCGAAACAAACTGTAACGTTTTATGTAAGTGGTAACCTTTATTGAAAACTTCCATGTTTTTCAGTACTATATTTTGAAATTTCATCAATAAAGATATAATCAAACACTCATGTACAGCTCCAGTGAAAATCGTGTCTTGTTGTGAAGAGTACTTTCATTTAAAATTATGATCTGTTATAAAGAAGTTATTGCTGCACATACCATAGTTATATTCCTAACTGTCTGAATTCCTAAAGTGTGAATGTTTTTATAGATTGTTTGTGGTGTCATTCACTAGATGACGTCACTAGTATTTACTATTTCATATACACGCACTACGTCCAATACAGTGAAATAGAGAAATAATATCAGAATAATATTAGAAGATAATCAGAAGCCACATTTCTTGTCCCCGATTATAAGCATCCTATTTCTTCATTATCCAAACACAATTTGCAGTTCTAAATGTTTAACGTCAGGGAGAAACATGTTTTTACTCAGTTTGGTACATGCAAAACTAAACTTTATCAGTAGATCTTGGACACTCGGTATCACAATTCAGAGCTGTCAAACTATTGCCCTTAACAACCAAGTAAAATCAGACTGAAAGCTCAATTATAGCATATAATTTAAAAATTCCTTCTAAACTTCTACCTTTATAGTTTGAAGAATTAGTTTTTGCACTCCCACCCTTCTAAATGTCTAACAGCAAAGTTCACAAAAAAAAAAGTTGAGACTCAAAACAGTATTTCATTTTTGTGTATTTCTTTATTCTGATTAAATTTACTTTTATAAACTAAAGAAGCTCCATAAGATATCTTAGCAAATCAAATTGATTTTCCTTTCTTAGGTACCAGTATGTATGAAATACGGTAAAATTACTTTCTAAAACTATGCGAGAAAGACATTGCAATTAATGTCAACTTCCAACGATAACAAGCCAGTCACTTAAGGTAAAACTAACAAACCAACCTGTTAATGAATACAGTTTATAAGATATACTTTACATACCTACAAATACAAGGTATTGTTTCATCAGTTATATACCCTCACTGATAAGGATGTTTGAGTGTCAATAAGCATCTGATTGTTTTCACACAATACTACGTACAGAATATTGAAAAATGGATAGCAAACACAGTAACATTGAAATCTACAACTCTGTTCTGGAGATATTTATAAACTGAATGTCAGAAGCTGTTTGCAGAAAACGACATTACACAAATATATCTTTTTAGTCATTACTTAATGATCTCTTGGGCTTAATAGAAATTTTCTAATGTTCAAGAAAAATGAAAAGAAACTTTCCTAAATTATTTAATAACTGACGCCTTAGGAGTTAGGAATGTATATTGATAAAAAATATTTTCTAGCTCTCCTGACCTTTCACTTGTACTCTTAACTCTAACATTTTCACATATACATCAGTTTGAAACGAACGTGCAAAATATGCTGAAAAACTTCGCTAACAAGCACGTCACTTACGCATGCCATCCCATAGGACTTAACTATTGTAGCACTTTTATTAACATACTCTATGGCTTAGTTCTGCTCTACTGCTTGTCCTAATAAATCAAGAGAAAACAAAAAACTACCATAAAAAAAACAACAACAAAGCATCATGAAATAACGTTACTACAGTATTTTCTGTAAAGGTATAGTAGACATTTTAACTAAGACAGTACTATATTACATTCACATAATTCTATTAAATATCATATATAAAACAATGCATTAAAATATTATAAAAGTGAAAAACTTAACCCCAGTGAAGAAAATCTTGATGTGGTATTTATCTTGCAAAACATCAAAATAAATTTTTGTTTTTGTGGAATGTAAGATCAAATTTCACTAACTAGTCAAAATTATACTTTTAGTACATACATTTAAACGAAATAAACTGGTTGTTTCTTCTACATTAAAGATGTTAAACATTCAATAAGCTATCCACAAGACTTAGGCACAAACTTGTGTCAAAAATCCGTTTGGTTCTGCATCGGCAAAAACAAAACCTTGCAATAAGTTACATTCAATTAAAAACAGAGCACAAATTCAAGAAAATTAAATAACTGATTTTATACAAAACTAAACCTTACATCAAGTTAAAAACAAATTGAGAGTACAAGTTTTGAATTATGCCTTAACTACATAAAAGCTAAAGCAAAAGGCAACGAATACAACACATTACTAAAATCCTGTACATTATACTGTTTACCAGTTTTATTTACTGGTTAAACACTTCCAAAAACATTTAATTCTAAAAATTCTTGTCATTAGACATACCTGCTTACAATAAATTCACAAAAACACTTATATTCTTTAAACTAGCTAATTTACTCAAAATATTCTTTTAAAATCAAAAGCTAAATAAAACACTAGATGGCACTGCACACAAATATGTAATAATACGATTATAAAATTAAGCTTTACACAATAAAGTGAAACAGGTGTCTGTAGTGTTTCTGTAGCAAGTATTTATCCATTTTTTGCAGAAGTTCACAAGTTTCAGAGTACATTAATTCTTCATCCAAACTAGCTGAAAACAGCTTGGTTTATATGATGATGACAGAAATCTTTCCCCAACATGGACGTGGCCTTACATGGCTGTCCTTCTCTATTGATTCCACTGCAGCTTTTTTTGATTGATGGTGTTGATCCCCGACTGAACATTACACATGTTAAACAAAACGAGTTTGACAAATATGAGTTAGAAAATAAAATAAAAATAAGTAATTCAAAATTAGAATACATTTCTCTTAACAAATCCTGTCACATTCAACATCTTTTAATGAATTTTTTTTTCAACAGAAAACTATCTTTTAAAGCACCTGTATATAAATAACCAGGATGGAAGATGGAGGGTGACAAAACATGGCAAGAGTTTTTGTTGTTTTTTTTAAATGTAATTCTATGACAGTATATCAAATTCTTTAAATAATAATAAAACAAAATTAACATTATAAATTTAAATATTATTACAGGGTTGAATTCCAGCTTTATAATCCACAACAGAAACTATTATTACAACTATTAATTTAAGATAAATGCCTAAATGCACATTTAGAGAATTATAATTGAAACAAACACCAGACAAATCTTTTAATATGTCCAACACTTTGACATCTTGATCTAAACTAACCCTCCATAAAGATGCAAGTCATAATCACGTACATTAAAATTATCTGAGTTTGTGGTCGTATTAAAGCTTATTCACATTCCAATTGAAAGGTCAGAAAAATAGCTCAAATTATTTTATTATTGTAAGATACAAAAAATGAAACTACTAGAAAATGAACTTTACTTTCAAAAGACCCATTAAATCAGTTGAAACATAAGTAAAAAATATATATAGCACTCCAAATATTTTGTTGTAAGTAAAACCAAGAATAGCAGAGTTTATATTCCTAACAAATATTTCAAGTTAATGAATACAATTTACTTTAAAGAAAGGGACAATGTAATAATCTGCAAAATTGAGCCAAACTTTGGAGCAATGAAAAAATAAAATGGAAAAGTATTATGTCATACAATGAAGAATTAAATCATTTTCCATTGCATGTTAAAGATTGATATACACTGCTGGCCAAAATCTTAAGACCAATGAACATAAAGAAAAAATATGCATTTTGCATGGTTAGACTCAACCACTTATTTGAGTAGAGCTTTCAAAGATGAAAATAAAAAAAGGGAAAATAAAAAAAACACTTTTTTAGCATTTAATAGTGAAAATGTGAACACTGAAATTAGCCTAAATACAAGCTGGTCAAAAGTTTAAGACCATACTGAAATGAAGCGTTAATCGGTAAACATGTAACGAAATTTAGTCATTTGTGTTCAAGCATCAGCGTTGTCAACATCTCTCACTGACATCTCCTGTGTTACATTGGGTAAAAAATATGGCACTAAAAAGTTGACAGAGTTTTAACGTGGCAGAATTGTCAAACTGCAAAAGCAAGGTCTCTCTCAACATGCCATTGCTGGTGAGATTAGGCGTAGAGAAACTGCTGTTGCAAATTTCTTAAAAGACCCTGAAGGATACGGAACAAGAATTTCAAGTGGTTGGCCCAAGAAAATTTTGCCGGCGTTGAGCAGGAGGATTCGACGGGTTGTCCGGCAAGACACCAGCCAATTGTCGAACCAGATTAAGGCACGGACACAGAATGCAGATCAAGAACAATAAGACAGCATCTACAAAAGGAAAGCTTTAAAAACCATAAACGTTTTCAAAGGCCATACCACAAAACAGCTCAGTTAAACTTTGCTGTGAAACATGGGAAGAGTGGAACATGGTTTTGTTCTCTGATGAGAAAAAATTTAACCTGGATGGTCCAGATGGCTTTAATCATTACTGGCATGATAAGGATTTCCCATTGGAGACATTTTCTACATGACACAGTGAAGGAGGTTCTATCATGATTGGGGTGCTTTTTCCTTCCACAGAACAATGGAGCTTCAGGTTATACAGGGACATCAAACAGCAGCTGGCTAAATTAGTATGTTTGCTTACTGACTGAAGGCTCTCGCTTGTGTGGAAATGACTGGATCTTTCAGCAGGACAACACTGCAATCCACAATACCAACAGGACAAAGGACTTTTTCATGGCGAATAACATGATTCATTTGGACCATCCAAGCTAGCTTGTTCACCCAAACTGAACCTTATTGAAAATGTTTGGAGGTGGATGGCAAAGGAAGTCTATAGAAATGAACGCCAATTCCAAACAGTGCACGATCTTCGTGAGGCCATCTTCACCACTTGGAATAACATTCCAGCCAGCTTTCTACAAGCATTTATAATCGACCACGCCACAGTGAATGTTTGCAGTTATTTGCAATGACGGCCATGCAACTCGCTACTGAAACCTCTTGTTGGGCATTTCTTACCCTGTTTAGAACTTCTTTGGTATGGTCTTAAACTTTTGACCAGCTAGTATTTACACTAATTTCATAGTGTTCACGTTTTCCCTATTAAATGCTAAGAACGTTTTTTATTTTTATTTCCCCTTTTTTTTTATTGTCATCTTTTGAAGCTCTACTCAAATAAGTGGTCGAGTCTAACAACACAAAATGCATATTTTGTCTTCATGTTCATTGGCCTTAAGATTTTGGTCAGCAGTGTATTTCCTCCCCTTTTTTTTTTCTTTTAACGTTTAGATGAAAAACAAAAGTTGAGGAAAGCGAAAATAATGTTGCCATAATGAAATAAATTCAGGAACTTTCCAGCACTGTAATAATAATAATAATAAATTATATTAGAACTTCTACTAGGATAAGCACATGTTGCCATAAAGCACACACACATACAGTTATGTGAAAAAATTAGAACACACAATGAAAGTCTGTGTATTTTTGTAACATTTATGGATACATAGATATTTAATCTGAAGTTTAACAATACTGAGAGATTATAGGAATATAACTAAACAATTAAAACTGAAGAAAAGACTAAGATCTTCTGTAAATGTAATTCTACAAAAATGCATATTCTAACTGAGGAAATAGTTAGGACACCCCCACATTTATACCCACATATAATAGTTCAACTCACACACAGGTGTATCGCACTAGGTGCACGTGATTAGATTGTTACTCAGCATTTGAATGAGGCTTGCCCTATTTAAACCTCAGACATTTAGTTTGGTGTGCTCCTGACTATTGAAGCGAGAGTGAGCACCATAGTGAGAGCAAAAGAGCTGTCTGAGACCTCCAGAAAGAAAATTGTAGCAGCTTATGAGTCTGGTAAGGATTTAAAAAGATCTCAAATGAGTTTGAAATCAGCCATTTCACTGTCCAGAAAATAGTCAACAAGTGGAGGGCTTTCAAAACAACTGCCAACATGCCCAGGTCTGGTCGTCCAAGAAAGTTCACCCCGAGAGCAGACCGCAAGATGCTAAAAGAGATCTCCAAACATCCTAACATGTCATCACGGAACCTACAGCAGGCTCTGGCTACTGTTGATGTGAAAGTGCATGCCTCTACAATCAGAAAGATACTGCATAAGTTTAACTTGCATGGGAGGTGTGCAAGGAGAAACATCAAGGCCAGACTGAAGTTTGCCAGAGAGAACGTAGAAAAAGACCAGGACTTCTGGAATAATGTTCTTTGGACAGATGAGTCCAAAACTGAATTATTTGGACACCAGAACAGAGGACATGTTTGGCATAAGGGGCGTAATTTTTTTACACCCGATTTGGGGGGGGGGACGGTTTTTGCAACCACTTACGTATGTGGACTGTTCAATTTGCAAATTGGTAATCTCTGATTACGTGAACCTGAAAGCTGTAAACATGCAGCCACAGAGTAATCTTGTTGCCACGATACTTCAAGGTTTTCATGTAGGTTTGTATAAGTGAGGTGTTGTAAACAGTTTTCAAAATGTTAAAAAAGACAAATGTGTCACAAAGTAACTGCCACATGAATTTATTCCTGCACACTGCACAACATAAAAGATGACCATTAATACTTGACAAGGTTACTAATAACTTTCATTGCATGAATTACGTTTTCAAATATTAATAAAATTTGTAATTACTAATGATAAGTTTATATCTACTGAAAAACTGTTCGTGTTGTTTGATAAAAATAATTAAAATGTCTCTGCGAACTCTTGAAAATTACACATCAATACAATGTAGCACATAATAATTCATATAAGTAAGATTCATTTAGTCCTCTAGTCTACATGTTCCCAAATGTAGACCTCCTTTGTGATGATCTCTTTATGAATTCTTCTATATTTATCTTGTCAACCTCACCTTTGTGAGTGTGACAAACTGCTACATGGTTGAGACGGCACCAAGACATAGTTGACCTTAACCACGTCTTCAACTGTCTTAATGCAGAAAAGCTGCGTTCACATTCACAGCTGGATACTGGACATACAAGCAAAATTTTCATGAGAAGAAACACTTCACTAAACATCTGCTGGCTTGTTTCATGCATTTTACAGTAAGCATCCTTTGCACCTTTCAGAGATACTGCTTTTGTTGTTCCTTTGAACATGAGCAACTGGAACTCGAGCCGTTACGCAGAGATTTCTGGATAGACTGAGTTATCAATCTTGCCAGATGTGATCATGTTCTCAAGTGCCAGATATTGCCTCAAGTCATTGTTGTCTGCATTGAATCTAGTGGTCAGATGTTCTATGACTGTGTCCATGAATTCAAAATATTGGCTTCTGTAATCTCTAGCTGTTGCAGAATGGTGTGCGCGTGGTAGTTCAATAGGCACCAGATCTAGGGAAGTTACCTTTTTCTCAGCTTCATCAAATATCTTGTTGTACTTTTCCTCTGTTCGCAATACCCGCAATTGCTCAAATGTCATTGCAGATGCTTCAATCATGCCAGATACTGTCGCTGAGTTTGCTTGGAATGCTCGGTTCAGTTCCTCTAATGCAGCTAATGGATGCTGAACCATCAACAATCTTAAAACTGTCTTTCCTTTGTCAGATCTGTCCAGCAGACCTCGTGCTTTCACTGCTACATCCGATTTTTCACTTGCTAATTCAGACAAAGAATCAACAATGTCACTGTAGTGATCATTAGCACATGTAATTGCAGATAGGCAGCACAACCAGAGTGTTGGACACAATAAGTGGTTGTATTTGACTGGACCATTGTGGCTGCCTGATGATAAAATATTTTCAAAGATTGTCTTGTATTTGCCTGACCTCTGAAGCAAGACACCCAGTTCATGTACCCACTGGATAGAATCTCAAACACATTCACAAGCTTCAACTGCATGTTACATTATTAAATTAGCCTTGTGTGCTCCATAGTGAAAAAACAAAGCTGACAGTTGCTTCTCTTTTATTTTTGCCTGGCATCCACTGTATGTAACACTCATGTTAGCAGCTCCATCATAAGTTTGTGCTCTTAATCCTGACAGTGGTGAATTGAGTGTAGTCAGTACATCAAGTATAGTCAAGGATATTGTTTCACCAGTTGTATTGGAAACACTGTACAAACCAAGAAATGTCTCATAGACGTCAAGGTTCTCATCTACGTATCATACACATATTGCTTCCTGTTCGGCACCTGTAACAACTTGAGTGCCATCAACTATTAATGCAAAGATTTTACTTTGCTGCACACTCAGTGCACTATGTTCCTCAGTATTTGATGGCTGAACATCTCCATTATTTCATTCTTATCCTGGGGTGATGTGAATGTGGTTTTCTTTGACAAGTAGGCTGTCAACTCAGGATCTTCCTCTTCCAGGAGCTTCATTAACTGCAGGAAGTTCCCCTCCATATCAGTATGTCCACGTAATGCTAAACCTTCATGTAGTAAGAAATGTAAACTTCTGAATATTTTGGCTAGGCTTCTTTTGCATTCTTCCTGCTGCTTCCTTTTTCCATCATGTAGCTGCACAGTCACTGGAGTTACATCAAGTGAACCTTCTGGAGATATAACAAATCTGTGCTGAGAGGAGAATTGGTATTCGTTGAATTTCTGTTTTGCCTTTTTTCCAGTTGCAAAAACCAGTGGATATGAAGGTATACTCCACTGGCTTCTCCAATTTCCCTGTAAAAAGGCCTCTATTTTCCGCCTTGGCACAATGAAAGCATACGACTTTTTGAGTCTGATTGTTGAAGTACAGGCATGGGAACTCATCAAACCACATGCCTTGGAAGTTGATATTTTGCTTTCTGTCATGGTATTAGTTGTGCATATGGATGATATGGCTTTCCACACTGTATCTGTGGAGTGTCAGATTTTTCATTACTGCACAAACTTGTTTCACAACTATCTGGTGGTTCATGATGTGCAATAGTTGCACAAGCATTTTCAGACATCCTCTGATAAGCATGGTATTTCTTCTGTATGGCAAATTTCTATTCCTTTGCTTGAGGTTGTTGGATTATCTGCATTGTCACTTGTAGTACTAGTAACTGGCTTGCAGAACTGTCTAATATCGGAAATTTTCAGACGCTTGCTTGTCATAACTGGAATCTGTTTCCCAGATAACTCAACAGGCTAAAATACAGTCTTTATTGAAAAACTCTAACGTACAACGAACAAAGAGAGAAGACTGGAAGTAAGACTGAACTGTACAATGCATTTAAGTCAAATGTGCGAACCTCACAGAGACTACCAAGCCGACTGACCACTTGGGCATCGCTGGGACAATAATGTGTGCTAGTTACAACACAAGTAATTGCAAGTTTCTCGAAAAACAATCACAAATATATTATAATCGTGTTAAAGCTCATCAAAAGGCAAACACATTGTGATATAATGTCTATAAGCACGTCTATTAAATAAAAACATCTAAACAAAAACTAACAATACAAGTTGAGTAGAGGCTTCAGGCCGTTGAAAATTGCTCTTTTTGTGTTCTAATTATACAAGAAAATACAATATTTTTACAATCTATGATAAGAGAATATATTGTTCTTTTACCATAAAGCATCAGCACTTTATTAGAGGGTGGTGATAATCTGAAATTTCATGGATTAATGAGGGCCACAAACATAAATCTAATGAGCCCTGTTGTAAAATCGAGGATCAAACTAAAGGGAGCAAAGGGGGGTGATATAGGGCATGTCTGGATCCGAGCGGCCCGATCCTGTCGTTAACTGTACACTAAATATACACTATGGTCAGCAACTTTGGCAGCTAAGGAGGGTAAGGCATTAGACAATAAAACCGGCTAGACGTGCATAAGAACAAATGGCATAGGAAAACCACACAACATACACGTAAAATCGATGCAGCTACAAGCTACAAATGGCCTGCCATATCTAGATCACAGGAGTTTACACTTGGGAGTAATATTTTCGAATTTCATGCTTTGTTCAATCTGTTGTGATGAAAATTTTACTTAATCTTACACTATGTACAAGATGTAGGTAGATTCTGCGAGAATGTTTGCTTTAGGCCTACTGATCGATACTTACAAACTATTGCTTAGATCGAAAATGTAGAAGCACACCTATATTAAAGATGTACATTTCAGTTACTGAAGAGGCTTTCATCTAGGACTAATTATGTAATTTGATCAATAAGAACATGAGAATCACAAGAACAAACACACAATTTGTAGACCTGTGATACAATAAAACAATTCTACAAACCAAACAGATCTTAATCCCATTGAGATGCTGTGGGGTGACTTGAAATGGGCTGTACATGCAAGAAATCCCTCAAACATCTCATGGCTGACAGAATTCTGCCTTGAGGAGCAGGGCAAACTTTCTTCAGACCAATGTAAGAGACTGGTAGATGGCTACAAGAAGCGTCTCACTGCTGTTATTTTAGCCAAAGGGGGTAACACTAGCTATTATGGGGTAGGGTGTCCTAACTTTTTCCTCAGTTCAAATATGCATTTTTGTAGCATATTTACAGAAGATCTTGAAAAGTCTTTTCTTAAGTTTTAGTTGTTTAGTTGTATTCCTATAATCTCTCAGTATTGTTGAAATTGAGATTAAATATCTATATATCCATAAATGTTACAAAAATACACAGGCTTTCATAGGGTGTCCTAATTTTTTCACATGACTGTACACACAAATTGAATCAAGGATTCCTGTTGTTTTCTAGTAATCTTCAAGGCTAGTGCAAAGATATACCAGATTTATGTAGAAAGATAATATACGACTAACTTTCAATTCATTTTTTATTATCATTTCTAATTCATTGTTGTATCTTACCTTCTGGTTGGGGTGGACCTAAGGCTAGATGAACAAGATGGTGGCCTACCACTGTTGTCTAGTATGGACAACAGATCTTTTCTAACCCCATCTACTTCAGCCTAAAATTCAGAAAACAAAACTTCTATAAGAGTATTATTTAGGTAAGAACTTTAACTAATTTTCTAAAATAGAGATTTAAAATACATATTGTAAAACCACAAAATTAAAATTCACACAAGCTCTAAATGTTGATATCCACAAGTCACATTTACTATTCAACAATGATAAATCAAAAAATGTTGCAAGTCTAGGTAATATGCTTTATTGTAAATTACTAAAATCACCATGTTTATTTTTTCAGAACATGTCAACAATTTTAACACCTGCACAAAGGCCTCTTGCTAAAACAAAAATACCAAAACATTATGAGAACATCCAATCAAGGGATGATTTTATTAATAAATGTTATCCCATAAATTGTAAAGAATGACTATGTTACCATAGTTACCTGCACAAGGGTTGTTTACAATACTATTTTCTTGTGTATGTATTATTTGATTTACAAAAACAAGTTTAAAATTTTCCATCCCATTCCAATTAAATTCTATTTACAAGCATTGAAACAATACTAGAATTACAGCAAAGTTCATTTAAGCAAAAATAACCACAAAAATAATTAGAAAATGAGTAAATAGTTTTAAGTCTAGGAATAAACTGGAAAAAAAAGCATAAAAACAGCACTATTAAAGTACAAATAATGTTTCTCACACTGCTTGCAAAAGCAAGTTTCAGAAGGGTTTACTGTAGCTGTGAGGACATTCACCACAATGTTTTATTTCACTTTGTAACTACATTTATCTCTGCAACAAACTGAAGTTTTATTCTCCCCTCATGTAGCAAGAAATAAAAAAACTAACAAACAAAAAGGGGAATTTACAGCTTAAAGTCACTTTATGTAACATCTGTATATAGAGACAAACTTTACAAAAACAAATATTTGTTGCCACATTTTAAATAGTATGCCCTTCTTTAAATGCACTAAACCCACATCTAGTAAAATTGTTATATTTTACCCTGTTGAGGTTTCATTAATACAATATTTGATTTTAAAAATTTTATATTCTATCTTGTTGCAAGTGCCTGTTTGTCAGAAATAAAGCTGGGTAATTATTGGAATTTACAGATTTATTAATGTTTGGGTTCATTACTCAACTTCACCTTGTCAATCAATCATTCTCACACAAGACTTGAATAGTTGGAATAACCATATGTAATAACAATAATTGGGAACACTAACTTTGAATATTTAATTATTTTCGTAAGTCCCAACAATAAACTGAAAAACCTCAAATTGATGAGTAATCATAATCGAAATATTCCTATTAATTATTTCTATGACACTAATCAGTATCCATAAATAATTAGTTATTATCAAAAATATGGCAATTCCTTTACATTTCTAACCTTAGTAGGAGGAAATGGAGATCCTAGTAGTTCCGAGTTAAAGAAATCAAGATTTTTCATAGATTTAGGTGTTGATGAGCCAGGAGTTGAATGGGGGGTGTCAGCTATGATGCTTGCTTCCAATCCTTGAAAAGAAGAATGATGAGAAATAGTTGATACTTCAGGTTCAAGTGCCCCTGTCGATAAGTCCTTTCTTCCTACAGAATTCCTCCTCCTTCGAACCTGAGTTGTATGCTTTAACACTACAGGGACCAGTTAAAGAAAGATATTTAATCAGAAAATCTTCTGAAGTTATACCAGTTACATTAATTTTTGTAAAAAAATTGTTTAAATGCAATCATAACTTCATAAAGTAACATTATAATTTTAAACTTATTGAAAATAAAGTTTGAGAAAGCAAGAAACAAATCAAGAATATTAGTAAACTTTGATTTGATTAACAAATATCACCAACAAGAATAAGCTACAAATAAACCACATATCACTTGAGTTCCTGAACTGTTTTTTTTAAAGAACTAAAATTCACTGATTAATTCTCAACTAAGGTTTGGAATATGAAAACCACTGAGGTTAATATGTAACTACACTATTCTTGAAGAGAAAACTGAACTGTCTACCATAGTACCAAGTATGATGAAATTATAATAACTTGTATCTAAAGTCACCTTCTCCCTTGTCCAGAGTGTCGCTGATGATCTGAACACTAGCATGTCTTATATTCTGCAATAATTACTAAAATAAATGTATTAAACATAATTTTGGTCAATGTAGACTAAGTAATTTTACAGAATTTACGTAATGCAAACATAAAAATATACATAAAATATTAGATGCAAGATTAATCCAGTTAATTCTTTAAAGATGGATAAGCACCTAATATGAGCCTTGCTTTTATAAACAGTACTGGAAAACAAATCCCAATGAAAGCTATTATTGGATGATTTGATTACCCATTATTCAGAATCTCACTTGCTAAGATCATTTATCTTATTTTATGTTGTACGTATATTAAGAAAGCATTATTACTAAACTAACTATTTGGTTTTTACTTAACAGTAACTGAATAAGTTTGTTTTTCCTGTGAAAAGTTAAGTGTTTGGACAATAAAAGTGAATGTAATAATTGAAAGGAAACAAATCATAATTTTAGATGAGATCTAACACAAAACTGACCACTTCTCTTGAGAACTGTCTAGTCCAAGATCCTGAATTATTCGAGTCAGTTGTTTTGTGCTCTTTAGTTTCAAGGAAACATTATCTCCCTCTAATTTTTTTTTCTCTTCATAGTTTTTTGTCAATCAATAAAACTTTCTTCCAGTGAAAGTAGTATTTATAGAGCACAAAACAACTGACTTGAATAATTCAGGTTGTCATGGATTTCATTTAAAAATTAGTGCACAAAAGCCTGTGCAGGAAAGGAAATTGGAAAAAATATTATGGAAAATAATTATTATATTTCTGGTTTAAAATGTTCACAGAGGGTAATTAGAAGTAGCTTGCAGCTTAGCAAAGAAATATGAAATACAGCAAAACCAATCACTTAGTAAAAACAGAAGTTTGAATCCAACCTAGACTCAAGGTTTTATGTGTTCAGTTTAATTTTTAGGTAATTTATTAACATTAAATACTTCTGTATCTACAACATAATAACAGCACTATTGAAAAAGTTTCAAAGTAACAAAAGACATTTAAATGTGTGAATTTTAATCTTTTACAAAAAAGCTCTCATCAAAATATTTGGAAAAGATAAGATACAAATATATCTATCGATACAACATACCAGTATCACGTAACTTCTTGATGGTAGAAGTGTCAGTCTTGTTTTATCAACCTACCATTTTCCTTGATTCTCCGTACACAAGATTCTATGAGTTTGTCACTAGATTTTGAAGCAAGCGAAGTTTCCCGAGCTTTGGAAGCTATCTCATCATCTTCTGAAAAAAAATCCTCTTCTTCTACTTGGGAAGAGTTACTAGAAATCAACACACAAGAAGACTGTATAATGTGTTAACCAACAAACAACAGGTATGTGACCAGAAATAATTTAAAAAAAAAATTGTTTTTTTCTTATCTCACATTAATTTACAAATATGTATATTTGGTTGTTTGTCTGTTTACAAACTACTCCCACAGTCTTTGAGCTAGCAGAACCAATCTTGGCAGACAGATTCAGGGTGTACACACTTATCTGGATGGGGCCTCAAACTCGCAGGATTAAACTTGGCATAAATGCTTAGATAACAGTCACAAATCCTTTTTTTTTTTTTTTTCAAAAAAGCAGAGTAAGTCCCCTTTGTAGTGCATATAGAAGTAACTGGGGATAATGGAAAAGCTCAACCAATAAATCTTTTTAATAGAGTAGTTTCTGTGGAGTAAACCAAAACTACAATAAAACAACATACAACTGACAATTTTATATATGAAACTTATTAATACAACATAAAAACTACTATAATTCACAATGTCTAGTTAGAGCTTTGTCATTATCAAAAATAAGTAGTAACACACTAAAAAATATAAGAGTAACAAAAGTGGCAGAGGACCAAGGAAACTATTTCTAAAATTCAGAGCAAGAAGTCAGACCTTTAATAACTACACATCTTAGTGGTGTTTAACCCAAAAACCAACAATAAAAGTGAAATATTAAAGAAAGAAAAAAACAAACAAACATGTATATAAACAAATGGTGGAATAATAGACTATTCTGTTCACAATATTTCAAGATTGGGGGCCTTTCATCTTGTCATTTCAAATTTCGATGTAACAAAGGACTTTAAGACATTGAATATTCACAAAAAACATCTTGTAAGATTGTATGTTTGTATTTAAGCAAAATCTTTAAAATGGGCTGTGTTCTGCCCACCATGGGTATCAAAATCTGGTTTCCAGCCTTGTAAGTCTGCAGACATACCACTGTGCCACTGGGGGGCATGTTGTAATATGTTAATTTCAAACATTATGTAGTACTGAACCTATCATACCATTGAAACTTTAAAATCACAAGAGGTAAAGGTATCTAAACAAGAAATGTTGTGAATATTAAAAATATCGGTTTCTTATTTACCATTGTGGTGTAAGGTTTTATTCTTATTTCTATTCCAAAATTAAAATATAGTTTGAGAATGATGGGTATATTTCTTTGTAAAAGTACACAATAAAAAACATTCCACTTATGGTCTTCTCAAAACTTACCAAAAACTGTAAATGTATGTATTAATAATCTAACTACAGAGTATCCCAAAAGTCTTAAGTGATTTGCATCTCTTCTTAATTTGAAATACATCTAATTATGGTACTGTCAAAGCACAAGAAAGTAGAGTTAATCCTCTTGATAATCCAAACTTAGTTTGAATGACCAATCAGATCGCAAGGACAGCATGTTGAACACACTATAAAAAACGCATTGAAGTGTCCATTAATTCTAGACATTTTCAAGACTATGTATTAAGAATGTATAGTTCACAACTATGGTTTTGAACTTAGATTTAAACAGCAAAGTTGTGTGTTAAAATTTCACATGTGAAAGATTTTTTTTTTTTAGGTTTTATGGATACAGTTGAATAACCAACAAACCATGAGTTTCTATATATCGATACCACAGAATTCCACTATAATTTATCAAGCTTAGTAATCAAGTTATATTTAGGTCAAAAACCATTATGAAATTTTGTACAGACTAAAAGATACAACCTACCTCCCTGAAATCTTAGTTCAAAAGGACCAAAAGTGTCTTTTAACAGAATAAAATGGCTGAGAAAACTAGGGGAACATTTTGAGCTTTTGATTTGTTATTCATGTCATATATTGAAGTAAGTACACACAAGGGGTCATTTTCAAAATTGGTAAGAGATGAACAGGACCACCATGCTTGATTTAGTTCACAAGTCTTATCTCAGCAAAATGAAAAGATATAAACTAGAATACAAAAATAAGAACCTAAGTATTGGTAATATGAATTCCTAATTTACACAAAACTATGTATTTAGTAGTATATCAAAAATATCTGATCTGAAACATTGCTGCATTCAACATGCCCTGTGACTCACAGAAAAACAAAGAAACAGTATTTAGAGATGTGTTCTTTTAATATTTACTTTAAAATTAAGAAATTAGCTTATATATAATAAAATTTGAATCCATCTACAATTTGATAACAAACTTGAGAAAAATTCATAAAATAGTAGTTCAATAAAACTTTGAATGCAAGTGAACAAATGCAATGGCATGGTCTTTGACCTGTGACCCATCAGAGTAGGATTAAACCAAGACATTCCTGGTTTAAGCTATGTACAGAGAAAAGTTTTTTTTGAAAAACTGAAATATGGTATGAAATCTTATGAAACATAACAGCTGGACATAATTTCTCTGTGAAAGCCAGATCAGGGTGCTTGTTTAGGATCATCTTGAGTCGAGCACATCTATTCATCTATCTTTCTCTGTCTGTCTGTATGCACATGTTAACCAAATTTTAGCTCACAATTTTAGTGTGAAGCAAGTTTAAAAAATAAATCCCGTGGAGGATGTTTAGTTTTACACAATGACGAACTTCCCAACTGGGGTGTTCGGAGATATTGATATCCCCCTTTGCCCTGGTATGCAAGTTGATTGGGATGAGATATTCCTTTATGAAACCATCCTTGAGATATAATTTAATATCAACCCAATTTAAGCATGCAATTTCTTCAAATCCAACCTTGAGGTATACAGTTTGTGTTAACTCAAATTGTGCATTTTATTTGTGTAAAGTCATCCTTATTGCAAACACCTAATGTTGATTAATCTGATGCTACTAAAGTAAGAATATATCCGAGAAGGTAGGGATAGTCCGAGCCAAAAACTAACTATCCTGGTGTAGTTACCTTTTATAAGAATGAACTTCAACCTGATCAGATGAGATGAAGTTTGTACCAACAGAAAGTTTAACAGGTTTCAAAAAGATGGAGATTTAACCTCAACCCGAGTTTATGAAGTTGTTAATTAAGTCTAGAAAACCGTAGTTTCAATGTAACTACACAACATTACACATATTTGAATGAGAAGCTCTAATAAAACCTAATGTTGTACAATTTACATACACATTGAACTCTTCAAAACTGATATTTTAGTAAATTCCTTAACTAAACAAATTAAATGTTAAATACTATGTTTGTATTCACTTACTGTTTAAAAGCTTTTCCAACTTGGCCGTTAGGTACAGCGTCAGACTGATGTTTCAGAGCTGGATATCCGTAGGAAGACTGTTGCGAATTAAGATACTTCCCATTCAGCTGTTTTTTCATTTTAAATGCTGAATAAATTACAATCACCATCCAGTTCACTTAAAAGAAAAAACAAAAATTTATTAAAACAGCAAGTGATTTCTGCTCAGTAAAAAATCAGAATTAAAGCCTCATTCCAAACATTTCAAATCAGTTCATTAAACTTTAATACATAGAGTTCAAGAAGTTATTACTAACATATATTGAATTATGTACAGTTTATTATTAATCATCAATGGTGTAGAGTGACCCCCTCAAACTTTGGATCACAAGCTAAAACAAAAGTAAATGTAAATATGCACCTTAGAAAATTTATTACACTCATAATTCTTGTAATATATATTTATAAACCTTTAACATAAATGAGTAAGTATTCTCAAAATTAAAGGCAAATTATTATTGGCACAGAAAGATTGGTAGATTTTAGTACACAGCTTTGTTTACTACAGAAGTTGCGGTAATAACCATCACAGATCGGAAATGTTTGCAAGTGACTAAAAAGTAGATCATTATGGCAAAAGTCATTAATGATATTGTTTTAAACATGAAACTAAGGAAAATATCACTAATCATTATTCTGTTATCAACTTTGTAGAAATATGTATTACTTGAAAAGCACAGAAAAGTTTTCATAGATCCAAGTTAAAATTATGTTCAAATTACGTTTATCACATCAAGCTTACAAGTATTATTTCTACTTAGAAAGAGGTTTAGTTGCACTATTTTTGGAACAATTTTTTTAATAAAAATTTCAATTTTCATCAATTGAAAAACATTTTATACTACAGATCAAGTTCACATAAAAACTTGTCCAATAGCAAACAAGAAACTGCTTAAGCAAATCATTTTTATTCCTCTATTTTTTTTAACAATTCCCTTCACTCTCATGAAACAGAAGTTGCACTGTATTACAAATCTGAACTTTCTTAAACATTTTTTAGACTATAAACAGATATTAAACATACATAAAACAACAGAAACCAAAATCACTGTCAAAGCAATAAAGTCCAGGCTCACTCCCTGTCTCACGTCACTCAAAACGTTCAGTGTAATCAATAACAGAAGAATAATGCGTGAAAATGTAGGGGTCTGCAGAAACACAGAACCAATGGCAGTAATGAGAAAGTAAATACCATGCAGGGTGCAGGTGTACATAACAGACAGCTGATCACCTGGAAAAAGACATTTAGAAATATAAAACATTAAACACATGACCAGAATATCATGTATTTAAATTTGTTTTAATTTTACCTTTTTTAAAATTTTTTTTCTTAAACTAACAGACATTTAAAGGATCCTTTACATTTTGAATTCACTTCATTAAGTTTTTTGGATAACATGCTTTACAATTAATTTATATAAATTTAATATGATGTTTTTTAGTTTACTACTTAAAAATAACAGAATGATACTTAGATTGCCTATAAATTACTTTAAGTAATAGCTTTCCCTACTTTTAATATCAGTTATAAAGTATTCAATAGAAGAAGTAACTGAATGTCTGTTTTAGATCTTTCTGAAATGTTTTCATACACATTCACAAGTCATTAAAACAATTGCACTGTGAAAACCTTGAAATATTTAAAAATCAGTTGCCATTAAACAGATCTCTGTTAATTTTGTTTTGATGCTATAAAATAAATCTCCACTGACCTGCTCCATCCATCAAACCAGCCAACCAATTAATTTTTTCATCAACTTCCCGTCTTGTTTTATCAACGAGAGCCAGTAAATATGCAGCCGTTTCATTGATACGTTTCAAGTTTTCAAGGGTTTCTTGATATTGGTTAACTGTCTGTTCATGGTTTTGGAGAAACTGTTGTGTGCTCTTGTCTGCAAAAGACAAGAGATTTTATGTTTAAAAAGGCATTTCTCCAGCCATGAAAGCCAACTTTCAATAAACCTCACTAAGAAGGAAGTTATCAATCATCTCAATCTTAGTTAATGTCTCAATTTTTAAGCAAACATTAAAACAAAATTGTTGATTGTCAATTCTCGTATCCAGCTTCAGTTCAAATGAGATGTTTGTGATGTCCAAAGTCTGTACTTTTTTAGAAAGTAGAAACTCAAATTACTGATATTGACAAGTTAGATTATAAAATAAAAACCTTTACCTTTTATACTTGATAACTATATTTAGCAAATCAAATACAGTGGCCAAAGCCCACTTCCATTTCTGGAAATACTTATTACACCTACTTTGCTCTGACACATGTTTATAACCAATCAGAATATTCCCCTACATGGTTTACTGCTCAGTCTTTGCAAGGTGTATATTCACTAAAAATATTTTTTGTTATAAAGCTCAAAAAGAAGGGGTAACATGAAATGGTGATTAAAAAAATATTTAAGACTCAAAAACAACTTGGTTAGCAAATATGATAAATATATAGCAAAATTTCATGGCATTGCTATGGTAACTTATAATATTTTGTTATTTCAAAATACACATAAGAACTAAAAATTTTGTTTTATATCTTCCACATACAAAATTCAACAAGGCTTAGCATGCCAGGTACAGCAAACTAGCATAAACTTCATAACAATTGTAAGTAGTACATTTCATCGTTTTTTGCATTTATTTATTTGTTGTTCTATGTTTTAAGAAAAATAGCTGAAGTTTAACAATTTGTATATAGTAATAAAATAAGAATAGATATATAATGTTAACAAAAAATTTAAACTACTTATCAATCTTTGCAGTTTCTTTATTTTCTGTTCTAGAAAAGTATAGATTGTGACAATGTAGAATTTTTTTTTTTTAATTGTAGTGGTTACAAGGTTGGTCAATTCTACCAACCCACACTAAGATAAGATAAAATGACAGATAACAAAAAAGTTTTTCTTAAAGAATGTCTGCTTGTTATCTTGAGGTTATAGAAATTTCAGAAATGAAATATGACAATTTTGAGACAAACATATTTTCAACCTCAAAATCAAGAAATACTTTACATGATGGATTTACAACATTTGAAAAGATAAAATGCATGAACAAATCCTTAATTACAAAACATGATATTTTATGTACGAGAAACCTTGTAATGTTTATTCACAATGTGAAAAATTTCATGCAAGCTTCTCATGGTTACTTTCATAATTACGAGCTAACAAGATTACACCCAGCCCATAGTCAGAGAAATTTACTAGTCATAATAGTAGCCAACAAAAATGACAACTAGCATGCTATCAAATGCCCATAACAAGAAAGCATTTCTCAACTCTTGTAAAATGGAAATTAAGGTTTACTTATTACCTTAAATAAATCAAATTTGACTGTTGACAATTTAAGGTACCTGGATCTTGAAATGTAAATATTAACATTTATCTACTTCTCCTTTCATATATTAACAACCCCCCACTTTTTTTTTCTTCAAGATACAGAACAAGCTTTGTGTACTAAAACAAGATACTTACAAAATTGAAATCTGATTCTATTGTACAGGGTGTTCGGAAGTCACTGTGCAGTTTTGTAATCAGCATTCATTCAGTCTATTTCAAGCCAGCAACTGGTAGCAGTGTTTAGAAACAAAACAAGGATCCAAGCCTGTATTGATGCCAACAGGGGGTCACTTTCAACATTTTTTATAATTGTCATTTATAATTACCTCCTGTATTCTATATTGAAACATCTGTTAATAAATATACAAGTGCACAGTGACTTTCCGAACACCCTGTATAAATTCTTTATCCAGGTCAATGAAGTGACTTTTCAGAGAGAGAATACAGAGGTTTTAGCTATTGGAAAAATATATTCCAGTTGATAGAATATCACACTAATATCCTAAAAGAAACCCCTTCATGCATACACATACCAATTTTGTTCCAGACTTCTTCAGATTTTTTCTGGACTGCAGCCAAATCATCAAGAATTTCCTGATGATTCTTCTGTCTATCAACTTCATTCCTCTCTAGCTGATTGCTCGCAGTATCTACATTTTAAAAAATTCTCACATCTTATCTTAACTAATATTTTTTCTTTAAATCAAGTTTGCTAGGCCAGTTTCATTAGTATAAAGAAATCTGTCAGTACTCTTTACAAATCAAACAAAACATGCACACAAAAACTAATTTCCACATACAAATTTTGTTGTTGTTGTTTTTTTTTTGTTTTTTACAGAAAATGCATTATGTGGAAACATCACAATGTTCACCACACACACACACACACACTTCATAAAACCATAATCACTTTTACAAAGTCAATTAAAAAACTACTTGTAAAGCAGACAAATTGAAGTTTAAATTATCAAGCAAGAAAATGCTGTTGGAAAAATGAGAAGTTACAAACATACAAACTTGGAATTTTGTTTTAGATTATAATTAAAGCTCTTGGCCTATTTTGATTTTAAAAATATTTTTACAGTTTACAGGCTTAATATAAAACCACTTATCAATAACCTAAACAATACACTGCTATTTTTACACTTCTGAAGAGTTATAAAAATGAAAATCACATATTCACATAGCTTCCAAAAATAAATTTTGTTCCTATTGAAACATAATATATTTTGTTGATAAAATACCATAATTCATCATTTTGCTTCAAAAAATGGTTTTGAAATTTACACATTTGGTATGCATAAGTTTTACTTAGCTTTGCTCCTATATTCAGAATTTAATTGCAGTTAAAACACATGCAACATTTCAATTTTGTCATTGAATAGGGAAAAAAAGGTTTTCTAACTACCCAATTTTTTTTTAATGACTTCAGTCATTTCTGCAAGCTCCTTTTGTCCTGTTGCAATCAGTGCTTTTTCCCTGGTCAGTTCCCGCATATTACCCATTATGAACAATTGGATTTTCTGCTGAGAGGATTTCAATATTTCCTGTCGACTCATTAGGTCTTTTTGTCCAGTTGCCATGGTTTCAAGAGTACGGCTGGTTAAGTCTCCCATCTTTTCTTGACCTTCCTAGCAGTATTGGAAAAAAAAGAAAATGCAAAATCAAAGCACATTGTCTAAAATTTAAAGTAAAAATTAAAGTATATAATTAACCTTCAGTCACAAGTTTAAAACTAGCAAATGTGTAGGAGCCACAGAAATGAGGTAGCTCCAAATGTGGGACATGGGAATAGCACACAACAGTTAGGGACTGGAGAACTTTTAGTACTTATTTTGTTCCCCATCTCTTTATTGTACCTCAGCTTTCATTACCACCGAAAAACATGAAAGTTCAAGAAAGCAGTTTAACAGACAAAATATGATGTCTTATATAACCCAAGCTCGTTTGAAAGGTGAACCATTCTTATTAAAAAGAATGGTCCACCTTTCAAAGGAGCTCAGGTTAAAGGATATATATGTGTGCTCAATTGATATCACCACATCCAGTCTGAACATTTGTCAATGAAGCATATTCTTGAAATTTATTATTACACACTATTTAAATACAATTAGTCAGAGAGATGATACCAAGGTATTCATATCATTGTTAAGGTAATAAACTGGCTTGAACAATAATTCATTGTTTCATGGGAATGTGACCAGATGAGCATTTAATGGGAAATTTAGAAGACTTGGGAACAACTCACAAAAATTTTTTTTAGATATTTGTTATTCATGAAAATTGTTCATGCTGCATTTGAAAGCCAAAGAAATTTTATTGTGACAAAACAACAGATAAGTTTGGTGACTACAACAATCAAAAACCATAATGTTTTTATGATTCAACTCCTTATTGATTGAATACTGTTCTTAAATTTATCATATTCAAATAAGCAAAAAAATTTATTTACTAAATATACCTATATTTACCAGATAGAAAATGATATAATAAAGAAACTTAACAAAACTCACAGTACCCAGCAATAACAAAAGGTAACAGAGATACCATACTGAAAGGTGATCCTAGGTCATTAAATAAATCTTATTACAAAACAGCCTCTCAAAACAGTTTTGTAAATTTCACAAGCTAAAAATTTATATCAAACTATATAGTATCCTCTCAGCCAAAATTATATACCATTGTCATGTTTAAAGTTTCATGCAAGTATTTCTACTACGAGAAGAACTTTTTTAAAATCAAGGAATAACAAATATCCATCAGGTTCAGAAAGGGTTGATTATAATTATAACATTACAAATTCTTAATCAGTTCTACATCCACTGAAACTATAGTGTAACACAGATGAAGGTAATAATTTAATAAAAAATAAGAACATACCGAACACAAATATTTATGATATGTACACTACTTTGACAACATTGTGTCACTACACAGGTCAAAATTGCCATTAAAATAATCATGTAAGTAATGACACCTAGAACAATTGAAATATGATTAAGTGCATGTTTTATGAGCAGTAGAATACTCAACTAAGTTACAATATTTAGTTTCACATGTGTGGAAATTATCAATACTGTTGCAAAGCAAAGTTCATTGCGTTTTTATATACAAATTATACGAATGTTGTCATAACCTCCATTAAACTTGTGGCTTTAGTCTGCAAAGTTGGAGTGGAAAATGCATTATCAAATGACTTTTCAGTCACTAAGTCAAAATGCTTAAGGTATCATGGGCAACTTTAGTGCCATATTTTTCTACCCTGCCTCCAATTATAAAAATGTTTAAAAATATAAATATTAAAAATAACATTCATTGTCATTACATTTTATTTCATTGTACAGTTTTCTTAATAAAATTCTATTAAAGTGTTTTAGTCTTATTATTTTACACAACAGATAGGAATATTTCATTTAATTTTTTTTTTTTAACACAACTGAAAGTTCATACCCACCTCTAACTTTTTCATACTGTCTAGCTGATTTTCTGCTGTCCACATCAACTTGTTTACTGTAATCTCAGTTTTGGCTGTGAACTGTTGCTGTCTTGCTGCATAGCAAACAGCTCGAGCTCTGTTGCTAACAATATGGTAGGCATTCCATGTGTTCTGATCCATGTCTTTAGTGCAATCCCTCAGTGTCTAAAGTCAAATGATGTTTGGAATAAATTCATGCCAAATTTAATATTTTCAATAATGGATTTAACATTACAATTCCATTCACATATTTTTAATAGAACTGAATGAATCACTTAACAACCTTACCTAAAAAACACCATGAAACAAAATATGAAACAACCATGCAAATTCCTATCTTGTTAACAAACATGCACGGTTAAATTAGAATAGCTTACAAACCATCATACAACATTTTTTAAATGGTTACAGAACAAGTCTACACAATTAATCAACCAGAAACTGAGTTCAACACTGTAGGTTCTCTGATGATGGTTAATTTATGAGAAAACAAAACTTAAAGCATGAAAAAGTGGAATAAATAATGATCCTTAAAGAAATATGAAGCAATGTTACAAATGACTGATGGTATACTAAATATCTTTCTTCCAATTATTTTACAAACAAAAAAAATTTTTTTGGTAATTCCATTAGAGTAAAAACGTTTTGAACACTGAAGTATAAAAAATAAATTTACAAGTTTATAGTTAATTTTAAATGTCACAAACTGGTGATGTTCATTTCTTTTCCTGTAAAACAGTAATGTATTATTTTTACATAAAGTTAGTAAAGGAATTTAAACTAAATATAAACAATGTTAACTGAATACACAACTACTAATACAGCAACATAAAATAAAGAATGTACCATTTTATTGTACAAAAATGAGTTTAGATAGCATGATTACTTATGAGAAAAAAGTAAAATTTCAACCATTACTCAAGAAATCACTATTGCCAAATCGCAAATCATTTAATTAGCTAATCACCATTAAAAAAAAAAAATCAGAATTTAGCCAGCCTTTCAAGACTCTAAACACATCCTCTTGTTTTGGAATTCAGCATAAACTAGTTCTTTTTATACTATTGATCCAGTGAATAACCTTTTTAATACATACATCCTTATACAAGAACCAGGAATCAGTAGATTTCTGCAAAATAGAAGACGAGTGTAAAACGACAGCCTTAAATGGTTCCTTCTTGTTTGCAAATTAAATTTCTATTACCTTTACAGTACAGACTTGAACTCTGGTGGTTCAATTAATGCAAGACTGTCAAGTAAGCTGAGGACTTGAGGGTCAAGTTGATTTCTTAATACTCAGAATTGTTAAATATGTAACTACAAACAGAACAAATTTTTAATTTAATGGTAAATATTGTATAAATTAAACTAATAACTTACACTACTTATAGATGTTATGAACAATATATATTATAGTTAGTATAAAACATGTAAAAAACAGAATGTGTGGTCTACTTCTTACCATATCATCTGTACATCTAAATACTGGTCTTCCTTCTACTGCAGACTGGCAATTTAACAACATGACACTCACTCTACCGATATCTTCTTCTGTCATAGTTCCGCAAGATTTCTTTAAGTGCATAATAACCTACCAGTAAATTAAAAAAAAAAAAAACATTCTAAAGCATGATTCTTCACCTATAAGCAACAACAATTTTGACAACAGTCATTTTTTATTGAACATGATAAAATACACAGTAATAGCTTAACATGAGAAATAAAGTCACATGAAAAATGGTGATCTGATTTGGATAAACAAGTTAGTCAGTGAAAACATGATTTTGAAATTTAAAAATCTTACAAATTGCTTGCTGGTTGTGGGAAAAAATGTTCACATTTTTCAACAAACACAGCTTGGTCAAAATTATTCAGAAGGATTGAGTTTTAACTTACATAAATTTTGTTGCTGTGGTGACTACAGGTAAACAAGGTAGGAAGAAATAAGAGATCATTAGTCTATCAAGTTCAAGTCATAATGCTAAAAACTCAGTTCTATCTAATTTTTGAAAACAGATTAAATATACATTAAAACTGTAAAGTCCTTGTATAACTTGAGAGAAGTTTGTTTTATACTGCTCTAATTCCTTTAAAACTTTCATCCTTGGACATGTCAAATATGAGTGAACTAAGTAGAAATGAACGTGTCACGTAATTTCTTTGTGCTTTGATTTCATAACTCCAATCATGGATAAATGTAAATCAGTCAATGGGAGTGATCACTACAGATAACAACAACATTTCTCCACTTTCTCATTAAATGCAATATACATTTAGTCTATGTACTTTCAGTTACCACTGACATTTAGGGCAAAAACACAAACACTAGTTATATTCATAACTGGTAAAACATTACTTCTCCAACTTTATTTCATTTTCAAATCTCATCAATCATTTGGTGAATTTCTCTTCCACACATTATTTGTATGTACTTTCAAGACATACACATATATTAAGTTATGTTACTTATTGTTTTTGACAAAAAAAAAAAAAAAATAAATCATACTTAAATAATTTTATTATTTTACTTCAATCTTTATGTTGCCTCTAACTGAAATATGTTTCCACAATTTATACTGAATATATATCTGTTACCACACAACTTGATACAAGTATGTAATAATTAAAACTATTTTATTTTCACTAATGAAGTATTAGGTTGAGGAATAATTCGTGAGCATTTTTAAATAATTTCATTCAAGCATTACATGCAAGACTATACAATACTTCAATGCATGAACACATTACACCCAAAACATTTATTATGATACTTTATTTCATGTAATACCTAAGTATATAGTATGCATTGTTTTAAACGAAATTGCAAGAAATTAAATGCAAAAGCAGATGGTGTCGAAATGCTCGATTTTGTCCACTTGACATTCCATTTAATGAGCTGAAAATGAAAGCAAAAATTAAAGACATATGAAAATCAAACACACCATCTATTAGAGCAAAATATTATCTACCAAATGACATGAAATATTTTGCGAAAGCGTTTCATTTATGAATATTTTTTTAACTTGATAAAACGCTCACGAATTATTCCTCAACCCAATACTATCAATTGTGACAGACAAGTCAAATGCATCTCTTAATGAGATTGCTCAAATTTATACAGCAATCAAGTACCTTAAAAAGTATATATACTAACATAGCTACATGTTCTAATAAATATGTAGCTACAGATAAAAGGAAAAAATAATTCTCTTCAATAAAATCAGTAACTTTTAACTTTCATCATGCTCTCAGCGTGCGTCGTAAGGGAAAATTTGCTAGTAATTTATATTTTCAGAAAAGATCACACTATAACCACTGCCAGCACAAGACAAATAATTTTATTTAAAAATTAAAGTTAAGATTAATAATAATTTAAATTTTAAAAATTTTGATCTAAAAACTAATGGAAGAATTTCCGAATTTTAAAATGTTTAAGTCGCAAAATTCACACACAAAAATAAAAACAGCTATAGATAAGAATTGTATTAATTTACTAATATCGGCAAAACCGAGTCAAGTTCGAGCTTGCAGAATGCGTTGCGACGCCAAACGACCTTCGTTTCACGTGCCGTAAGAGTAACATTCAGACCTCTTTTGTTTAGGCACGTGTCACTAGCATTTGACGGCGTTAACACAAACAAGCCGTTGTTTTAGAATAAAAACTTCACTGAAAATACTATTTAGATACTTATACCTTTAACATTGTTTCCATACTTTCTTACCTTATGATTACAGACATCTAAACCTGACAGTTGCAAACCATACTTCTGTGCTTCTGCAAGAAATTTTTCGTCAGTTGTTTTCATCTCAAAAGGGACTTGTATTGCGCGGCCAATATCTTCTCTAAAATTACCGCTAGGATCTTTTAAAACAGAAGAACTTTGTTCTCCTGATGAGCCAAATAACCAACTAAACACTCCAGCATTACATAAAATTAATTGATAAATTAAAATTAATAATAAAACAGTAAAACACTTCAAACTATTCATCTTCCACAACTACCTTTCTACAACACAAAAACACTAACACTAACAATAATCCCCTTTTCAAATTCAGCAGTAGTTTAAAAGCAGCGCATCTAAGAAAATGAACAATTGTGATTGGTCAAATATTTTCTAAATAAATAATAAAAAGTGAGCCCACTGAGTCAGGTTTATGATATTTCAGCATCATTTAAAATTTGTAATTAAAAATAAGGAATCTCAAAGGACTTTAAAATGGATATAAACTAATTCTGAAGTGAAGCAATATAAATTAAATACAAAATACTTTCAGAGAAAGATTTTTAAATCAATGTGATCCAATTTTTTTTTTTTTTTTTTGCTACATAGGTTTTCGGAAGAAAAAAAAGGATTTATTTAAGTTGATTTTCACAATGATAATTGCAATTGTAACAAAATGAATTGTATCATATGTTTTCTCTCTCCCAAATTATCTTATAACCAATGCTAATTACAATGTAAACTGTAAGAAACCAACTTCTAAGAAATTATAAAATATAATAAAAAAATAATGCAAAATAATATGTTGAACACAAATGCTATATCAATGCCGATAAGGCCCTTCTTCAAATAACAGAGATAATAACTAATAATGTAACGTTCATAACAGGCGAAATGTTCCCTGATGTTACATGAAACTCTGTTATTCAAATGTGAAAAGTATAATAAATAAAAAAGGCTCATGATTTTGACGTTTAACTAGGGGATTATTTAAATTTGGCTTGATTTGGAAAACCATAACTAGAAAAACCATTTTGAAGTTCCTTAGTGAAAAGTTGTGTATTATTTAAAAATCGGGGGGTGTATACATATCAAAAAGTACAAAAAACTATCTATATTTTTAAACTCAGGAAGTTGACAAGACCTTTGTAACTTATATCATTGCATAATGTTTAGGGACAATTAACAAGAGATATATTGGTCCATTTTGCCTGTTTCAGTATCTGAATTAAACTACAACTATTAAATAAATAAATTTAAACATAAAATTTTAAGCCAGCCTTTGTCACTGATACACTCAAACTCAATTAAATTTACTGCCTCCACAACATCCATAGACAACCCATTCCAATGACCAACCACCCTGTTAGAAAAATAAAACTTCTTAGTTGAAGACTCCTACTTTGCCAAAAATTATATTTATGCCCCTTGGGAGCTCAGTTCCCGTCACTGGACTCAGTAGATAGTTTGATGTAACTTTGCTATAAGAAAACACATATTTATGTCCCCTAGTCCTATTGTTCTCACTGTTAAATATGAAAAAGAATAAGGAATCAACATTGTCAATTTATTTTACATGCATAAACATCTCAATCACATCCCCCAATTTTTCATCTCTTCTTTTTCAAGAGAATAAAATTTTCAGATTTCAGTCTATCCTCATATGACAATCCCTCCATCCTAGGCACCATTCTAGTAACCCTTCTCTGAACCCTTTTCAACAATTCGATGTCATTCCTAAGATAGGAAATCAATACTGAGCACAATATTCCAAATGTGGCCTAACCAGTGACTTGTGCAATGAAATTATAATACTTTTAGACTTGTATTCAGTAATTCCATAGATATAATCTAATATATTATTTGCTCTGCCACTAGCAACAGCACACTGTTTGGATGGCTTTAAAAATTAATCGGCTATTATACCAAAATTCCTTTCTTTCAGAAAACTGTTAAAGTTATTCTCACACAAATTATACACATAATTCAAAGTATCATAACCCACTTGCATTATCTTTCAAATATTATAATTAAAACACATTTGTCATTTGTTTGCCCAACTTACTACATAATCTAAATCCTTTTCTAAATTAGTAGCATTCTCTTCACAGCAAACGACACGTAATACCTTAATATCATCAGCAAATTTCAGTAATTTATTTTTTTTCGTCTGTATCATTAATGTAAATAAAAAAAGAGCACAAGTCCTAAGGCGGATCTCAATTGTGATATTAATGCAGTTTGACCAAACTCCATGTATAACAAACTTATGCTTTTTTCCATCCTGCACTATTCAATCCAGTTAGCTAATTTATCCACCACGCCTACAGAGACAATTTTTCACAAACTTTTTATGTGGTCCTTGTCAAATGCTTTCTAAAAAGTCAGATACACTAAATCTACATCTTTACCCTCATATACATTAACAGTAACCTTTTTAAAGATCTTCCTTTAGTGATATCATGTTGATTACCCAATAAAAGTTTAAAGTTTGTTAAATGACTTTACACAGTATTTTTATAACAGACTTTCCAAAACTTTTCGCACAAGTGATATAAGACTAGTAAACCTATAATTACTGGAACAATTTTTATTACTTCCCTTGAAAAAAGGAGTGATTTTGGCTGACAACCAATCCTTTGACATCTGCATATTGTTCAATAACTTTCATAAAAATAATCGTGAGTGACTCACATATCCAATCAACCTTCTTCGAAACCCTTGGAGAAACTTTATCTGAAGAAACTTCCTATAATCAATATTCTCATCTTGTTTCCATCTGTCAGCTGTTCAAGATGAGGAATACTGTTTCAATCGTAATCAGTAAAAACTGAAGAAAAAAGCAAAATTTAATAATATAGCCATATCATAATCATTAGATATAAGCTTTCCTTTAACATCCCTCAAAGGTCTTACCCATCCTAACATTTGTTTATTTTATTGCATTTAAAGAAACAATTGCTGTTAATTCTTACATTTTCAGTCAACATTTTTTCGTGTACCATTTTTGATGATTTAATTTCTTGTTTGTCTAACTTACTTTATCTTCTATAATATTGGGTTGAGGAATAATTCGTGAGCGTTTTTTCAAGTTAAACAAATATATTCATAAATGAAACGCTTTCGCAAAATATTTCATGTCATTTGGTAGATAATATTTTGCTCTAATAGATGGTGTGTTTGATTTTCATATGTCTTTAATTTTTGCTTTCATTTTAAGCTCATTAAATGGACTGTCAAGTGGACAAAATCGAGCATTTTCGACACCATCTGCTTTTCGCATTTAATTTCTTGCAATTTCGTTTACAACAATGCATACTATATACCTAGGTATTACATGAAATAAAGTATCATAATAAATGTTTTGAGTGTAATGTGTTCATGCATTGAAGTATTGTATAGTCTTGCATGTAATGCTTGAATGAAATTATTTAAAAACGCTCACGAATTATTCCTCAACCTAATATTTAACTCTCTCATCATACCAATCAATTGAAATTTATTAAATATGAGATATTTTTGTTTATTTTTATCCCTTTGTGATCCAACCTGGATTTTTACTTGTAATCATCCTTTTCTTTTTGGAAGGGGCGTGTTTGTGTGTGTGTTTTTATAGCAAAACCACATTGGGCTATCTGCTGAGTCTACTGAGAAGAATCGAGTCCCTGATTTTAACGTTGTAACTCCGTAAACTTACAGCTGTACGAGCGGAGGACATTTCTAGAAGAAATATGTTTAAACATTTTCCACATTTGATCAATAAATCATAAAGAAATTAGAAACGCTCTTAATGAAGAAGCTTTATTTACGAAATGCTTCAACAGTGGAAATATTAACTGTGATCGTTTGGAGTAAGACAGTCAATGTGATATTTATTTAGAGTTGGTACAGGACGGCTTTCTCCATCGACTTGTTAAGGTATTTGAGATAATGCTATCATAAATTTAATTAAGTTTCTTTCTTTGTTTTTAGTTAAGACATAGATACACAAGAGTGATCTGTGCTGCATCCTCCATAGGTATCTAAGCCTGATTTCTAGTTTTTTTAATCCGTAGCCTTATTGTTGTGTCAATGAGTGGCAACACTAATTAAGATATCGTTAAAATATCATTAATACAATTATTAAAATGTTATTGATAATTAGTAAGACCATAGATACAAATTTCAGACGAAGTAACTTTGATGTCACGAGGAAGATTATGTTTCAAGTGAAGGAGAACAATCTGTTGACTGGGTATCATATTCTGAAGGGTTTTTTGGTTTTTTCGAATTTCGCACAAAACTACACGAGGGCTATCTGCGCTAGCCGTCCCTAATTTAGCAGTGTAAGACTATAGAGAAGGCAGCTAGTCATCACCATCTACCGCCAACTTTTGGGCTACTCTTTTACCAACGAATAGTTGGATTGACTGGCACATCATAACGTTCCATGGCTGAAAGAACAAGCATGATTTTTGTACACTTACTGAAGAATTAATATAATCTTCTTTTATGTCATACTTTTCCTGTTACTTGAAATTTTAATTAGAGAATGTGAATTCAAGTGCAGTTCATATTGTTATTTTGTTTTCAGATAATAGTTGATGAAATAATTAACTCTCTTTGAGCTACTTAATAACTCAACTCCGTAAGATAGATATTTTATAGAAAATTAGTATCTTTAAATGCTCCATGGCAGTGTATTTCAATAAATTATTAGAAATGTAAACTTACGAATTTTACAGGTTTTGTGATTGAAAGTGGACTTATTCTGAATGCATACTGCTTTTCCTCATGTATAAGATTTTTTAAGTAGGATTTCATTTCAAAATTTTTTCTTATTGTGATAATAATGTATTGAGTTTTATAACAGAATATTATGTGAACAATACTAGAATGGACGATAAGTAGAAAGACTTTAAATACTAAATTGAAGAAGTAAAAAAAAGATATTATTGTGTCAGAAAGACAAGCATGATTGAGAAAAAAAAGAAAATTTACTACAAAACAGAATATCTGAAAAACAAATTGGTTTTGTTTTGTTTTTAAGTTAAACACGATGGTTCACAATGAGCTATCTACGCTCTGCTCACCACATGTGTTAAAACCCGGTTTATAGTATTGGAAGTCTGCAGACATACCACTTGAGGGACAAATAATTAATAAATTTAAATCGGTATCGCCTCTGTTTGGATTTGACAATATATAATTCCAACCTAAAACACTATTTTATACAGATTATACAACAAAATAATTTATTTGGTCAACAACTATCCCCACTACTAATTGCTATCTATTACTACAGGAGCTTCTATGGACTATTTTAGCCATATTTCTACCTAATTTAAATTGCAGGATTCAGTTGGCCACTTCAAAAATATCGATCGATTGAGAAACCAATAGGTTATGATAAAAATATTCTCCATGGGTGAAATATGATGCTCAATTTTAAACAGTTTCCAAAGCAAACAGATGAAATAGTGAAAAAAAGATATTATTCTTCCTTTTAATTTAAAGAACATTAATCAACTTCAATATTAGAGTTGCAACATCTTTCAAGCTTCGGTAACTATTTTATTCAATAAGTTCGGTTTGTGCACCAGAAAGAAGTGTATAAAGCAAAGTTCCAGAACATAGTGTATAGGAAAAAATAGACTTCAGTTAAACATATGATTATCATATCTGGGTGCTCCACACGAAATGATGAATTCGTTAGTACGTGCAATTTAGAAATGCTATAAAAAATTAGACTATGAGAATTACATTGAACTAAAATAGATGTACATTGTTAACGGGAGCTCTTCACTTGTAGAGGGAATGTTAATTCATTAAATTTGCAGATAAACTACTAAAGACAACATGTAGAAGTTACGGAATCATCATATCGAGTAATACTGAACACAAACTTTCCCTGAAGAGACTCTAGAAGAACTGAAAGTATTGATTAGACAATTAATCATACAGAATGGAGAAATAAACTACAGAACCACAATAGATATTTCAAGTATAACTTGAAAGGATTTATTGCAAAGGACTGTATATTGAAGACTCTACAGATTAAAATACCCTATCAAAGAATACTGGAAGGATGGAACTGAGATGTTATAATTGAGGAAAATATGAGCATGGTTATAAAGAATCGACAGTTATTATTAAACCAATGAGATAAAACAGAGGCCAGTCAAATCAAATTAACAACAAAGAGCTAACCAGCTATCAAGAAAACAGGAAATAGTTGAATTTATAGGGCGAAATTCAACTAGAAATACCTCATCTATTCCAAATGAGAAAAGTTCATTATTCGAGGAAAACCATCCATGAATATATGGGTTTATTGATGGAGAAACGTTATGGATATTGATCAGCACTATTTATATAACTACAATTTTTCAACTCGATTTGGTAAAGAAATATTGGAAATTATTTTCAAAGGTGAAAAATGAGAGAGACTTATGTGAACAGCAGGTAGGCATGAAGTTCCAGCAAGAAAAAAATGGAAATTACTCTTATTGTAGGATGCTTCTTTGCATCTTGCCCCAGTGGCTCAGCGGTATGTCTGCGGACTTACAACGCTAAAACAGGGTTTCGATACCTGTGGTGGGCAGAGCACAGATAGTCCATTGTGTAGCTTTGTGCTTAATTCAAAACAACAACAATCTCTGCATCTTATGAAAAAAATGCCGATTGGAAACCGATTTCATCAAGAGACATGGAGATGTGATGCTAAGTTATCTTCAAATAGCTTCACAATATACGACTAGGGAACTTCTTCAATTACGTGAAAATTGCTACAGCAGAAGTACTTAGAATAACAACAGGAAAAGTGGTCATTGTATAACATGGAATATTCATAGCAGGAGTTATTAGGAATAAATTTGTATCTAGTGACTAGGGTATAGTAGAACTTAACACTCTGGCATGTTCTGAGGGATTGATAGCTGAAAGATTTCTCGTGATCTGAAGAAAAAAGTCTGATGTGAATTTACTCAGGAAAAACTTAAATCAATTTGTGATAAAATGAAAAGCCACTATTATTTTAACGTTGATAATGTTGAGGTGACATGAGATAGCTGAAAAATTCTCGCCACAAGAAAGGATGTATTCCAAATTTAAGTAGATGTTGGGAAGGATCGTACGTTGTACTGAAAATAACCAATGGTGTAGTTTATAGAATCTAGAAAGTCAGGTAGACCCACTAAAAAGGCATCAATTGTAACCGTATTTGGAAGTATGTTGATGATAGAAAGACCAAATGGGAAATCTAAAGAGAGTATATGACAGAAATAAATCAGTGTTGAAGAGCTCACAGTTCCTTCAAAATCACTTTCAGAAAATCTTAAATGATAGAGTCTACTATCTACCCAGGGAGAACTCTTTATATGTGACGATAAATAACAAGAAGTCATCCTATATGTATACAATAAATATCGGGAAAAAAAACCAAAAATATGTTTTATTTGTGTGTTAGGATTGTTCAAGGGATTTCATAACCAAATATAAGAACAGAGATGTAACCTATATAACAATGTTATAATTTAATTCTGTACTGAAAAGATCTGTTAATTATGACGATGATGCTAGATCTAGAATATTTATAAAAGTAGCCCTAGGATACTTAGAAAGTTTGTGACAATGTAATAACATGGAAATTTCACGGAATTTTGAGAAACGATAGTATATTATAGATAATTAGGTGTGAAGATACAGTGAAAACTCATTTCAATAAACAATAAGTTTATGGGTTGTGTTTCAGAAGTAAGATTTGTTTTGTTTATTCGGTTACTCGAATGATTAACGATTGGTTTAGTTTATTTTGAATTTTGTGCAAAGCTACTCGATGACTATCTAATTTAGCAGTGTAAGACTATAGAGAGGGCAGCTAATCATCACCATCCACCGCCAACTCTTGGGCTACTCTTTTTCCAACGAATAGTTGGGATTGACCGTAACATTATAACGCCCCTACGGCTGAAAGGGCGAGCATGTTTAGTGTGAGAGGGATTCGAATCAGAGACCCTCGGATTACGAGTCGATTACCTTAACCACCTGGCAATTCCGGGCCTAATGATTAACAAGAAACTTCAATAAGTTTATTTGTAAGTTAAGTATATTGACTACTAGTCTCGGAATTTCTGTTGAAATATTATTTGCGCACTTAGGCAAGTGAAAGTAGCTTGTCGCACGCGTCAGGAAATAAATAAACTAATCTGTTATTGTTACACGGACATAAATATTGAAAACAGCAAAGGACAAAATTTTGCGGACGGATATGGTTGTTCACGTTCTGTCCGAAGAAGGTTTTTAGACAAAAAAGAGAGGAGACTAGATCTTGCATTATTTTTACAAAATAATTTTAAAATTTCAATAATAGAACATGTTTTAACAACAAATGGGTAAACAGAAATAAAAACACACATTTTTGTAAAATAAGTATACATTCACAGAATAAAAGTAATAATAATCCTTTTTGCATTTTAATTACATCCAAAATACAGAGGTCACTGCAAGAAGTGTTTTCTAGGATCAGAAGAAGGGCAAAAATGGTTGTGTTGAGCGTGTTGAGGAAATTCGGTGGTTGTAGTTTAATTCCGAATAAGGTTCTGAATGGTATCAGATCAAAGAATAAGTTACCCGCTGTTTTGTTTGGTAACGTACCCCATATTTAGATATTTTTTTTATTAATAATGTTAGTATAAGTATTCATTAAATCGACTCTTTCAATTGTAAATATTAAGAAACCTAACGTTTCTGACCTTTTTTCGATGGGAGTATAAGTGATATAACTTTATAAGTCCAGCTTATCTTCATTTGGTACACTTATGTTTAGGGTTGCTGATGAGGAGTAGAATTCTCCTAAACAAGTACAACACAATAACACGTTAATCAAAATGTAGATTGAACTGGACTTCCATTGAACTTAAAACTTTGAAATCAAATAATTCTCGGAATATTAAGTTTATTTATCATAACTTTTAAGTTCTATCTAAATTCACAATTTCTGTCTTTAATATTTTTTTTAAAATTGAAGTTGCTACGACTTTACGTTTCAAACTAATTAATAATGATATGACAATAGTGTTTATTGATTATTATGGTATGGACGATAGATGGAGCGATGCACTTCTGTGAAACTGGTGGTGCAGTGGAGAGGGTTTTGGGGGAGATGCTTGTATACTTAAAATTTATGAAAATGTGTTTGTAATACTGTAGGAAACGTAATTTAAGTAGATTATTTCTATCTCGTTTGCACTAGTTTCAAACAATGAAAAACTTATATTTTGTTATTCTATAAGTAGCAGTTATAATAATATACATGAAAGACACAAGTTGTATCATTTTATCATTCTTAGCAGTTTCTCAACATTTTCAATATCACTAGTATACCAGGACTGATTTGATGCTTCCCTAAGCTGTTGTGGACTGAAAAATGCAAGTACAATGAGAAACCATTATAACTTATACGTGAATATTCTGGTAGTTTCTGTGAAATCCCAATGACCATTACAGTTGTTTTGACAGATTGCTGGTTGAGAAATATTGATTTGTGAGGTTACCAGACATCATAGTTTTTAGTCTACTTTTTATCCTGATTGGAAGCAGTTAAGATGTAAAATTATGTTAGTTTGTTCTTCCTGAATGTGAGTGATAATACAGTTTGTCATTATACATAGCTCCTTTTACTCAGAGAATCACCTGATAAACATATCGTATGATCAATTGTTCTTTTCCTCTTGAATTTATTTTCTTAACCTGTCATCAGACAGCTGGAAAAAGTGAGATTTGAAAACATACCCAGTTATGAAAAAGAGAAAATTTTTATCAATGAATTTATGATAGTTGAGATACATTTTTTAATTTTTAAACCAGATAAGCTTTTAACAGTTTTTTTCTGTGGTTTTTAAAATGTGTTATGATAAATACTGGATTATTTAGCAAACAGTAAAAAAAAGTGTTGTTACAATACATCTGTATGACAAAAAAGAAAGGGTCCTAATTTTTCACTCTGAGGAACATAGTAACAATAATCATATATTAGTTGGTGATTGAAAGTGAGATCTTGTCTTTAAAAAAACAAAAACGTTGGTTGCACACCTGATATCAGTAAGTGTTAGAACTTATGAGTGAAAGTGATTACCAGAAATACAACTAAGTATTTAAAAACAACATTCCTATCTTATTCTTAGTTTTGTGTTTATGCACCACCATTATTGAGTAATTACTGGATGTGAAGGTTGAAGCATAGAAATTAAGTTGACTTTGAAATTATAAATAAGCATGCCATGCTTGTTTGTTAGGGAGGTGAATAATTTTGTTTTTCATTGTGTAACATAATATGTAATTTACTTGTAAATCTCTTCAACTGACTATTATGTATAAGTACTTTAAAAAAAAAGGACCTTATGAAAATTTATTCTGAAATAAAGCTTATGATAGGTACATATAAAATTTTTCTCCTAGAATTTCAAAGAGATTATTAAGACAAGATTGAGAAGAAATAGAACTGATGTATTTTTCTTTACCATAAACAGAACCTTCTCCTTTTATAGCTTCAGACTTGCACTCAGTTTCCAAACAAGTTGTGTGTGTGTGAATGCATTGTTCTCATTGAACTTTTTTTACTTTGGACCATTAAAGAACTAGAGGTGACTTGATTGATATCTTACAAATTGTCGAGGTGTAGATAGTCTTATAGAAAAGAAAAGGTTTACATGTAAACCTGAACATCAGGAATAGATTTGAGTTTTGGAACATCAAAGCATCTTTGGAAAGAGTTATAAAATTGTGGAATGTTTTAATTGTTGATGTGATGATGTATGCTGTAAATGTTTACTATTTTTACTGAATAGATGTATGGATTTGAAAGTCTTGTATGTAATATTTAAGTTGGTAGGTTAGTGTGGTCAGATACATATTGCATTTAAGAGGTGAATGGCTTTCACTGTTATTTTTCTTAAGGTGGTAAATTTTCAAATGATACCAAGATAATGGGTAAGTATGAGTAGAGTAGGAGTAGGGACTTGGTCCCCAATAGTGGTTAAGGAGTTCTATGTAGATTTAAAAACAATTATGTTTTGAAGAAAGAGAAAAAAAAAAGTATTCAGGGTACTGGGCTTAAGATTAGATAGCCGAGAAGGAGAGTTGTCTGTAAAATTTCTTTTGATTATATTTATAAACTGCTGGAATAGTTTATGTAGTAATCTGGTGTGTGTTTATGCTTTAATTTCTTTTCAGAGTTTCACACAAGAATGTGAGGGGTTACAATGTATTTGATTTTAATGTTTTGGTGTGGACAGTGATGGGTGAGAAATGAATAGTTGTGAAAGCTTAATCTTCTGGTGACTTTTACTTTAGTGGAAAAAACTCAGTGTTATGGGTTTTAATTGCACAAATTAAGAGTTCAATGTTAATGAAGTTATTGTCTGGTTTTAGTTTTCTGTATTTGAGAAAAGGTGATGACAAACTGACGAGGTTGTGGCTAATAAATTAAAACTAGAAAAATAGACACAAAGATTTGGAATTCTGTAAAATCAAATGAAAAATTAAAAGCAGTTAAACTGTTCAGGCACTGATTAATCCCACATTGATGTTTTAATAACAAATGGAGAAGTTATGAAGTAAAGTATTGAATTAAAGCTTGAAATATCACGAGTAAAGCTGCTTCCTTCAGATACACTACCGTTGTTTTATACTGTCTGAGGTTATTGGCAGAAAAGCAAAGGAAAATAGAAGATAAACCAATGAAATGTAGAAAACGTTGAAATATTACTACAGTTAGTAAGTAACGTATAAGAAAATTAAAAATTCTATTGTTTTTCAGAAATATAAGGGTTGGGCTTCTTTAACTCAAAGCATTAACTTCTGGCTTAAATACTGATGGTAAGAATTATTTCTATTGATGGCTATGTAGAATTAGTGACTTTTCAAAATTTTGTTTATTTCTTCCAGATCAACTTCGACATTCATCAGATAAAAGACATATGGTTATCCATCCTTCTCGCTTCCAGTGGAACAAATTTAAGGATGCTGTACATTTCTACATCCTTTTAGGAGTAATACCTCTAAGTTTGCTAGTTTTTTGTGTAAATGTATTCATTGGTCCAGCTGAACTGGCAGAGATACCAGAAGGCTATGAACCCAAGCACTGGGAATATTACAGAGTAAATCATTTTACCTCAATCTAAAAGTAAACATTTAAATTGATATCAAGAACAGCATTAATAGTTTTTTTTTTTATTATTATTAGTCATCTAATCTGTGCTGTACATATATATGAGCTAACTTGGTCAAAAGTTCTTTTGAAGTTTGTATTTTTCAAAAGAAACATTTCAGAATAATATTTTCATGCACAGTACAGGTAATGGGATTTCTTCAATAAAAGTAAATATTTCCATTTAATTACTGAGGTTTACTATCAAAATGTATTCAATTATGGCATTAATTTGAAGGAAGGGGCAGATAGGCATGGTAATTGGAAGTGACTATAATTTTGTATCAGTGGTTCTCCAACTTTCTTGTTTATAGACTACCTGAATTTTTTTCTTTAATTTACTGGACTACAAAGAGATCTATACATAAGGTTCACAATATTATTGGATTGTAAATAACTTTCTTGTGACATCACATAGAATGTAGCAAATCTGCAGACTGAGTGGACAGTACACAGAACTGCATACAGTTTTTTGCTTCATAGAACCATTCAAATTTCAGATCTTGACCTGTTTTATTTGTTCTTAAAATATTCAGTAGTATCTCCCAATTGCTTTTATATATATTAAATAATGAAAAATTATTTTACTCTTATTAATATAAGTAATAATTTTCTTTATATCATTATTGCAGTTAGAAGTAATTGAGTAGCCAACGAGCTAATTTATATACATATGTTATTTGAATATGATAGATATGAAAATATTCAATAGATAAGGATTTGAGTTGTCAGAATATTTTGACATCATATAATCACTAAATCTAATTGAGCTCACGTCTTCTCATTGAAAAAAAGTTCTATAGCTTTTAAACAGATATAATTTAACACATAAACATTTCTGCAGATGAAAAGAATGTTTACGGAAAGCATAAAAAATGTCCAGTTCTATTGTTTGTTTTTAAATTTTTTGAAACTTCCACAGGAAACTTGTCAGTCAGATGGGATATGATGGGTGGAAGTGGGGTATACAACAAAAGCACCAGATTATACAAGACAGATACATACAGTAGATATGATGTTGCATGTATTTAATGATGATAAAAAATGAAAAGATATTTATGAACAAAGTGGAACTTTTTTTATTATTATTATTTATGTCCACATTGGTATTGTGAATCAGGTGTAAAAGCAATGATTTTACTAAACTAGGAGAATAGTTTTGTGAGTGTGAGTATCTTGATGAAAATATTGTATTTTGTTAACTTGTTTATTTATTTTTGGTACATAGTTTTTTACTAAAAACATATAGCTACATAAAAAACAGACTCAAGATGAGGCATAGGTAAGATCAAGGTATTTTGTATGTATTTAAAGTATTTTCAGTCATATATCACACTTACTGGTGAACATGCAATTTAACAGGCAACTTTTGCTAGTCCAACTCATAAAGAAAGTTTGAGCCTTGTAAAAAATAAAAATTGTTTCAAACTATTTAAGAAAGTAATGCTAGTCAATACTTTTTAAAAACAATTCTTTGTGAAAGTGCTAAAAAGGAAGCTAAGAGAAAATCATCAATTTCTTACAGTTAGACTATGGTAGTCAGATGTCAGTCATTTTTGTAGTTAGGAGCATGTATGGTCACACAGGTTTAATTGTTAATTTGTAAATAATACATTTTATGTATCTATTTGTCTGTTTGTGACTAAATACTAATTATTATTTTTTTATCTTTTATTTGGCTGCTAAACTGCTGCCATCTTCAGGAAAGTCCTGAGAAAAACAGACTAAATCTGTGTTGGTATTGGCCAGGATTCCATCCTGGTATTTCTTGATAGAAAATTTGATACATTATCCATTTAACTGGGGTCTCACCTGTTAGAACTTGAATGAACTATTTTAATTTTTCAAGAGAGAGATCTCAATTTTATTGATGTCTATGCTAGGTTTACTGTGTTATCGGTTAAATGGCTATAGAAGACTTCTTTCACCTCCATTGTATGTTAACTTAAAGTACCTGTTAACAAACCTTACATTGCTCTAGAATCCTTACACAAAAGGCAGATCTCTAAGAATATTTTATCTCTGTCATATCCAATCTAAATTATTCAAATTCCTGACCACTTGCAACTAATTTTTTATTAACATTTTTATGGACAAATTGAAGGAGAAAATATTTTCAACTTTGCTACTTGCACTAATTTTTTTTTTTTAAATGACATCACAATTATGACACTGTGTTCAGGTTTTCTGGAAGAAATTTTAAACTTTTCATGACTTTCATTAAATTTATTAAAGTTGAAAACAGTATCATGTTTTTTCTGAGGCAAGGTCCATAAACTGGAAATTGTTCTTTACTTGAATTGAGAAAAAAATGGTTTAGGGAACAGTAACTTGTGTTTTTTATTTATTTATTTATTTGTAACCCATTTCTGTTTGTTTTTGGTTTTTTTGCAAAAGTTTTGTTTTTGTTTTATTTTTACAAGAAACTAGAAAGAAATAAGAGTGCTATTTTATTTTTATGTTATCATTTATGGACAGCATCCAATTCAGCAGTTTTTTGCAAGGTATATTTATCCTAGTCCTGAGCAGGAATATGAAAAAACTCTACATTTCTTAAATGAAGAAAAAGAAAAGGCTGATCTCAGGTTAGTATCACCCAAGCAATAAACCTTTGTTATTTACTGGATTTTTAGCATATAATGTTTAGACTTAGACATTTGACAACTTAAAGCTTGAATTTCACTAAAATGCCCAAGAATGAATGTAAAAGCTTGAGGTTATTCATATCTTTTCATTTAAATCACTGGATGTTTCATGTTTGTAACCTTTATACACGTAGTGTTCCTTAATGGGTTACTTTTGTTAACAAAAGTTTCAGCACTTCCTTAAAAAGTGCCTTTTAGTTGCTACATTTTTATGATACTTTAACAACATATTTATTGTTAGAGTAAGTTGTGCTGGAAGTATAATTTTATACTGTTAACTTTGTAAATCTTGGCTTAACTTTGTTCTTAGGAAAAAGTGTTCTACTGTTAATGTCGAAAAGCATATTTGATAACATGGCATATGCTGATAGTTTGGATGCTATTACTGTTTAGAGCAAATAGCTGTATGGAAGTTAAAAGTTACATTTATATTAGATGGTATTTATTATTTTCTGGAAAAGAAACTATGCTCATAGCTGAAATGGCTTGCTTATTGGTAACATTTGTTATAAATAATGTTTTGTCAATCTTAACAGAAGAATACATTGATTGATCTGTTGCTTTTTAAGAATAGATTATTTTTGTTGAAACTATTTGACCAAAAGTTTGAAATTATTTTCAGTATGACCCTTTCTTTTTGTAGATTTATAACAGATAGATAAAATTTCTATTTTTGCACATAGCTCAAATGATTATAACTTAAACATCTTGCTGTATGAAATCTCATTATAACCCACATAACTTCATCTGTATATATTTGCTGTTTAAGATTACTTGAGAAGAAGGTACGTCATCTGATGGAAAAGAGGGGAGACTACAAAGCGTGGTACTACGTACCATCCCCAGGCAAACATCACAGATATGATAGAAAAGAGGCAGAGGAATTTCACGAAAGTCGAGGCTACTGAGAGAAATGTCTCTCAGAAGCTTGTATAGTTTAATATTTTCTTCTTGGCTGACTAGATTATATCCTCTGTAGGATGATAGTTTACTCTTTCACAGCAGACCTTTTTGAAATTAGTAACTGGTATCATATAGAGAGAGTTTTGATGGAGAGTGTGAAAAAAACATATCTTTCACACTAGAAATGTACAGTTTGAAATAAAATTAGTATGGTGTTTTGAAAAGTTGGAGAATCAGATGAGGTTTAATTATGGTTGTAAAAATTAATACATTCACCAATTTTTAAATTACAAGTAATAAACCTATATGTGGGTGTGTACAATATTTTGCATTTAACATTGCCAGCTTCATTGGAATTAACCACTATAAATAATTGGGTACATATAAATGACACTTTACACTAATACATGTGATGGAGATAATAACAGTAGCTGTTAGATAAATATAAGATGTTTCTGTAATAAATTAATTTTAAATATCTGCAAGTGAAAAAAAAATGTACAATCATAATAATATGTCATATATTTAAACGGTTCCCAAAAACTGTCAGAGTTTAAAAGTAAAGACTAGCACAGGGATATCTTATTATTAGCTTCCCCTGAATGTTTTTTCCTCCTGTTTGTTTTGGGCTTCTTATTTGTATATATAAAGTTTTTCTGAACATTGTAAATAGCCAATTTCTCAAGTCTGACTTAACATAAAATTTTTCCACTTTTAAATTCTAAGAAAAGTTGCAAGTCTTTGTGATATTATATAACACCCCCCTCTGTGGCTCAGAGATATGTCTGCAGACTTTCAACTCTAGAAGTCGTGTTACAATATTCATGGTGGGCAGAGCATAGATAGCCCATAGTATAGCTTTGTACTTAATTGCAAAAAAAACTAATAATTTTAAAGTTTACATATTCTTAACAATGAAGAAGAGATATATGAAGTTTTATTAAATTACTTTCAAGAAATTCTTAGTGATTCTTGTTAGAAATTTAGCCAATTTTTTATTACATTTTCTAAAGATATGATGTAGAGTTCAGTGAGAATTGTTATTGGATTTAATAGTTTTTACATATATTGCAATGAATATGGCATTTAAAGGCATCTTCAAGAAACACAACCAAGGATTTGATATACAGTAACCAAACCATACACAAAATTATACGTCTCTTTGTCCATTTCGTTAATACTAACTGATGTCTCGATCATCCTTCTTGAAATTTTGCTGAAATCCTTTGGCCATTCAACACTGACTTTTTTAGAAAGGTAGCCATGTGGTTTTATTCATCTTCCTTGACTTTATTTGCAATCTTTCCAATGTCTTGTGATGTCACTGAATTCAGAAAGGCCTTCTCTTACTTCAAGCCAATGTATACCATACTAGGATTCAACATTCCAGTTAAGTCTATGATATGACATTAGTTGTTGGTGGGCAAATAATTTCTATTCATGGACTTTGGTACCTTGTAATCAGGTCTGGTGATTCTAGCTTTGGTGGTTTCATGAGCTCCCCACAAAGGAAGAAATTTATCAAATCCATCAAGAACTTGGTAGCTCCTTAACTGGAAGAACTTGGAGGTTTCATAATTCAATAAAAAAACTGCTTAAGCAACAGTGTAAAGGCAAGAAAATAACCACTGAGATGAAACTGACTGTGGCTAAACCTTGACCTTAAGTAATGAATGTCCAGATTCAAATGCAAAGTTGATTGAATTCCATCAGGCTAAAGATTTGGCTGATTGTATGTGAAATAATCATGAAATATGACATTAGGTACTAGTTAAGTAACATATCTACAGGTTAAAGTTGTACACATGCCAACAACCATGAAATATGACATTTTGTAGTCCCCCACTGGCACAGCTGTAAGTGTGCAAATTTACAACACCAAAATCAGGGGTTTGATTCCCATTGGTGGACTCAGCATATAGCCCAATGTGGCTTTGCTATAATAAAAACACAGACAGACATTTTGTATTAATCAAGGGACATATCTACAGGTTTAACTTGTTGACATACCAAAAACCTTGAAATATGACATTTTGTATTGGTCAAGGGACAAATCTACAGGTTTAACTTGTTGACATACCAAAAACCTTGAAATATGACATTTTGTATTGGTCAAGGGACATATCTACAGGTTTAACTTGTTGACATCCCAAAAACCTTGAAATATGACATTTTGTATTGGTCAAGGGACAAATCTACAGGTTTAACTTGTTGACATCCCAAAAACCTTGAAATATGACATTTTGTATTGGTCAAGGGACAAATCTACAGGTTTAACTTGTTGACATACCAAAAACCTTGAAATATGACATTTTGTATTGGTCAAGGGACATATCTACAGGTTTAACTTGTTGACATACCAAAAACCTTGAAATATGACATTTTGTATTGGTCAAGGGACAAATCTACAGGTTTAAATTATATCATGCCCAATCTCATTGAAGTATATATGTAGAAAATGTGAGGACTTCTTGACTGGCTACTTTATATCAGTGTTGTTCTGCATTTTCCCTGTTAGATAATGAAAACATGCACTCCATACACAGTAACAACTATCATATCTTACTTATCATCTGGTTGTTGTGTAGGTAGCACCTAGATCCTGTAGAAAGGAATGGAGATTGAGGTTTGTAAGTTCCTACACAAAGTGACTTGGTGTTGTCTATTTGCCTTTATCAATGCTTTCAATGTTTTTCGTTTGGGAATTTCTGTTGAGTAATAGTGATGATTTGCAAAACTATATTTTGCAATGAAATAACCCAAAGCAAATAAGCAGTAAAACTCTGTTTGCTTATTAAAAACTACTTAAGCCTGCATAAGTAAAAATATCTTTTATAACAACCAAATAACACATTGAGTTCACCACTTATATGCTTTTCTTATATCTATTCCATTATTTGTGAATTTCATATAGAGTTGATAATTGCACCCACTCGTCACTATTTAGATTTGCTCAAGTCAAAATATTTCTTGCACTTACATGAAGTATCAGGTAAAACTGTTTTTGCCATGAGAAATACATTATCTGCTAAACATTTCATCATCAAATTTGGAACATTCACATACTACTAGTGTCAATTAAAATGAATCAAGGTCAGTGATGTCGAGAAAACCCACTTGTAGAGAAATATATATGCAAAAACGGCTCGTTTGGGTTGAGAAAATATTTTACATAGAAGAGCGAACAACGTTTCGACCTTCATCGGTCATCTTCAGGTTCACAAAGAAAGAGGTAACTGACCGGAAGCTGACCACATGTTTGAAAGGGGTTGTGTAACTGAGTGTCGGAATGTAGAGGGCAGTGTTAGATGTTTGAATATATAATTTTATTCATTTTATTATATTAATATAGGTATAAAGGCGTTCCTTTATATTGGTTTATTTTGGGTTTAAGTTGTTGTATAAGTAAGGCTTCTTTAATTTTGCGTTTGTTTATGTTTGTTTATTTAGTATTTGAGTGTTTTCTATGTTTATGTTGTGTTTATTTGACTTGCATTGTTCAAAAACATGTGAAGGTGACTTTTTATGTTCTTTGAATCTGGTTTCCATTTTTCTACTTGTTTCTTCAATATAGAAGTCGTGGTAGTTATCACATTGTATTTTATAAATAATGTTGGTGTGGTGTTTGTCAGTGTAGTTTTTACATAGTATAGACCTCAGTTTTGTGCCTGGTTTTTGAATAAATTTGGTATTAACTGGAATGTCATATTTTGTTACTAGTTTTTGCCAAATGTTGGTTATAACAAACATAAACAAATGCAAAATTAAAGAAGCCTTACTTATACAACAACTTAAACCCAAAATAAACCAATATAAAGGAATGTCTTTATACCTATATTAATATAATAAATAAAATTATATATTCAAACATCTAACACCGCCCTCTACATTCTGACACTCAGTTACACAACCCCTTTCAAACATGTGGTCAGTTACCTCTTTCTTTGTGAACCTGACCATGACCGAAGAAGGTCGAAACATTGTTTGTTCTTCTATGTAAAATATTTTCTCAACCCAAACGAGCCATTTTTGCATATATATGAATCAAGGGCAGTCAGTTAGTTCATATACAATGTCTTCATCTCTCTGTGCTGGTAATAAATTTTAGGAATTTTTTTGTGAAAGACATAGCTGAAATGGCCAAAAGTATTTATTTTATTAATCTCAGGCCAGTTGTTAAAGATTACAAAAGTATGTTGTAACTCACTTTACTGACATAACACAAAAAATATTGAAAACACATGTAGCACAAGTCTTTATCTCCTTCAGAATTTACCATTGTTGATTTAACTTTACATCACTATCCTGCTAAAGTAAATAGAACTGGCTCTATAAAACTACCAAAGTATATTATACAGCCATAAGTACTGATTTAAGCAGAGTATTTTGAAAGTTAAGATTTGGTTTAGTGTTATTTATTGAGAATGAGAAGAAAATAACTTTTTTTACAGATCTAAGAGAGGAGATTATTCAGAAAAGCAATTATGAAGAAGTCTAAAATCAAGTTCAAAGGTTCCCAACTTGATATTAAGTACTGTAACATCAGTTGTAATGAAAGTATATCACACTACCTCATCTCATCCTTGGCGAGGTCACCCTAAGAAAGTCTGCTCTCGAACAAGCAGAAAAATCATCAGAGGAGTGACTGTCACCAAAGGTGCTGCAGACTTAGATATCAGCAACTGGAGTTACTGTAGACATCTCGACAACATCATGGACCTTACACAAGAGGGCTTGTATGTTAGGGTGGTAAGAAAAATAACTACTGACAAAGATGCATCTTGGATTGCAAAATTAGTATGCCTGTAAACATTTCAATAACTCTACAACAAGGTGGCAGATGAGGTCAGATGAGACCAAAACAGAACATTTTGGGTTTAATGACAAATGGTATGTATGGCTGAAACCCAACAGTGCTGATGACCCAGTAAACTGTTCTCAGTTGTCAAACATGGTGGTGGTGGATCCATAATGCTGTGGGAATGATTTTTTACAGCTAATGCTGGAGAACTTGTACACATTCAAGAGCTCTTGGATATTGGAAAATATACAGAGATGTAGGAGTTAAACCTGTAGAAGTCAGCTGAAAAACTTAAACTTGGTCAAAGGTTTACATATCAACATGACAATGATCCCAAACACAGATCAAAGGCAACCCAAGAGTGGTTTTGGAGAAGTAAAATTAAAGTACTTGTCTGACCACATCAAAGCTCAGGACTAAAACTGTTTGAAAATATGTAGAGAGACGTGAAAAAACTGTTTGAAAATATGTAGAGAGACGTGAAAATTTGCGTGCTTCAAAGACATCCTTCCAATTTACAAGAACTGGAAGATATCTGCAAGCAGGAATGGGCAAAAGTACCTCTAGCATACTGTGTCATCCAAAACGACTTTCAGCTGTCATAACTGTCAAAAGAGTTTCAATCAGATATTAATATTTAATGTCATTAAAGTGCACCTTTTGTATTTTTAATCAATATAAACCAGTCTGAGAGTAATATAACAAATATTTTGGCTATTTTAGTTGTGTCTTTCACAAAACTTATAACCAGCACAGGGGGTTGAAAACTTTTGAAAGACGCTGTATATCTTAGCCAATTCCATCAAGACTCCATCTTTCCTCACAATTTGTTTGAAAAACTCCACTTCTGTTCACATTTTTCTAGTCTCAGTTTCAACTTTAATACTTTTTGTATGTGCTGGAAAACCATCTACATATTATTAGATACAGACTAGAAAACTCCAGCCAAACGCTGAAACGTCAGTAATGTAGACCAGACATCGTTCCCATTGATGTCTTTTGAGTGTAAGATCCATTAACTGTCTAAAAGTAGTTTTTGTATTTCTTATACAAAGTATCATGATATGGTATTCATACTAACTGTCTCTTGTATTAAAAGAAGTTTATACCTGCTTTCTTTGTTCAACTCGACCTGTCAGCTTCTGGATGTCAGATCTAGTGTTGGATAAATGAAATCTAGCATATCCAATAGCAAAGAAAGACCACTGATACAAATTACCACTTTCAACTGTTTAAAACAACACAGAACCTTAAAATATTTTCTTTGTTACTGACGAGTATTACTGGAAATGGCCAAGCACGCTCTGGAGGTTTCATGATACTGTCCTGCAGCATCCATTGTTTTTCAATGCTTGCAACCTCCCTACTGCTCTAAGAAGGCTGGGACAGAAATTGCTTCATAAGAGTTGCATTGCCTATTTCTGTGTGTCACTGAATCGCTATTGTTTGACTGAACTAGCTATCTCATTACACAAATAAATTAAGGTATTCAGTCAAGAACGTACAGAGTTGATTTTGCTGTATTGGGTTCAGGTTACTACTATAGTACTCGACAATTGACCTCAGGTGCATTGGCAACTCCGTATTTGCCTTTGGCTGTAGAATGGTGGATGAAACCATAGCATTACCACTAGAATCAGTTATTTTCATTTCACTCACTATGCTCACAATTCTTCCAACATTCAGTTAGATGGATAATCATCAATAGTTATGAAACAATGCTGAGACTTTATACCTTACTAGCTGTAGTACTCGTATGTTGGATGGGTTAAATAATTATTCGTTTGTAACAAAGGATAGGAAATTGTTCTTCTTAAATTTTTCTTCATATAGTAAACATTAAGAACGCAATAAAAATACATCAAGCTACCAACATTGAAAAAAAAAGACATACTGTTTTCAATAATTCTGTCAATATGAAATAAAATGGGCCTCCCCTTATGTCGTTTTGTATTATTATGCCAAGTTGGGTGATAATTGATCAATAAATGTTGAAATCTGTAAGGAATAGATGACTGAAAGGTGCAAACAAGCAGACACAAACGTAGCTTTATATATCAGCTTGGAGAAAGAACTGTTCTAGCCAATGTTATCTGTTTCTGGACAGAAAGCAATTCATCTCGTGTGTGTTTTTTATAATTGCGTTTTATATAAATGACACATTAGATGTTTGTATTAAACTATGAAATATCAACTGTGTACATAAAGGTACTATTATTCCTTCTGTTACATACACTGGTGCAGTCCACTGTTTCTAAGCTTGATTTGATTGGCATTGGATATCTTTCCTGTTGAACATAAGCTATCCATTGCACAGGAAAACTGATGAACAAGCTTTGCGATACAATCATTTAAGGATGTAGACTGCAGATTCGAGATTGGAAATGACTGCTTTAATTCTGTGGGTGACATCTTTTAGACTGAGCCAAAGATCAATCACTATGATAAACATTTAGTTTATCATCATTTACCAGAATGAAGCCAGTATTCATTGACTATAATGATGATCTCACTCTAAGGAATTAAAGACCTTGAGAGGTTCATTAGAGCTCTTTCCTCTCTGGTGTCTGTAAGGAACTCCATTCATTTCCATTTTACCCTCGTTATCATGTACAAAGTTCGTCCCAACCCTGACAGAAATAAACTGATTACTAACACATTTTGTGAAAGAAATTTATCGTGTTCCTTAAGTTAATGGTCAAGCCCTTCTTGGGATCCATCAGTTCTATGATTATGCTGGACCTGGTGATCTGATGTTTGGTACTACTAACCTTGCTACTTTGCTACTTTGTATAGAGCTGATGTTGTGGGTTGACTCATATGTAATGATGTATTGGCTGAAATTGATAGTCTTACTGTCTTTGCTCCTTAGAAAAGTACAGATATTTCCTTTGCCAGTACACCATTAGTTCACAAGTAAATAAGCTGGAGGAATCAGCATTTGCTTTAGTGTGTACCTCTGGGCAGACCTGTTCGCTTGCTGGAGAACAGTATGACTGCACTGGAATGCCAGGATTTGTGGATGGGTGATTATTAGCTTTTTAGTTTCGTTTAGCCTGATGTTGTGGAGAAAACTGTGTAGTATCATCCACTAGCAGAATTACTAATGCAGCTTCTACTGTAGGTTGATTCCTCTGTAACTGATAATTTAAAGTTACAACTTCAGTTCATGTAACAGTTAAAACTGTCTCTGTGCATAACTTATCCACGTAGGTTATCACCGACCAGTCCATCAGTACTGAGCCTATTCTAATTTTTGGACTTGGCCTACCTGATTTTTCACTTCATCAAACTGTGAATACACGTTTTATATGAATGTCTCAGAGAGCATCGATAACAAGAACATCTAAGCTTGAGATCAGATATTGAACACATTGATCTCAAGTTAATCCATTCCCATCAACAGTTTGCCTAACATGCTTTAAGAACCAGGCCAGGTATCATTTCACCAATCCCTTGAGCATTAAGGTATGATATATTTGGCCTCGCTTACAGGGAATTGTGCAGATTGACAAAGTCTTTCCATTATGGAATCCCTACCAGTGTTTTTAGCTATAACTACAAACCACTAACAGTGACTCCAACACCCAGATAGGCAGTCAGTTCCTGGCACAGGGCTACACGGTGATAACCTACTAAGATGTTGCAATTCATACAACTCTGAATGACCAAAGGTATAATAAGCTTCCACTGAAGTTTTGTGGAACTATTTCAGTCCAGAAAGATACACCTCCTCAATGGTACGTTGTCTTTACCCTTGAATGCTTATTTTTCCATTTTCTAAGGAAACAACTTTGATTGGTAGACATCACCCACCATCTTTACATCCAGTCTTTTTCCATTGGTTACCGGTGGGATGGATCGTAGCTTTGATCTTGGTGCTATTACTGGCAACAGCTAAGGGGTTTTGTTCAAATCTTCCCCACATAGTCTTAAATTCACCAGACATCATTCCACTGACAACTATCAGTTATCTGCATTTTCCTTCCACCGAGATCATCTCTCAGTGGTATAGTTTAATCCAGTGGTCTGGATGTTCCAAATTCCCTAATTTATGGGTCTTCACTTCATGAGTGAAATTCCTCAGTCCAGAAAAGATCGCCTACTTTGCTTGACATGTCTTTTCTTCAGTCATCTCTTTCCAGGCGTGTGTGTTTTTCTTATAGCAAAGCCACATCGGGCTATCTGCTGACTCCATGAGTGAACACTCATTTTTTTATTATAAGTATCAGGTCATCCCATAAGTAATGTCCGAAAATGTAATATTGAAATTACATCATCATTTCTGTCTTTGTAGAAGGCTTTAATGACTAAAAATGTAGTAGGACATGTATACAAATGTTCAGACAAATAAAAGAAACTAACCCAACTCCACTTTTTCAAATCATTAATCAAGTAAATCCTTATGAAAATGGATGTGTCTGAGGAGTACATTAGGCATATAATACTTTATAAATTTAAAAAAGGAATAGTGCAGTAGAAACTACACGAAACACTTAAGGTGTTTATGATGCAGAGTCTCTCAATACAAAAATGTCGAAAGTGATTTCAGAAGTTCAGATCAGGTGATTACAGCTTAAGTGATGCGTCACGTTCAGACCGTTCTGTTGAGTTTAATGATGACTTGCTGCTGTCTGCACTTGAAGAAGATTGTACTGTAACAGTTGAAGAACTAGCACAGAAGCTTAATTTAACCTATTCAACAGCTTATCGTCATCTGCAACAGCTTGGAAAGGTGTCAAAACTTGGAAAATAGGTCCACATGATTTGACAGAAACCAACATTAGAGCAAGAGTGGACGTAACTCACCTTTTTTGGACAGGTCAGTTACTGGAGATTAAAAAAAATGGATATTTTATAAAAATGTTAAGCGCCGCAGACAATGTCTCAGTGCAGGTAAAGTCGTTAAAGCACAGCCCAAAATGGACCTCCACCCTTGGAAAGTATTGTTAAACATTTGATGGGATATTGTTGGTGTGATCCATTTTGAGTTGCTGCCACTCAATGTAACGATTACATCAGACTTCTATTGTCAACAGTTAGAGCGCTTGAATGTTGCACTGAAAGAAAAGAGGTCTGCTTTAATCAATCATAAAGGTGTTATGTTACACCAGGATAATGCATGGTCCCATACAGCAAGGAACACATCTCCAATGATTGAAGAGCTAGACTGGGAAAACTTCCACATCCTAATTATTCTCCAGACTTTGTGCCATCTGATATCATTTATTCTGAAGTTTGCAGAACTATTTTGATTAAAAAGAGCTTGGAAGACTTGAAGATCCAAGAATTTTTATAGAAGTGGCATTCAGAAGCTTGTGAATCATTGGCAGGAAGTAATTAATAATAATGGAACATACATTATTGATTAAATAACATTAAAAGCTTTTGAAATCCTTTCTATTTTTCTGAACCTAAAATCGGACATTACTTAAGGGATGACCTGATACATCTGTTTTGCAGAAGCATCCCTTTAAACTTATTTCAACAAAAGATTAACTTAGGGTTAGTAGGTACATTGTCAAAGCAGAAACTTCACAAAAGATCATTCCTAGTTACTTGTGACACTTTCAGGCAAAAACTGGTTTCTGCACAAGTATCAGTTACATCCATTAATAACAGTAGGGTCGACCAGGAAAACTATAGAAGTATCTGTATTTGAAATTTCGACTCAGATTTTTAGAGTTTGAAATAATGAAACTGTGAAAAAAATTTCAATTTCCTTTATTACTAAAATCATGTAGAAAATATACAATATACCTGGATATCACAATATTGAATTACATATTCTATTGTGAAATGGTGATATGATTTCCTTAGAATTTTCTCCATTCTTATTATCAGTAAATACATGGTAAATATACGGTAATTATACAAAATATTCTTCATATTACGTTATAATATTTTCCTAAAATAAATAAAGTTTAACAAAATTGTATGTCATCTTTGATATTAAATGTAGAAGAAAAATTAGTTATAAATATATTTAACAAAGGCTATGGCCAAGGGTTACCCGTTAACCATATAGTAGAGCTTTGGAGTCTTAAAGCTTATGTAAACATGCAATACCACAGATATCTTCTGCATTTTATGTCATAACTACGGTACAGAAGTGAGAGTCAACCTCTTGCCGTGAATAGTGGGTGTTAGAGTACTACTAATTGGCTGCCATCTTCTGGTTAATAGTCAAAATTAGAGACGATGGCAGATAGCCTTAATAGTTTATCATAATTACAAAAATATTTGTTGGTTCTGCATTATTACTTGTAATTGTAAATTTAGGCTTTGCTTAATTAGTTACTGTTTAAGCGTTCTTCGATTTATCTTTGAATGAAAATGTTTAATGTTACATTATTATTTATTTTATACCTTTCACTACACTAACTTTAAATAGTAACCCTTCATATTAAAATAATTTTCGCATGTGATAACAGTAAAATCTGTAATTTCTTTAACTGCTTTAATAAAGAAATTTAAATTGTAAAAAAATGCTTGTAATGAGTAAGTAAATGAAAGAAAAATAACACGGTTTTAGAACAAAGTCATAGCTTTCTAAGGTAATCATCGTCTCCAAATTTCTGTTTCTTCCATTATTATTTGTGGGTTTTTCTGCCAAAAGGCCGCCTCCCTACCAGAGCGCTTTTAGAGGGCGCGTCCCACAGTTTTGAAAACACCGCTCTAACATCTTTTAATACGCCAAGGCCTTATAACATGATACAGCTAAGCCTATTTATGAAGAAACAAAAAAAAATGCAAGTTACTTTTTATAGACATAGAGTTATTATTGTAGCAGAAATGTGATTGATTTTAATTTTTTTGTATTCATATTTATATGATCAAATACGTGAACTACGAAAGTAGTAAGAGGAGAGAGGTATTTGTGGTATAGTCTGTAGTCTGAGCATTATTTGTATGAGAGGTCGCTGTAGTCGTAAATGTACTGGTGATACTGACGTGAATTTACTAAACACGGTAAGGATTTATTTTTTATTATCTTGTAAGTTTTGTATCTGCAAGTGTGTTAGCGAAAAAATTAACCGAATGATTAACAATTGTTGCTTTCACAAGAGACAGCTTCTAGCATTATTTATAACAGTTGTAGTATAGTTATAACTTGAAATTTGAACTTGGAAATGTAACTCAGCTGATTTTTTCAAGTTGTTTTACGGTATACTCAGGGTATAGGCTTAACCTTCAAGAAATAAGACTACGTTATAACACTAGGATGATTGCAATTTCATTCAATTATACTAAATATTAGTACTAGTAATTACTAGTCTTATTGTCTGACGTGTGGGGTTATATAAGTAATAGAATTATAGTAGTTACTTTAATAATTTAATTTATAATGTTAGCAAAAACAGTAATAGTACTGCTAAGGCTACTCAGTGCTAGCATTAATCTTAATATTACTATCACGACTAGTATTAGCTCTTTTTTCATGTAATTCATAATTAACAGTTTAGCATTTCTAAAGGATACTATTATATTCATGGTATTGTAAATGTGACGTTATTCTGATAACCTAAAAGTAGTAGTACATAAAACTCTTAGTACATCGTTAGAAGTTATAACTTAAACAGTTGTCAATAGTTTTGTTGTATTATGAGAACCTTTTAAAATCATCATAGCATTATCATGTAAACTGAGAAAACTGAATAAGCATCTTGACTTCTGTCTCTTATTATGATCAATATTGTTTATACCCTTTTACCATATTTACAATGCTGCTGTTTCAGAAACCATTTAATGCTATTTCCTTATATTTGTGATAACTTTGCTGTAATTAGTAGGGCTGGTCATAGTTACTTGTTTTGGTATAGATGATTGTTTAACAGCCCATTTGCGAGTTTCACATGAGTCAGTTGAGTCTGATCATTTGAATGCAAGTTTGTGAAAAAACTTGTGTCAAGAAAATGCCTGTTTACAATGTTCTGACAGAGGCAAAGAAATTGTTCCAGCATTATTTGAATTATGCAACATCAAAGAGTATTTTGTCCCATCTGCTGTTTTTATATTTTATTATAAAATTGCAGGGGAATCAAAGTGGAAGAAGTAAGAAAATGAGACATGGCTGTTATAAAAAAGTCTTAAAAGCTTTCTATGTAATGTACATTAACTAGTAATACTAATAAGGCAAATGGATATTAGGTTATACACATTTAAATACTGAAAAGAAATTCATAGAGTAATCGGATAATCCTGTAAGTATGGTTCAACATCATTTGAAATATTGTGTTTAGTCTTGTAAATCTGTGGATCAAAAAAGGATCATGATTTTTGCATAAAAAACATTGCATTAAACTTTTTATCATCATATCCTGTTTGAAAATCATCCTTCTATTTGATAAAAATCTTTTTTCTCATTTTGATTTATACTTCAGTTACAAAGCAGTTTGTCTGGTTTTATGAGGAATTTTCACTTAAATTCATCTAGAATTGCTTGTTTAGCAAAATACTTCTTGAACAGGTTCTTTAACACCCATATTCAAAGAATTATGGAATGAGTGGTCATAGAAAAGTTAATTTCTGGTGGCTAAGTCGGACCAAGTAACAAGTTGTATGGATATGTTGCATTTGGATTTCCAGAAAGTATTTGACAACGTGCCACATAAAAGTCTTGTAAAAATAATCATCTCTGTCAGAGTGGGGATAGGTTGGATCATTGGATAGAAAACTGGCTTGATTAAAGAATGTAGAAGATGTTATAAATCAAGTTCAGTCCAATTGGATCAGTATTTTTATTTTGAGTTTACTTACTGATTATAAGTATTATTTTATTACAAGTTACAGGTTTTACAGTTTGGTAAAATATTTTCTTATACCCATTAAAAATATTTTATCATGCTGTAACACTTGGTCAGTGTTAGAACTTTTGCTCTTTTTTTGAATTGCATTGGGATGGTTAATAAATTATTTAAGTTTGCTGATGGTAAGATTTTAAGTTTGTGGCTATTAGGAGAATGCTACTGTTTTCAAAATGGCATGGTAAATAGGATTGCAGGTTGTATGTACAGAAATATTGAATAGGAGCATAAATAAGTTATATTTCATTTTATGGGTCATGGTTAGGTCACATTTGGGTATTATGTTCAGGCTTTGGTGCCTCACTGTAGGGAAAACATTGAATTTTTGGAAAGGGTTCACAGGAGGCCTGCTAGGATGATGCCTGGAGTAGAAAGATTGTTATATGAAGACAGGCTAAAATCTCTGAAATTTCTTTTTAGAAAGAAACAAAAATCAGGGAGTATATCCTAAAACCTATCTATAAGACTATCACTCCCCACCTGTTCTTTTAAGAATATCCTTTAGTATTTAATTTAATCCTTGGTTTCTACAAAGTAGTTTATCCTTTTATTTAGCACAAAGGAGTTTTTTTTTTTGAGTTTCTTTTGAGTTTACAGTTTCTAAAATCATTCACTCCTACATGCACTATGAAAGTATTAACAAATAAACTGCCAACACTTGCTATAGTGTCTAATATTATACTTTCTAGCAAAAAAATAATAAACAACTTAGGCCTAGTCTTTCTCTGCACTACTCTACAAATAATTATCAAAATGAGAGTGTGTCCCCATAAGTACACTTCCTCTTTTATTGTAGTCAACCAAAGGTTCAAACCCATTACAGACTGGTACATGAATACTACCTAAAACCTGCCTCTATGACCTTAAAATTTTTAACTGCTACACCACCTTGTAAATCCAACACTAATTTTTACTTTCTCTCAAGGCAGCTTTTATCTACTTTAAAACCATTGTTTGTTTTGCTTCTTTCATTTCTGCTATTCCCCTTCCTCTCTAATATCTGCTTCTACTTATTCTCAAGTAAGCAAACTCTGCATGTATGTCTACTGTATCTTATGAACATCAAATATGCCCCTCCCCTTCAGCTATACTTCTCTCCAGTGAACATGTGTTAAAACCAAGTATAATCTAATGGTTCTTCTGTAAACCCTCAAAAACTAACTATTTTTTAACAGACACTGACATCTGCCTTGTCTAGATTTTTTGTTTCAGACAGATGATGTGAAGCAGGTCATCATCCAACTGAATAGATGACAAATTTAATTTTTTCTAAACTGTCAGCCTTCAAAACCTTAGTTGTTTATCAGCAGTTACAGAAAAATTAAGAAAATTAAATGTTGTCAACTGATAGGAAAGTTAAGGAGTATGTGAAAGAATGTGAATAATTTTTTCATTGATATGAACAGCTGTTGATGAGATTTGTCAACACTAAAAAACAGTTTACAGTCATTAGGTCAAGTGCCAACAGCTCAGTCAAGCCAGCCCTCTAAGAGAGTAGGGAGGCTGGGGCTATTTACCTGGAGCCCATTGCCCACTAAAGAGTCCATGAGAGAGTCAAATAAGTGTATTATATCAGTATAGAATGTTTAAGCAAGCATTAACTGCACCTTTAACCACTTATTCATTTATACAGCATCACTCCAAAAGCTACTTGAGTTGAGGGGGTGGTACATTTTTTGGGGATCATGATGGCTCTCAGCAGCTATATCAGCCTACTGCATTCAGTTTTTTTCTCACCTAAACTACTATGATGTATAATTTTTATAATCCTTAGTTGGTTAAACAGAAGCCATGTACTGGAGATCATTGTTTTAACTATCTACTCATCATGCAGGTACCTATTACAATAACTGTTAAGAGTGTGTGCCTTTTACAACTTGGTGAAGAAGTATTACAATTACATTTGTCATAACACATTAGTATTAGATCTATTACATTTTTAAACTATATTTTTAATCTAGTCCCTTTTACAATTCATTATGTATTAAAATACACTTGTAATAATGAAATGAAAAATCCTTTAAACAAAATTGATGTGAACACATCCATAGGTGACACTAGTAAACAATTTTAACAAAGAAATACATTGTAAAAAAATAAACCATTTAACAAATATTACTTACCCTTTAAGCAGAGGGTAATATAAAACTATACATGAACTTAGTGTGTAAAAATACACATATAAACAACTATATGAAAGAAACAAGATAATGAAACATAAAATAAAGAATACATTACCAGTCTATGGTTTTACAGTGCTAAAATCAAGGGTTTGATTCTCTTCAGTGTGGATTCCTGTGTTCTTTCAGTTTACCTCCTCTGGAATCTAAACACCCACCCACATGTTTGCCATGTGTGGCAACCTGTGAAGGGGGAGGAGAGGATCCTGGTGTTTGAGGGGTCCAACCCTAACACACCACTTTGGCCTTGAATTCCTGTAGATGAACGGCCTTGAGGTGGCCATTCTTGGGTCAATCGGCTGGTCCACTCGGGCTAGGATCAACCAAGTACCAGTGTTGGATGTTCTCAACAGGTGTTGTGGACATTGTATCTGATGCTGATGTTTGGGTATAGTGCTCAAAAAACCCTGGCGTTGCTGCAGTGTCGTTGTTTAATACTGTAGTGCATCCCCTAGTAGGGCACCATGGTGAGTGGTGTCAGTGGGCACTGAAATTTTTCATTATTATGGATACTCCAATTAAAAATCTTAATAAAATAGTGAAAAAACAGGCTATAGGTAAATGACCACGTCTTGAAGATTCTGAGCAGTAATCTTCACCATCTGTACCACCTGTTGTACCTCATTTTCTTATATTGCATTCACTTTCAGACAAATGTTTAGGGCAAATATCTCCCTTTTTCATTAAGAAGGGACTAGAGAGACTTGCTGGCTCTCCAAAGTCAGTAAAGAAGCTTCAATCTGGTGATATATTGGTGGAAACATCCACATCTCAACACAATGAACTCCTCTTGCATTCAAAGGTAATTGGGGATATACATATTGAGGTTACACCTCATGCAACTTTGAATTCATCATGAGGAATTATTGTTGAGAGGGATTTGAAGAATATTCCAGAGCCAGAGATTCTTGCTGGTTTCTTCACCCAAGGAGTTTCTGCAGTGAGGCATATATCCACTTGCAAAAATGGAATTATGATGCCCACCAATGTCCTCATTTTTGCATTTACATCTACCATATCCATCTGTCACCATCAAGGCAGGTTATCTTAATTGCAGAGTATGGCCATACATTCCAAACCCTTTCCGATGTTTCCAGTGTCAGCGATTCAGTCACTAGAAGACATTATGTTGTGGCTCCTTGGTGTGTGCTCATTCTGGTGGCAAGGACCATGATGCCTACAAGTGTGAAATGGACACTCATTGCATCAGTTGCAATGGCTCTCACCCATCCTACTTTCGTTCTTGCTCTAAATGGTTGGAAGAAAAAGAGGTGCAGTGTTTGAAAACTGTTTGTTACATTACTTATCCTGAGGCTTGAATATTACTGTCCATCACCTCATCTCGGACATATACTGCTGCACTTTGTTCCTCAACTGCAGTGGGAATGCAGACAGATCTCTCTGTGGCTCCAAATGAATCGTTCTCCAAACAAGTAAAAAGTCTTTTGACCTCTGTGGTTAAAAAAGTTGATGAATCAACTTCAATACCTATCTCTGTCCCTTACATACATCTCAACAAACCTCAAGATCTACATCCTTTGGTTCTGGGTACAGGCATTTCCTTGGATACATCTTCTTCTCTCACCCCAAGATGCAAAACAATCATTTGTTCATGTCCTTAGTCACTGGAATCACCTTCCAACAGCAAAGATCTGCCCAATCGATCCAGGGCAGGATCCGTGGAGGTTGATAGATCTTCCTCGAATAAAGACAGTAAGAACAAAAGACGTGGTCGTAAACAGAAAGGTTCTCCACCGAATTCACCTACACATAAATAAAAATAGCCACCCTGATACAATGGAACTGTTGAGGTTTACATTCTAATCTGGATGACATCAAAACACTGATTGCTTCTTACCATCCTGTATATCTTTCCTTACAGGAAACATTTCTGAAATCTGCTCATTCAGTCACCTTTCAGTGGTTTTCTTTGTACAGAAATGACAGGCTGTGTGATGGAAGAGTGCGTGGAGGGGTGGCACTGTTGGTTGATCAGCATGTGTTTACCCTGTTTTTGCCACTCCACACCCTTGTAGGCCGTAGCCATAAGTGTTTCCTTGCGTCATACCATCATTGTTTGTTTTCTCTACCTGTCTCTTACATGGATTATGGTCCTATGTTCAAGGCTGGGCAAGTTGAGTGCCAGCAAGCAGTCGACTTGGAGTGAGCAATGAATAAACATGCTTTACCAAATAAAACCATATATTGGACTTTAGCCATCTTGCTTTTGTAAGGATTGGAAAGAGGAAGTTGTTCTAACTAGACTACACATTGGTCACAGTTTTTTAACTCATCATTTTCTTTATCTGGAACTGATGCACCAGAGTGTAGTTTGTGTAACACTCAGATTACAATAAGCCACACTTTACTTTCTTGCTGTCGTTTGTCCATAATGTTAGACAGTGTTATTGGTGATGGTGACACTGTCCACCTTGGTAATGTTTTTAGTTTTTTTAAAGACCATTAATCTTTTTAATGCCATTTAAGTTTTTAAATTTATACATTACACCCTTTTAATGTGGCTCCCTTTTAAAAATTGCAGTTCATCTTATTTGATTTGAAATTAGTAACTGGCCATAAATTAAATAACTCAAAACCAGGACTGGAAAGGCCAACTTCAGGAAACTAACGCTGCTGTTTGAACTATCCGTTAGTCATCCTGGTGAGTTATGTTTATAATTTTGCTACACATCTTTTGAAACCTTTTTATTATTTTCTGAAAATGGCCATTACATCAAATAACTCAGAACCAGGACTAGAAAGGCCAACTTCAGGTGACTGATGGTGGTTTTTGTACTCACTTGTTAGTCTTCCTGGTGAGTTATAATAATTACAGTTATGCTACAGAAAGTCCTTTACAACTTGAATTACTGTAGTTTTTCTCTTAAATGTTGTAGTCTGGATGTAAATATTAATTTTATGCTACTTATCTGTTTCTTTTAAACTTTGTTTTGTTTTACCTTAATTTCCTTTTATGAACTTTAGTAAATTGACTTTTAACTTTTTACCGGATGTTTGGTGCAGATAGCCTAGCTGCTTTGTGTCATAAAACATTAATCAACCAACTCCTCAGTGGACTCAGCAGATGGACCAATATGGCTTTGCTATAAGAAACCACACACAGTATTTCAAATACAACTCTGAATTACACAAAAATACTAAAACTGTTAAACAGAGTTATACTACTGATGTAAACTTAACACAAATCAAATGTAATGAAATCATAATTACAAAATATGAAAAACATATCATTACAGTGAAACACAAGATACAAAATAACAAACAAATGAATCATTTAGATAAATAATGGAAGCTACACAATAATAATTGGCAGAATTAATGAGAAGCTACAAAGAGTACTATAAACCTACATGTATACTATCATAAAAGCCCATCAAAAATGATGGGAAACTGCTGGAAACCAAAACTATTCTAGATACGACTAGCAATGCTCAAAAGAAATGTAAAGTAAAGACAGTACACATTGATGCTTTTGGATAAAAAATTAAAACATGATGACCATGTGATTACATACACATCTGTTCTTCTGGGGAAAAGTTGTCCTATTCCCTATTGCTAATTGATATATTCAGTCTGTTTTAACAAAGGCATTTTTAAAATAAATCCCAAGCATAGATTTGCACTAATTTCTTACTTATTTTTCATGGGCATTAATAGGGTGTGAATGCACTTCCAAGTCTTTGATCATAGAAGTCTTTCCAGAACGGCTTTCCTTTGCAGATCCTACTTAGCTTAGCATCATAATGATGTGATGTCACATACATGATGATATGCCTGATGTGGTCTTGGAAACTTCTCTCGTGACAGGTTTTTTTATATAGCAGAAAAAGTGCTAACATTAAGGGGTTATTTATGCCTATTTTAAAATTAAATTCAACTAAAATTGGAATGGCAACCAAACGAGGAAGTATAAGAGAAAAAGTGCAATTGGTCACTTGTAACTCATGAAATGCAGAGAAATCGAGTATAGCCAACTGACACTTTTATGTATATTAATATGTGTGTGTGCTAAGAATAATGCTTTTCAAGATAAATTAAAATAAATGTCATTACAAATGACACTGAAAAATGAACATATTAGACACAATAAAATAAGAATTAAAATAATGATGAATAACTGTAATAGTTACAAAATGAAATGCATAACTGTATACTAACACCTTGCCTTTACCCTTCCAGCAAATTCTATAGTGCCACTATTGTTTTGCAGTTAAATGCATTGGTAGTTTGTAGATCATCTCTAGCTTTGGAACAGGTCCTTTAGATGCCAGCCACCTTGGTCCTTAAATGGTGCATATCTTTGAATCATGAAAGAGGTATTACCCTACACTGTAGCTGATCTCTAGTGTGAGATGACTAGTTAACAAATTGGGTAGTTTTATTGGGAACTCTGCCCCCTGGCAGTCAGTCTTCTAATTTCTTCCATCCATGTGTAGGATGACTTATGTGTACCAATGTCAAAGCAATATGTACAAATAACAGAAACAAAAAACTGAATGAAATGTATTTATTAAAAAAAAGTTCTAATAGGTATACAAGAAGTAGAAAGAATATTAAAACAAGGGATAATTAACAAGGTATACTGCTTAATATAGAATCAAAAATAGAATTATCACTGTGCGAACTTTTCAGTAGCCTTTTAAAATCTCACATGTATCTATTGAACAGATGCATGTAAGAGGCATTCTGTTCCTTTGGAGAATAAAACAAAATTATCCATTTTCTTGACATATGGAACAAAATATTTCATCATTAGTATTAATGTATGAAAAATTATGCTTTCTCTATGTATGTAATGAAAGATTATTATTACATCTCTTAAAATACGAAAAATGTATTCTTTTTATTGCTTTTTATGTATGAAAAACCTTTTTTGGCAAATAAAATGAAACATTCTCTTGGTTTGACACATGAAAAAAATATCATTTTCTTTATTTAGTAGACCACTAGTTATTGTCATTAGAAAAATAACCCAAGCTCTAGTAGTTGGTAGGTTTGATGATGGGATATATACTTATTCCTGGTCAAGAACATTTTCTCTTTATCACTCTTGCAGTGTTTATGTACTGTGTTTAGGTTTACTTCTCCACCACTTGATCCTCATTAGTATATCCAGGTGATTTTCTTTCAATCTATTCTGTGATTCAGTTTTTAAATTATTTATGAGGCTAAAGCCATTCTCACAATCAGCACTGGAAAGTTGAAAAATTGCATTTATATTCGCCAGTTGTGGAACTACCCCGTATTGTCTTGAATTTTGTAGACTGAAAGTTACTGTTTCCTGATAATTTGTCATCAGTTTTGCTACATATATTTGTAGCCATTGTACTGGTTTACAATGAACTTTTCCTTTATAGTGGTTTGGACAGATTACTTCAATAGATACAAGTCCAAACCTTTTCTGGGTTTGTCCACTAGCTTGCTGATGTTTTCAGTGCTTAATTCAAAACTGATTTGCTGTGATGAAAGCAAAGTTGAAAACTGCTCATTCATTTAGTTCCTTTTTTGGAAACCTTTTATTCATGATCACACAGCCGTATATAAAACTTAGAATGAATTCACTGATGAGTTGTTCATTTTTTACTTGATTTTTAGATTTTTAACACTGTTTCTCCAAGATACTGTTCTATCATTTTGCTCTTGCTATCATTATTTTCTAAGATTTTATGTTCAGTGTATGCAAGAAGGGTCTCATAACTGTGTGTAAAAACATTAAGAGTGAAGCATCTTGATAACTGCCTCACTTCATTTAGAGGTTAAATTGTAGTCTCATTTTCTGGTACATTTGCTACAGTTATTTTCTTTGGACTGAGGTACTGCTTAAATGGTCTTTAGTACCTCTGTTTCCTACTATTCCCTAGTATTGTTCTATTGAATGTAGAATCACTACTTGAGTTGTATGGCAACACTATTGTTTATCTAGCTTGACAGAAGCACCATCTGAAGTAAGCATCACTCTTCATCATGGCCAGCTTATTCAAAATGTAGAAATCTTGATAGTGATTGTAATAACTTGTACATCACAAGTTGGTAAGTTAACAATTCTGCCAAACAGTCTTATGTACCACAAGTGCTGAATTTATAAACTTAAGGTGAATTATAAGCATCTTCCTAACAGAAATATTTATGCTTTCATCAGTAATAAGTGTATAATAGAAAAACAGGCAAATCTGTGATATGATTTCTGCATAGACAACACTGTTGACTGATTGACACCCAAAACTCAAACTACAGTTTTTGCTATTCAACTTACTGGTACATGTGATTATACATGTTTTGCACAAGATCCATGAAGCTGTTCATATGTATTGCAAACAAAACATTCCATTCATTAGTTCCTGTCTTTTCTGTCTTTCATTAGTGGTTTCTAATAGGATGCTTTACAATTAAAGTAAGTGTGAATTTATGATTATAAGAACATCTACAGCAAATTCATGTTCTTTGCATGTCTTCCTTTAGTCCAACTTCCATCCATCTTCTCATTTCTTGCCAGTAGAAGAGTTGCTGGAAATTCTAGCTTCAGCACAAATTCTACAATTCAAGTCTACATCAGCACTGCACTATAATATTCCCTCAGTTATACAAGAATCTTTCCTCTGTTTTACAGAGATTCTGTTCTTACCATTTCATCCATGCACTCTTTGAATGTAAAGCAGCATTTCTTCTTGGGATTTGACCCTTTATTGGTTGATATTCTTTGCTTTCATTTAAACATGAGTGTTAATAGGATATAATAATAAGTAAAAGTGGTTATAATTTTTAAAATTCAGCATTAAAGTGTGACCTTTTACTGAATTACCATATGAAAGACTGCTAAGACGGTTGATATCTAACCACTTTACAGTTTCATTTTTTAATTAAAAAAACATTGTGCACTAATTTTAACTTTTGAGTCTCAACACAGCTGCCATGTGTATGATCAATGAACTTTAACAATATACACATTACTTGCAAATTGCAATTGTTCATAGGCAAAATTTAGATTAAATGAAAATTGATTGAGAAATACAATCAAGATAGTACACACACATACACCTTCCTCTTAATAATACAATATTGATATACAATGATGGATGACATATTGTGAAAGAATTGTTTTTTGTTGTCCACCTGTATTTTTTCATTTATTCTATGTATATATGAGTAAAAAAAAATTGTATATTCCTGTGAATTTGATGTGAACAAAGCAATTCAAAATGAATTTTAACACTACCATTTTGGATAAAGTTGTTGCATATTTGGACATCGTTTCCAATTCCCCTTATTTTTCAAATTAAATGCAATTTAACTAACTAGCACCACACAACATAGACCTATGTAAACCAACAAAATCTCACTTTACCTAGTTGAAATGCATTCAAACTTGATAGATTTCAGATATACTAATTAGCTCACCAGTTGACATTCTATGATACAAGAACCCATTTCAAAGAAGTAAGCACAACTCAAGTGACAATCAGTTAAACTGTTGGCCGAAACTGAATATTCTGCATCAAATGGCTGTAAAAAAAAACACTGAATTACTTGCTCCACCAAAAAAAACTTATTTAATTAATTAGAGTGATTTTCATACCTTAACACATAATGATATAGCTAATTACTTTTACCAGCAAACTACATTTATTATAAGTGTGGATGCCATTAAACTTATCGATAAGTAGGTGAAAATGAAGAGATAGTAACCACATTCCACATTGTATTCATACCATGGTCACATATCCTTTTCTTTTCTGGTTTTCCAGTCTAAAAAGAAATGTCATCATCAGCTCAGTGAATATAGAGCAAAATTCAAATTGTTTTTTCTTCTCATAATGAAGCCTTGACACTCTGACACAATCTTCACTAACTGAATCTACCATTATCAAAGTAATTTGTCATTGCTGAAGACGTGCATGGCTGGACTAATTAAATGCACTGCACTTGATGGGCTGTTGCATAATGATGCAGTTTAAAGGTAATACCACTGGCAATTTGTGGATTTGTTCTAAGGCAGCTGATAATCTTGCCACATATATATATGGATGCTCCCTTATTGATTGCATACTCCTGTCATAGAAGTGGTGGAAGAGCTGTCCCATGAGCACCTGAATCATCATGAAGTTGCCATCAAGATAATAATGGAAGCATTGGATATGGTGGTTGGTCAGGGGACCCTTAAAATGATCCAACCTCCAGAAAAGTTTTCTTTGATTTAAGTATGTTGTGCATGCACTGAGGATCTAAAAACATCTGGTAGTATAATTCAATTTCCATGTTTCTATCTCCCAACAGAACACTTCACCATCATCCCCCAACCCCCATTTTCATTGATTGCTCTATTAACGGTGCAAGAAAATGCCAAATAATACTAGTTGGAGACTCTCAGTTTCTCTGGGGTTGACAGTGTTGTCCCTGCTAGACAATAGATAATGTGACTTATTTTCTAACTTGGTTTCATCACTCTTTACATTATCTGATTATTATGAAGACACAGTACCGTCATGAAAGAGTGAGGGCTGGTGCTGTTACTGCTTCTTACACATGAGCTGACATTGATCATACAATGCCATCCTGACCATTAGCCTTCATTAATGTTTCCAGGTTTATTTCTTAGGCTTATTATTTTAGTTATAAGTTTGGTGCAACTTGCAAATTTTTCATTATACATGTCTTTATTTTCTGCCTCCCTCTACTATGAATAAAGCTTACATTTTTATGCATTGTTAATACATCTGATACTAAAACAGTGTTAAGAAATTATTCAGTAGAACTATGTGCCTATTAAAAATACTTCTGTCATGTGGAACACTGGGCAAACCAAGTTTACATTTGTTTACACTATCTAAACCAATCTCTGCAAATTTCATTGACAACTGATAATTTCAACTATTTGTGTTTTGTCCAAGATGTAGCTTGAGTGTCTTTGTTACTTCTACCTCTTCCATGAAAATTCAGTACCTGCTGATTATTTCATTGTAAATATTAAAACTTTCCCTTACTAGTATTAATGAGAATAATGGGTGCATTTTATCTACAATTAGCACTTTCCAGACCATTTTTCAGAGTTAAAACCTTATCACAATTTTATAAAGAAAGGTTTGATTTATTAGAATATTTTGCAGTCACAAAGTATACCCATTAAACCTAACTAAAGTTTACCCAATTTATTCTAAGAAAATTCCTAAGAAACAGTTTGACACAAAAACTTTCACTTTGACTAGAAACGTAATAAGCACAAATTATACTGAAATAATAGTTCTTAAAAATACTTATTTTACAACTAAAACTATTCATAACTTTTGTTACAGAGTTCTAAAAATTTTAAAGTTTTATTCAACCATGCCACTTGCATGCAACAATAAGTTATGTACTCTATTCTTAGGATAAACATCAGACTTTCATGGGTTGCTGATAAATATTTTTCTGTGCATTTCTGAAGAGTAACAAAAGGATTATCACTTACTCAAAATGGCAATGAAAGAGCTAGTGGAACAAGAATGTGGGGGGTCTAACCCCCTCATGAAGTTGACTTCACACTTTACTCAAGACAGAGCCTTACAACAGGTTAGTACTTGATATATTCTATTATTTTAACTAATATTGACCTTTTAATCAATGTACATACACGTGTGTGTGTGTGTAAGCCAGAAATTATATTTTATATTCAATATCAAAATTATGTTTAATATAATTATTTAATTTTGAAAATGTCTTTGATGCACTTTCTTCAAAGGATTTTAGTATATGATTTGTAAGATGTAAAGAAAGGTTGGGAAGATTACAGAGTTACTCAGATTAAACCCTGTATGGGAACAAATGAAAAGTGCATACTGCAAGCTCACTTATTTCTTTTCTGTTGATTGCAAACCATAGCTCATGGTTGTTCTTTGAGGTAGTGGGTAAACATAGAACATTCCTGATACTACAAATGGCTACTGTCCATGCACTGTATAATTCTGTATAAGACATTGGTTTTGAATAACCTTGTATAATGCTACAAGAGTAAATTAAGATGTTATAAACTTGACATATTTAACTGAATGTAATGTCAGGTACTTGTTTTTCAAAATGCTAGGAGATAATCAGTATAATAGAAAACTGCTTTAGTTCATATTTTAATGCATGTAAATATTTGAGGAATTTCTTTAATGAAATGTTTTTATCATATTTCTTGCACTTTAATATTTTTTTTTTATATATGCATTTGTTAGCTGCTCACTGTTTCTTGTAAGTTGTTAAGCACAGCTGTCAGGATATGAATAACATTTACTTTGAAATGTGTATAACCAGAAATTAAATTTGGACCATCCTCCACTTAAAAATATTTAATGTTTTGTATCTCAAGACAGCTGACATTGGTATTAAATCTTTTATTAAAATAGAGAACAATATTTTGACTTTCACAGGTAATCTTCAGGTTAACGAAAAGCGTTTGGAACTGACTGTTGCCAGGCATGTGTTAGGGACAAGAGCATAAACAAGTATGGGATTGTAGGGGGCATTGCAGTATATGTTAGGTTTTTAATAAGTATAGGTAGAAAGGTGTTTTGTTTATATTGGTTTAAATTTGGTTTGAGTTGTTGTATAAGTATGGCTTTGATTTTGCATTTGTTTATATTTGTTTCCCTATTTAGTATCTGGGTGTTTTCTATGGTTATGTTCTGTTCATTTTATTTTAATTTTGGTTTGAGTTGTTAAATAAGTAGGGCTTCTTTGATTTGCATTTGTTTATATTTGTTTGTCTACTTATTACCTGGATGTTTTCTACAGTTATGTTGTGTTTATTTGATTTGCAGTGTTCAAAGATGTGTGAAGGTGTTTTTTTGTGTTCTTTGAGTCTGGTATCCATTTTTCTGTTTGTTTCTCCAGTATAGAAGTCATGGTAGTTATTGCATTGTATTTTAGATATGATGTTGGTGTTGTGTTTATCATTGTATTTTTATATAGTATGGACTTTAGTTTTGTACTTGGTTTTTGAATAAATTTGGTGTTTACTGGAATGTTGTGTTTTAAGTTTTTTTCCAAATATTGGCTATCTTTTCCCTGATATCAGGAATGCATGGTATACAGCAGTGTAAGGTTTTGTGGCTTGTTGTTTCTTGAGATTTATTATTGTTTGTTTATTGTTGATCTAGGTGTGTGTATGTGTGTGTATAATTTTTTGAACGAGTTTTGGAGGAAATTTATTGATGTTAATGAAGTGTTGTTTTATTTTGTTGATTTTAGCATTAATTTTGTTAGGTGAACATAGTTTTGTGGTTGTGTTTATTTGGTTTCTTAATATGTTGAGTTTTTGTATTGCTTCATGTGCTGAGCCTTGGGGAATCCTGTATGGGTGGTTTTTCTGTGGATCTCTGTTTTTAATTGTCTATTGGTTTTTGTGACCTTGAGGTTGAGAAATGCTGTTTGGTTAGTTTTTTTTCCTGTTCATAGGCAAACTTAATATTGGGGTGTATAGAGTTAACATGGTTGAAAAAAAAAACTGTTTTCTGTAGATGTTAATCCAGCAATTGTGCCATCAACATATTTGTACCAGTAGAGTAGTGGATATAAGGCTGAGTTGATTTCTTGAAATTCAATAAGTGTCATGAAAATGTTGGTTAGAATTGGTGACATAGGATTGTCCATACTTGAGCCATTTATTTGTTGGTAGTTTTGGCCATTGAACATAGTTATTTTTGGTAGTAGTGAATTGTGTAAGGGATGCTGGGGATGTGTATCAGTGAGTTGAGGTCTTGGATGTAAAGTTCTAAAGCTGTCTTGCAGGCTTCAGTTGTTGGGACTTTTGTGAAGAGGGAGATTACATCAAAACTGGATAAGTAAAGAAAATACTACTAGAAATGAAAAAAGCCAACATAATATCAGAAAACTTTTATTTATGCAAGACCAACTCACTCGCATCATGACTATAAGGCTCCCCAAACCTCACAAACCTAATTGTCCACTACGACCCATAATGTTGACCGATGAACCATTCAACTGCAGTCATAGTAAATACAGTGTGGGCATTTTCTAAATATGTAACATCAGCCAGCTCCTTTTATAAAAACTTTAACTGTAAAACTATTCTTGACCAAATGAACCATAAAGCTTTAATGGCTAGTTTTTATCAACCACGTTAACTCCATACACCCCAACATTAAGTTCACCTGTGAACAGGAAAAAAAATAACCAAATAGCATTTCTCAAGGTCACAAGAATCAATACACAATTCAAAACAGAAATCTACAGAAAAATCACCCGTACTAGACTATACATTCCCCAGAGCTCAGCACATGAAACAAAAAACTCAACATATTAAGAAACGAAATAAACACAGCCACAAAACTATGCTCACCCAACAAAATTAATAATGAAATCAACAAAATGAAACAACACTTTATCAACAACAAATTTCCTCCAAAACCCATTCAAAAAAATTACACACACACCTAGATCAACAACAAACAAACAGTAATAAGTCCCAAGAAACAGTGAACTACAAATGCTTACACTGCTGCATACCATACATTCTCGATATCAGGGAAAAAACTTATTACAAAACACAACACTCCAGTAAACACCAAATTTATTCAAAAACCAGGTACAAAACTGAACTCCATACTATGTAAAAACTGCACTGACAAGCACAACACTAACATTATTTATAAAATACAGTGCAACAACTGCCACAACTTCTATATTGGAGAAACAAGCAGAAAACTGGAAGCTAGATTCTAAGAACACCAAAAACACCTTCACATATTTTGTAGCACTGCAAATCAAATAAACACAACAACCACAGAAAACACTGAGATGCTAAGTAGGGAAACAAATATAAAAAACAAAATCAAAGAAGCCCAACTTATACATCAACTCAAACCAAAATTAAACCAATATAAAGGAACAGCTTTATACCTATACCAATTAATAACCTAACACGTACTGCAAAGCCTCCTACAATATCACATCCATTTACGCTCTAGTCCATAACACATGCCTGGCAATGGTCAGTTGAAAACTCTTTGTTAACCTGAAAATGACCTAAGAAGTTCGAAACATTATTCTCTACTTAATTTTATTACCTGTACCAGCTGTTTTGAGATACATTTTTACTTCAAATGGGGTTTCTTGTCATTACTTATTTAGTATTTTATTTTCAAGTCTATTTTAAAAGAGCTGTGAAATAAACCTAATTTCTCCCTCTCCTAATTTAAAAACAGTGCAACAGCTGGGAGGGTTATGTAGTTAAAGCAGGTGGGTTTGACCTCCTCAGCGATATGTATTTCAAAGATCTGTGGTAAACCTCATTCCTTCCAATTGCAAAGCAATGCATCAGCTGGGGAGTTGCATGTGTTAGGCAGGGGGATTTGACCCTCTTTTAATTCTAGTCTGGTGTATAGCTTTTAATTTGACTTCTGGATATGATAACTGAAAGTGGCCTACTGTTACACAAATGTAATTATTCAACTCAAGTGTTTGAAATTTTTTAATTTACTAGAAAATTTTTATGTACTTTTCAACATCATAGAGTAAAGTTAATGTCCTAGTTCACTATCTCGATTAAAAATGAAGTATTTGCATGGATTTTGGGTGTAGTTTAGTTAGTTTTCCCATTGAAATGTTTTATAAGTTTCTGTAAGTGTATAGTCTGATAGATTTAAATAAATAATTAAAGGAACTGCCATAACTAATACCAAGAAGATTGTCTCCTTTTCTATGTATAATTTAAATAATTTTTAAAATTTTAGGAAGGTATCCAAAACACCATTTTTGGACAACAGCATGCACCATTTGTGAGTATATTGATCATTTACAATTACATTACAACTGATTTCACCTCCTAAGTTTATTCAGTTCTATTTTGATGATACACGAGTATTATGAAATGGCAGAAACATAAAAAGAAATTTAGCACATACATAAAACAGGGAAGTACAAAGTTACTCATAAAAATAAATTTACAGTCTCTAACAAATATGTTTCAACTATTTTTTTCTTGTTTAAGAATGATATGAAGTGCTTATGAGAATGGAATAGTTTTTGTTACTTTGGTTAATTATTCATTGCTTATTATTTTAAGAAAGTGATATTTAAATATTTTTTTTAGTTTTATGGATGTGTATTTATTAAGCTATTTTACAACATTTTCAGTTTTTTTCTAAATATATTAATGATACAGAAAATTTATTTTTGTCATTATATAGTTGTAGACACTTTTATAATATTTCTGGTAGGAAAGACATGACAATGTTTTTAATTTTTATCACATTTTCTAGTGTATTCTAGGTAACATGTTCTTAGATTTGATTTTTGTTATTTTAATATTTCAGCTGGAAAAACCACTTTCTAGTATTACCAAGGAAGAGGTGAGAGAATCGTTTTATTCTTTGTTTTCAAAGACATGTTTACTTAGGACATCTTAAGATGTAGAAATATGTCTTAAAAATTTTAAATATTTTCACAAAAATCCATTATAAATACTAAAATTATATGCTACTTTGTTAACAAATAAAAAATAAGCTAAATTTCACAGTACTTAAATGAAATCTACAATGTAAAAGTTACAAAACTTGACTTTCAATCTGCAGATCGCTGGATCAAGTCCCTGTCGTACCAAACATGCTCGTCCTTGCAGCTGTAGGAGTCTTGTAATATAATAGTAAATTCTACTATTGATTGGTAAAAGAGTAGCCCAAAAGGTGGTGGTGGGTGATGATGACTAGCTGCCTTCCCTCTAGTCTGTCTGCTAAATTAGAATTAGGGTTGGCTAGTGGAAATAACCTTTGTGTAGTTTCGTGTGAAGTTTAAAACAAACCAAATTGTAGAGGTTATTATCAAGTGTTTCAGGTTAAATTTTCCTTTCTTTTTTAATACAAATGTTACAATTCTATTATAAAATGAAAGCTCATTTTGCTTTTTAAATTTCTGTGGAATTTATTTATTAGTATCTTTCCATACACAAAATAATATCCAGCTAGTTATTAATTCCTAACATCATTGGTACTTTATTTTTGTAAAAGACCAGTTTTTTTTGTTGACAATTCAGGTGTGTCTTTTAATTTATTTTTTATTTCAAATATATTCACAAACATTACCAAAATTAGTTTTTGGTTAATTGTAGGTAAATTATTGTTTTTTATTTAACACAGTTTAAATAGTAATGCATTATACAGGGTGTTTGGAAAGTCACTGTGCATCAAGGGGTTTCTTTTAGGATATTAATGTGATATTCTATCAACTAGAATATATTTTTCCAATAGCTAAAACCTCTGTATTCTCTCTCTGAAAAGTCACTTCATTGACCAGGATAAAGAATTTATGCAGGGTGTTCAGAAAGTCACTGTGCACTTGTATATTTATTAACAGACATGTTTCAATATAGAATACAGGAGGTAAATATGAATGACAATTATAAACAATGTTGAATGTGACCCCCATTGTTATTAATACAGGCTTGGATCCTTCTTATTTTGTTTCTAAACACTGCTACCAGTTGCTGGCTTGAAATAGACTGAATGAATGCTGTTATCGCTGCTTTCAAAACTGCACAGTGACTTTTCAAACACCCAGTAGTAAACTTGTTGCAGATGTTACTCTCCTATAAGTTACACTTGTTGAGTGAATTAAAAAGTTTTCGTTGCTCAAAAGGTTCATCAGAGAGAACTAGAGAAAAATTTGGAATGTTACTGTGGGCTATGTTTCATTTTATGATAGCTGTTGAAGCCAGTATCTAGAGTTTCTGTGTTCCCTAAATTAGGCATTTTTATATATTGTTACTTTCATTTACAGTATTAGTTAGACTGTTTTAATATATTAAATATTATTTTCTTAAGCTATTTTTTTATTATTACTTTTATTATAGAGTGTTTTTCACTATTAGCCTAATATGTTTGTTTAATATTAACACAAATCTCCGAAGCTGGTTGAACCTTGTAAGATATTGTGGTGTTTATGGCCAAACATTTTGTTAACAGCAAGAATGCTCAACCAATGAAACAGCGTATGCGTATCTTTATAAGTTGGAATTTAAGAAAACTATATTTAATTAGCTATTACCGATTGCCAAGCCAGTTTTTAGTTTTGCTGTAAGTACAGAGCTTACTTTAATTTGATGTTGATATTTGAGAAAAATATTCATGTATTTATATGTGTGTATGTATAATTAAAATACCAAATTTTGTAACATTTATTTTGCACAACCTGTCTAATTTTAAGTTTAAGTGTTTCATATAATGTATTTAATTATCACATTGCAAAAACAAAGTTATAGTAAATCATAAGTTTGTAGTATTGAGCTTTAATTTCTTTTTTTTAAACTTTGAATAATTTTTATCAGTAAAGTCTCAAACTTTTAAAAACTGAAATATTAAAGAATAACAGTATCAGGTGATATGTTTGATAAAATATTAATCAGATTCAAAACAAAATATCATCCTAACTTGGTTTATATTTATCCAACTTGTGCAGATGGTTGAGGAATTTATTTCGGAGACACAGCGCCACCTTCATCATAATGTTGCTCCTCAAACTTTTAATATGGATAGCTTACTGCAAGAAATGAGGGAGATTGAGAGAACTTGTCAGCCACCTCTTCCAGGTAATTCTTGTCTTGGCTGATTGTAATTCTTGTTGATGGCACAAATCACTGGGGTATGCAGTAGTAAGTCTGTGTCTGTTTTGTAGGACCAGGAGTAGCTGATTTAGCAACCAGCAGAAACTGGGCTGAAGAGTATCTTGCTAGTGAAGATATTGTTCAGGACTCTCCATTGGCTGACTGGAGCAAGGAATTTTTTCCAGAACAACAGATGTTAAACCCTGATATTATCACTGACACCAGATGGACTGAAGAGTATATAACTTCATCAGAAGCTAAAACTTTGTAAGCATTTTTTTTGTTTGAAGTACATTTCTTCAGCTTGCATGAAAGTTGTAGATACCAGATGGCATCAAGATTGTGTGGAAAATTAATGGTACTTGGGATTTCTAAAGAAAGTGTGTCCATTCTTGTTCTATAGCATGATTAAAAGTAAGGAAAATCTGAGTGTTAGAAAAAGGGATGCTTTATATCAAGTTAAAATCACTTCAAGAAAAAACAATACCAGAGCACTAGATCAACCTGGAATGATTGTAAAGTCTCACAATAGTACATTGCTATAAAAAAATTATGAAACTATGTAAACCATAATTTAAATTTGCTTATCGACAGTCAAAGCTTCATCAGATTACTTCCTCTTACTTACTACCAAGTAAGGTTAATGAAAGCTGAGTTAGTTTAGAAATACAGTTCTCACCAGGGTTGTTGGTGTGAAAACCAATATGTTTTGCTTTTCAATATCTGTCTAATGTCACACTTTATTTGGATGTCTTTATCATAGAATACAATTTGAAAATTTTGTGATCAATTCAGAGCTTGTCATATGACAGTAAATCGTGATTCATTTTTCGTCTGAAAATAAAATCTAGTTAAATATTTTATTAACACATTTTCTATAATAATATTACAGTAACTATGTATGTGTATATAAAGAATGTTTAATCTTTCACAAAAACATTTGTTGTTGATATTTGGTCTTCTCCTGTAAGTGGTCCTTGATTAGAATTTCGACTTATGTATATCTTTGTTATGTTCAATTCCATTTCTTGATGAAGCCTTATAGATTGAACCATGCATAAAAAAGGTTATTGAAGAATTATCTCTACATGGTCAAATACCTATCCATGAGATTATTATGATGACAATGGCAGAGAATTTAAGGGTGAAGGGAAAATGCTTAAAGGTATAACTTTTCGTAAAAAAATGCTTATAAATGGCTTTGGTAAATTTTTAAGTCTCTTGCCAAAGGTGAAAAATATTAGTCATAATAATGTATTGGATTGAAAATATATTTAACTAGTCACTTGTGTTTACTATGTAATATGATACCAGCTCTGCCTTGAAAGCAAATTGTATTCATATTGTTTGGAATATTCAAAGAGCTAGTTGTATATATGGTAATAAATATACTAAAAGTAGATAATATAATAAGAAAAACAAAAAACAAAATCCTGACTAACTGGATTTGAATACAACACTTCCACATGGTAATCCAGAACCTTGACTGTTGTGATATTCAACCTTTGTAGTCAAATACTAACTGATAATTCATATCCATAATGTAAAAATATCATGTTATTTGTGGTTTTTCCTAAATGTGATGAATTAATAATTAAACAGTTACAAAAAAAACACCTAAATGAGACTTTAACTAAGTATTTCTGTTTGAGACAAACCACTGAACTAATTTGAATGTTACCTATAGAGAGTGGCTTTTATTTATATATATTATCCATACATTTTAGAACACATAGAATATTTAGAAACATTATATTTTAAATTGTTATAAACCCTAGTGATAGTACAGATTAATTCACCCAAACCTAATATGAATTTAGTTAACTATCAATCTAGAAAGGTGCATTGAAATAAACCTTTAAGTACAATATTATTTTAAATATTATCAGTGTACTTACCTTAATTAAAATACATATATTTTGCACTTTTGAATATGAAGTGTTAATCCTGTCTGTATTTATTCATTGAGAATACTTGGAAAGAGACCTAAATTTAATCTTGCATCTTTTCAGTATATTGTTAATTTTCTTTTTATGATATCTGTTAGAAAAGATGATACATATAGAATTATAGACTGAATTGCATATATTTTGTACTACAAATATAATAGTTTTGTTTCATATACAGTTATAGTTTGTATTGAATTATATAATGCTTCTGTCTATTGAAAGTCACATTATGACAAGAACCACTCTAAAGTTCTGGTGAAGTGAAATACATTTTACACTGTTTGTGAATACTGTAATGCTGCTAAAAAACTGTCCACGTTTGGAAAGGGTATGTAACACCATTCTCTGACACAAAACTTGTACTCTCAGATGATTTAGAATTTCTAAGATGTGTACATTCTTGTATTTTAAGGAAATTGAAAAAAAGAGTTGAGTGAACTTGAAGCATCAGTACCTTTCAGAAAAAGGCATACAACAAGTAATACCCTAATTGCTTGTAAGCAAAATGCAACATTTTGTAATAGGTGTGAACCAACAAACAGAATGACCTGTGGCAAAAGTTACTAGTTTGCCCCAGGTACAAATATGCAACACTCAAGTCGCATATACACAAGGAGCTTCCTTGACATATTGAGAGAAGGAAGATCAACTGTATGAATAAATACTAGCTTTATGTAGAAAAGAGGCAAGTTGGGTGTAAATTCACTGAGATAAAGTTTCCAGATTTGTACTTGTTCAAATGTCGTATATCTCAAGCATATGGAAAATGGGTATTTAATCTATTCCATAAGAAGACATACCAGTCAAGTTGCTTTGTGGTCATATTGCAAAAACAGGTGCTGGGAAACATCATAAATTAAATGAATTATGAAAGGCTTTCAGATAGGAGTGGTTAGCTTTGTCCTTGACAGCCATATTTTTGACAGAACCCTATGGTAAAGATGTGAGACTGCAAAATAACTTATTTAACCTTTTTTACTGTTTTAAAGTCTCAACACTTCTAATTCTATTTTGTACTTTCTTATGGGCTTAATAATAGACATTCTTTTTGATTCCTTACTTCTCACACACCTTATATTTCTGTTACAAAGTGTATTAATAAACTTGCTGATATCACTACTCTATATAATTTCTTTCTTTATGATTTTATTATCTTTCAGGATTAATAATTATCTTATTCATGATCATTGCTGATTATATATTTATATATTTATTCATAATAATTATGTATAATTAAAATTGAGTTGAATTATTACAGACAATGTACTGTTAAGTGTTTGGTAATTTTATACCTAATGGGCTAGTATTAAAGGAAATTACAAGTTTCTCTTACTCTGATAATGGTTAAAGTTAAGTTTAGTTCAGATATTAAAATTTTTCTTTGAAATCTATACATAGTAAATACTATGTCATTTTGCATCAGTTTTGAATTCTCTTTTCTTAAATGTTTTGGCATTACCAGTCACTGACATGAAGGTTGCAGAGCTATGCTCATTCCTAAGTTTAATACTTGTTGATTTACCAGATACCAGTAAAGTAATTTGCTGTAATTGAAGTTCTTAAATGTTTTATGTTTTATAATAAAATTTCAGACCTACCAAACAAAGTGATTAGTGATTTTTGATTGTAACTTGTATTGACTCCATGCTAAAAGTACCATTGTTAAATGTTGTACCACTTTTCCATTATTGTTTTAATTACCTTAGGAATGGATTTGTAACATGAAATAATAATTAATACAGTGTATGTGGTTCAAAACAAAAATAATTTTATTCCTTAAAGAAGTGCAGTTGATAGAATTTATCCATTATGCAATGATGATGAGGGTAGGGGGCAGCTGCACCAGGGCTTGATTGTGGGACATTCCAAAGTTCGCTAGAAATGCATACTACTTAATAAGCTGAAATAGCTACTGCTTTATTATGGATTCATGAAGAAATTTGTCACCTAAATTTCTTTTATGAAAAATCATCAGAAGCTAGTAAATGGAATGAAAGGAGGGCCCAATGATGTTACTGATCCTGGAGCCTGGGCTGGCTCTTGACACCTGTGCCAATAGGACTGCTTGACAACAGGTAAGTTATAATGAACATTAAAGTTGCATTATTGAAAAATATAAGTTGTGGTGAATTCAAATATTTTTTTATTTTATGTTTATTTCAGAGAAAACAACCTTGACCTTGTTGCAAACCAGTGGACTAATGAATACCAAACACAAGAAGACACAGAATTAGCACAAGTGGCCAATGAACTGCTTGGAACCATTGATGATCCAAAGTTTTCTGAATCTGAGGTGAATGAGATGTTTAGCTGCCTGTCTTAAAATGCTTTGTACAGTTTTAAGGGATGAAAGTATATTGTGAAAAGTATAGTCAAGTAAGCATTTGTGATGGTAAAATAAAAACAAAACATATGATATGATGTGTGATTGGTGAAGTGTAATGATTGTAAAATAATAATAATAATAATAATAATAGAGCATTTTAAGAAAATTGGATAGTGAAGTTGTGTTGTAAGCTTTACATTCCTAAGCCTACAATTTGAGATTTAAGAACTTAGTACTTTATAGAAACTTTATTTTTGTACTTCAAGGTGCCTGTCAACTTAGTCTGCCACTCACAGGTTCAAATCCCTATTCCACCAAATGTGCTTGCTCTTTCAGCAATGTGAACATAATAAAGAGATGGTCAGTCCCACTGTTTGTTGGTGAAAGAGTAAATCAACAGTTGGCAGTGGGTGGTGGTGACTAGCTGCATTCCATCTAGTATTTAATTGCCAAATTTGAAATGCTAAAGAAATTTAAAACAAATCAAACCTACTTTAAGGTCTTTATTGAGCATGGTGGTAATTAAAACATTTTTCAGGACTATAACTAACCTTTGTGGTATTTAGTTTTATTAGTACAACAATGTGTTGCAAAAATTATTTCTTAAGCAATAAAATCAGAAATTTTCTGTACCATTTTATATTTTAGCACCAAGCTAATATCAGATTTTCCAGGTAAGTGATAAAATAGTTTTTACAGTTTCTATCAGTTGTCATTTGTTTATCTTGGAAATTGGTCAAAACACTTGAGGTCATACAAATAAAGATTTTTTAATAACAGTAAGGAGACATTTGATGTTTGAATAAGTCTTGTTCCTTCAGTAAAGATGTATAATTTTAAATATTGTGCCATCTTCAACTTTATATGAATTCATTATGGTATTGCATATTGAAAGTACTCGTTCAACGATGTATTTCAATTCTTAACATATGAGGTGTTTTGTCTTTCCAGCATTGTTAAAACCATTTCATTGCTGGATTGGGATGCTTGCTTTCATCTATCAGAAAAATAAGTGAATTGGATAACATATCTAAATAATAACTTGAAATTAAAATAAAATGAATTATGATAAACTGTTAATTTTGAAAATAAACAGAAAAATATTTTATAGTTTAAGTGGATATGTTGTGATTTTTTTCAGAGAGTTACATTTAAAGTTTATTTAACACTTTCATGGCAGACTTGCACAATTTGTAGAAATCAAGTGACAAACTCCACTTGTGCAACAAAATATCTGATAACTCTCAGGTTTTTTTAATGTATCCTTTAAAAAACTGATAACATTGAGTTAAAGATTACAAGTATCTTGTACGTGGATAGTGGTTCTATCGTTATTTTGACTAAAAATGTGTTAATTGCTATTGTAGTTACTCACATTCAAACTATTAAGAAATTGAGTACAAAGTGATTTTCATTTTAAGTATAAAAATATTTATCTTCATTTTATAGTTTTCATATTTCTTTAGAACCTCCTCAAAATATCAAAAGTTTTAAAGTAAAGTTTTATATTTTTTCATTTTCTGGACCATATCACTAACAAACTGTTATCAACAACATACAAGCAACAAATTATTTTAGAAAGTAAAAAACAAAAGTACACATCTTCTGAAATGTTTGGTGATTGTTTCTAAAGTTTCCTTTTGCAAAATTTGTAACTTTACCTTTCATCCTTTTCACATGTAAATAATATTTATTGTTTTATTTTACAATCTTGTCTGTTACAACTTATTGTTCTCAGCATGAGTCAACAGTGCCCTTGAGGCATATCACAGTTTATTTGGGATATGTACTCAAAACTTTTGTTTAGGATGTAATATTGTAAGCCTTGAGAACAGTGGTAAAATATGATGTATGTTTAAAAAATGTTTAAACCATTTTAAAACATAACTAGTACATAATGAACTAAAATATAATAGTATCAAACTAAGTACAATTAAACTGTTTCTGACTATAACATAGTTAAGTAAGAAACAACTATCAGTGCTAAAGTCAATCAAGCAGCCAACAATACTATGCTCATTCTTGATGACGAGAAACCCACTTGAAACAAAAATGTATCTTAGAACGGTTGGTATGGGCATTAACACTTTTATTGATAAGCAAAGAACAGTGTTTCAACCTTCCTAGGTCATCTTCAAGTTAACCTCGGAAGGTCGAAATGTTGTTCTCTGCTTATCAATAAGTGTTAAACCCATACCAGCCATTCTGAGATACGATACTATAGTCAATTTCACATGCGCTCTGATGAAGACTTGGTGCCAACTTCAAAATAACTGTTGCTAGTTTATACTGTAAAATGAGCTTTTTATAATTTGTAAGCGTGTGTATAATGTTTACATGGAAAGATAAAGCACAAACAATTTTTTTGGAGGTTGATGTGACAGCTGTCAAGGGTTGAAAATATTTATTACTTGTATCATTATAGTGAATAGGTATACCAATACCTTATTACTGTTGTATTACTGAAGATACAGAGAGTCATAATACAGACTTTTCATAGCTTGTTGATCATGTGACATTACATCCAAAGTTTAAAGTAGTTTTTGAAGGTTTATATTCTGTTAAAGAGTTAAAACTTGAGTAAGGTATGACTTTGAATCATAACATGCAGTAATACTACATACATTGACTTTAAAAGTGTTTTATTAATTTTTAATGTAACACAGTAACTTGTGCAAAAAAGCATTTAAAGGTAAAAAGTTACTGTTTTATTATCATGATATATACTTGACATTAAAAACATAGTTAAAAAAACAAACTTTTTATGCTATATAAGTGTTAAGTTCTTGGAGTTTATTCTTTTAACATTCAATTTTCACTTAGTATGAGAATTATGACATTTGCTCTTTTCTGATTTATTTTACCACCTGTCTGAGAAGTGTGGAATTTAATGTAAATTACTCATTATAATGTAGTTATTATTATTACTCACGTAAAGCATAAATTTTATAGGGTTTAGTCATGTCCTATCTTTCACAAATTGTTAATAGTTTTCTCTGATGTTTAAAACTATATGTTATAACCCATAGAAAACTCAAGTTTTAATCTATCAAATGACATATTGTTGTCTACACAAATAATTGTCTATTTTGATTCCAGTTAAAACTTTATTGAAAATACATCACAAGTTCAGGTTTTGTATAATTAGAAAGCCAAAAATTAATAATTATAGGACATTGATTTTTTACATGTTATTATTCTAAATTAAATAAAGTTATTTAGTTTAGTAGTAGTAGCACCATTAGTATAAAAATTTAATTGACAATTGACAGCAAAAAAAAGACTTGGGTATATATTATGTTTTGTATTTATGTGTATTCATTATTCATTGTATTACAAAAGTAATCCAAGTGTAAAAATTAGGAATTTATAAGGTTAAATTAGGTTAAAAAAATTTCATGAGATGCTCTTTTGAGTAATGTGTGTTATGCAATTTAATAGTGTAAGAAGAGCAACAAATTTTTCTAGTAATTTACAACTTGTGTAATGAGATTATTAGTTAGGCATAGTTCAAAGCATAATAAAACAATAAATATCAAGTGGAAACGTGTATACCATAAAGAGCTTTTAAGCTATTTAGGATAAACAAATGTGGTTTCCTGTTAAAATTTGTAGTTCTAAATATCAAAAAATAGTAATATAGATATATTTTTCTTGTAATCATTTTTATGAGGTTGGTTAAATTGACTGACTCTCTAGAGTTAGGGTAGAGAAAATGACAAATAAAATATAAAGTTTTACTAAAAAACCTTTAAAATTTATTTTGGAGGTTTTAGAAATTATGGATATGAAATTGGGCAATTTTTAGATGAACAAAAGTATCTTTATTCCTAGCATAAGAATAATCTTTTTACTCAGAATAGTCAACACTTTGATACCATGCCTTCCCAGAAAATGTTTTAGCAAAAATACATTATTACAAATTGTTTTGTTTTTTCTACAAAATATGTGATATTTTCTGAAATTCTAAATATCAGTTTTTGAGCTTATGAACTCTGCTAAATTGATCAAGGTTGTAGGTAAGAAGTTAATAAAAGATGGCTTCAGTGTTTATTGATTGCAGATTTGTGTTGTAGCCATCGAACTAACATAAACCAAAGTAGACCCTTAGAAGAATTGTGTGCTAATGTGATTTCAGTTTGTAGCCATAAATAAAACTGGTAGAAAATTGACTTTCTGTATCTGTTTTAGGGCCATATGTACAAAGTATGTTTTATTTTCAAATATAAAGTAACTTCAGAACTAAGTTGATTGCAGATTTTATTTCACATTATTCTTTGGGCAGTAAGTTGTCAAATGTTAAACCTGAACTGTCCTGTTAAAAAAAATAACAATTGAAGAATATTACAAGGAGTTCTTAAACCAAAACTAACTGTGAGTTTATTAAATTTTAGTTTCTGAAGTTCATTAGGAAGATTGGAGATGGAGAAGTTTCTGTAGAAGGGAACAGTGTTGTTGAAAAAACAGATGAAGAGAAACAGGCTGAAATCTGGACTCGAGAATTCTCAGAAGATAATCCATCTGTAAGTTTGCCCATGATTTATATAAAGAGTGATTAAAGTTGTGGTTAGTTAAAAAAGAAATAGAAGACTTAAATATAACATTTGTGAAATATCTAATGTTGTGAGTTGGAGGGTTAATTAGAATTATCATTAAACTGATTAGTTAATATTATTGATAAGTTAACAGAATTTAGTGTTTCTGGTTGTTACTGTTTTTTATCAATTAAACTCTCTCAAGTCATTAGAATCTGTTTGTTGAATGTAGTTGATTAACTCTGTGCATGGGTGAGGTGTTCAAAGTGTATGTGTCATGACCTTTTATAGAGTGCCATTCAACTTGGTGTTATGTCTGTGATGTCAACTATAACATATTCATTTCACTCTATTCCATTTTAGTAACATTGTATTAAATACAACATACAAGAGTACTAAAAAAACCTATAGGTATGGGTTTCAAAGGTTCCAAAGGTTATGTAACTAAAATATTTGTATTCATTACTTGAACATCATCTGAAACTCTGACTCAGACTTCATTAACCAAATACACACAAGGTTAGTTTCATAGATTTGACCTGTACCATAAAAGTGTTGACTACATTTCCACAATCTTTATTTACTATTTAAAAAGCAATTGAAATATATATAAAAATTTAGAAGTGTATTGGGTTAGGTAGTGTTAATTTGGTAAGATAATGAAAAAAAAAATCACAAACAACTAAATCACATAGTGCACTATGTCATCCAATACGAACTACATGTAAGCTAAGTGATTTAGAACCTGGCAGGATTATTAGTCAGATGTGGTTCAAAGAGCAGTAATATTAACTATAAACATATGTATAATGTTATATATATGCATTAATTCTTTCTGCATGGGCATCCTTTATTGTGCATGTCACGATGTTCAAAATTTAAACTTCTTATTTGTTTGTTACACCAAAGAGTAGATCATAAAATCACAGCTAATAATGCATATTTTAATACTATTATAAGTTTTAAGATCTTAAGTTTATAAGACAATATGTACAAAATCCTGAATTTCCCCTAGTGTGAGAAATTGATATTTTCTCCTGATATCTCCTCCTCTTTATTTAATTTATCACCACTCTAATAAATTAAAATTTGAACACAAAGTACCCACTGTAAAATCACCATTGCTCTGACCGACTATAGTTTTTATGGCCTTTAATCTTGTTTGGCTACAAAGCCATCAAATAGAAAATGAGACCCTTTTTGCCACACCCATCTGTCACATCCTTTCTTTGAGAATTTATTAATAGTTCTCTCTTATGTTTAATTCTACATTATGTATAACCGATAGAAATCCAAGGTTTTCACCTATTGAATGATTTATTATGTTACGTGTTTTCTGAATTATAATATTCTCTGTTAATACAGGCTTTGTTCCCCTAGTAAAGATAAATGACTAGCCTGGTTGAACTTGTAATAGCTCTTGTCACAGTTAGAAAGTCAGAAAAATGCAATAGATAGGGAAAATTGTCTGCTTTTTTGCATATTATTTTTTGTTTTTGATGCATTGTTTAATTAAATAAAAATTTAGTCCTTTGCTACCATTAGTATAAAAAGAAAATTAGGGTTAAGTGTCATCAGTAGTAGAGAGCAAAAAAAAGAAAAACAAGAGGTAATAACTTATTTTTTTGTTTTTTATGTTTAATCTTTATTTATTAATATAAAAATAATTAAAATGTAAAAATAAGAATCTATATAGATTAATTAAGATTAGATTTAGTAAAATATACAATATAAGAATGTTTCATGAGGCACAACCATGAGCAGCTCGTAGTAGTTTATGAGTAGTGTAGTTCAATAATGTAACATGAGCTCCATGTTCCCCAAATGATTTGCAACCTACATTGGTGCAAATAGTAATTAGACATGGGTCAAAAGGCAATAATAGGGCATCAAAACAAAATTTCATTATAAATGTCTGTGTTGTTACAGGCTTAAAGCTACTTGAGATAATAAATGTAGTTTCATGTTACAATTTGAAGTCAGTCTAGAAAGAAAGGAAGGGTAATTTAGATTTATTTTGATTTTTTTTCTTGATGGTTAGGAAGTCAGTAAAATTAACCAAATTTGTACAGAGTTAGGGTAGAGAAAATAATGGATAAAATATAAAGTTTTATCAAGACAAATTTTTGAAATGTCCTTAGGAAATCTTTGAGATTATGCAAATGAAATTTGAGATTTTTGAGATAAAAAGGATTTTTAAACTTTGCTTGAAAATCACTTTGCATGTGGATTAGTAGTAAAAAAATATTTTACAATGAATATGATTTTTTTTTATGTGAAAGATGTATATAATGTTTACTGAAAATCTGTCCAGTGTTGTGTATATACTTTATTAAAAGCTAGTAGTATCAAAACTGTAAAGACTTCAAACAAGTAAAAGAGGTCATGTGATTGGTCAAATTGACCAGGCCTGTGTTGAAAGATTTAATTTGCTTAGAATAAACAATTTAAGCACCAATTTACAATTTTCATCATTCTAGAAATTAAAAAAGAGGTAATTTTAGCTTTATTTTATAATTTTTTATGATGGTTACAAGATCAGTCAAGTTAATTAATTGTGTATAGATTTATAGTAGAGAAAATAAGATATGAAGTTTCGCAAAAAAGAAATTATAGTTATTTAGGAGATTTTAGAGAATGGACAAATAAGCTGGCAAGTTTAAGATGAAAAGTATTTTTAATCTTAAAGCAAAAGTTCTTTTGTACTCAGAACCATTAACAATGATTCCATATATTGACAGAGAAATGTTTATTAAAAAACATAATTAAAAAAAACTGCATTTTTGTGTACAAAAGATTTGTAATGATTACTGAAAACTTGTAAAATTTCATGATGATACACAAAATCTATTAAAACTTGTGCTTTGGAAACTGGTGGTTACAAGATTAACCACATCAACTAAGAAGTATAGAGGTGATAACTGTAACTTGTAAGGCATAAATATTTTTGGCTAGAATTTTCATGTTTTAGGTTACAGGACATCATTGAATCGTATTCTGAATTCTAGTAGCATATTTGTGACAGACAGTATTTTATCCTGATTTTGAAGTTATAATTTTAGACTCAACTTTCTCGTTAGGAACACTGAAATTTACTTTACATTAATGTTAACAGTATCAACAACAAAACGGTACTGATGCTACTTTGGATGAGTGGAATCGAGAGTTTGAAGAATCTGAAAGGAAACAAGATGAGAAAGAATATGAAGATTTTTGGGAAAAACTCCAAAGTGACCTTGAAGAAATGTCAAGGTTTTTATTATTTTGTATTCCTTTCATATCTTGTTGTTTTATCATGATTGTAGCTATTTCAATAATTGATAAGATTATTGGAAGAATAGATTAATGTTTGAATGAAAGACACCAATTGCTTGAAACATAGGCTAATTCGTGTTTTTCTTTTCTGTGGAATTAAATACTAGGAGCATAGTTTAACATGATTTTCTTTTATGCGAAAGATACTTGAAACATGCTAATGTGTTCTATTGTTATACTATGGAAGGTGTTGGTTACTAAAAAAAAAAGAATGCTTGCATTTTGCATGAAAAAATTTTGATTATAAAAACAAAAATTAATGAATGTTCTTACATGAGGGATGTAAGATGTTAATTAGTGGAGCTGAATAATGTGTGTTCTTGTTGGTTGATTGACATTGGTTTATTTAGCAAGGTTTAAGTTTAAGAGATTCGTATCAAAACAGCACTACTTCTAAATCAAAAGATTCCTGCATTCAGCTTAAATTTGAGTAACATAAATAAGGAAGTACAATTTTTATGTATCTATCAGTTTTGTAATACATCTGCTTAAAACCTAACATACGAATTTTGAAAACTAATACAGATTTTTTTTTATGCTTCTCTAGCATAAAATATTAATCAGCTTTATATTTATAACATGGTGTAAAATTCCCCCCCACCCCACCCCTTCAGTGGCACAGCAGTAAGTCAGATGGCTCATGGCACTTAAAACCAGGTTTCGGTGCTTGTGGTAGGCACAACACTGATAACTCTTTCTGTAGCCTCATGTTAACAACAAATAAATTCAAACAGCTTAGAATATTTTATTCAAAGTTTTTCAAAAAAGATCTGAGAGGTTTTCATGTATTTACTGGATATCTAAGTTCATATTTTGGTTAACTATACTTTTTGTTTCTGTTTAATTGGTAGATTTTGATTTTTGGTAGGGGAGAAAGCAAGGATCCGTGGATTTCAGAATTTGTGGAAAGTGCATATGAAGTAAGGAAGAATGTTTGATACAAAAAGTTGATACCTTTGTTTTTTGGACTAATCTTTGGTTTGAACTGCTAGCAATTTCCACAATCCGTAAATAAGAAGAGTAGCCTCTTTATTTTGTAAACAAGATAAGAGTAATGAGTGAAAGGAGTTGTTAGAAGTAGCAATATTTGTGAAAACATCCTGTGTGCTTTAAACTTTTATTTTATTAAAATTTAGGCTTATGATGTAGTTTTATGTATTACACTGGAACTTAAAAAGTACATTGTCACCCTGAATTTAAATTTGATTGATTGGAATACTTTGTAGACATGAATAATTCAGCTAACCTTTAGACAGTGAAATTATATACCTGAATAAAATACTAAGAAAAAAACAACAACAAAGGAAATAACAGTGGCATGCACTAGAATCTAGCTGGATGAAATTTATAAGATTTTAATAAACCAAATTTTAAATTACAAAAATGAAGACATAATTTGCTGTTTCATAAATTCTGTGCTGCCATTTCTCTACATTTTTTTTAAAGCAATCGTACAAGTTTGCAGAGGACAATGAATGGCTAGAACATCCACATCCTTTTGAGGAAGGATTAAAAAAACTGAAGGAAGGAGATTTACCAAGTGCAGTGTTGCTTTTTGAAGCAGCTGTTCAGAAAGATCCAAAAAATGTACTGGTAAGATTTTTATTAATATTTTAAAATTTTAATCAAGTTTTAACCCTCTTGTCCTGGGTATTCTTTACTGCACATAACACAAGGTTTTAGTGTCATATATTCACAATTTTATTGAACTACTATTTATCTTATACCAAGCAGTATAGCATAAAATATTAGTCAATAATCCATATTTTAATAGTACACAAATTTTAATTTCTTATTTTAATAAGGCAATATTTTTAAAAAATCCTGAATTTTCCCTATCATGGAACATGACACATTTTCTCTAGGTACCTTCTCATCTCTAATTAGTCCACCTCATCTGCATTCCCAGTCAAATTGACCATATAGGGTTGGGGTAGTGAAAATAACAGATGAAATATAAGTTTTTCCGAAAACAAACATTTTAAATGTATTTCAGTTTTTGAGATTAAACAAGGCAAATCTGTGAATTTTCAGATGAATAAATGTACTTTTAATCTTAACGTGAACATTATTTTGAGCATGGAAATATAAGACGAAAACTACATATTTAAGGATCAATTTTTATTTTGGCTTATTAAAAATACTTCATTAATTTTTTTTTTTGTACATTAAAGGCTTGTTATAAATGTTAATTCAGACTGTCAAATTTCCTGAAGATAAACAATTTATCAAAGGTTAGCAGTATCAAATAGTTAGCAGAATCTAAAAAGATTCTTTCTAATATAAAAAGGTGAAGCAAATAGTTCTTGTATTCTTGGTGTCAAGCATTTGTACCACTGTTTGACATATAAAGTAACATTCCATCTTTTTAAATAAGGAGTCACTGTATTCTTGGTTATGAGCTAGAGTTTGCACCACTGTTTGACTTGTAAACAAATCTCATCCTTTCTGCTTTGCCAAGTATTGATTTTTTAAAAAGGGTAGAACTCTATTTAGGACATGTAAGGTGTTTTAAAAAAGTCACTTCCACTGTTTAGGCAACTGCATTTATAAAATGATGGATTTCCAAGCTCTACATACATCGTATCGGCCAATTTTACTATCCAAAAACAGCCCACACAGTGCAGTCACATGTACAACAGTTCTTTAGTATGATGACCTATAGGTATTGCATTATTGTAACACAGTGCATAATTCTGTACATTGTCTCCAAACAATCACATTAGCCAATAAACTGACTTTCACAACAGTATATCTATCAGTTTTCTTATTGCAGTCACCTGAAATGTGGAAGTGACTTTAACTTGTGTATATCTACATAAAACAAATTTGTTTATCTGCAAACTACTTCAAGGTCTTTGGACCAATGAACATGTCATAGGGAAGCTATTACCCAGCCCCACCCATCCTATAGTCTTGGACCAATTTTTTTTCCCATAATTTTTTTATGGAAAATGGCAACAAAATAACAAATGCAAACCTTCAAACTTGTAATGAATACATCTGGAAATCCCTTATTCAGGTATATATGACTTGAGGAAATGTTACCTAAATAAGGGTTTAAGCCCTTTAATGTGCTCTGTATATATGACTTTAGCACAGATGTTTCATTAACGTTATATCCATCATTTTTATTTCTTAAAACAAGGTGATATTGAGAAGCTGCTTGTAAAAAGAAAAATAATCTGAAAGACCTGTGCACTAAAGTGCAAAAGAAAATCTTGAGTTTTTATAATTTGAGCTGACTCTCTTTAGAATTTCATCAAAATATGATGCCAAGATCTGAATGATATTATTGAGAAATAACTATATTAAATGATCTGAAACATATGTATGTGCTTGAAAGAACTTTTGTCTCCCTATGTTTTAAAGCTTTATGTATATGTACTTCTGTACTTTTATTTCAGTAAAACAATTTACTTGCAATTTTTTTTAATTAGGCTTGGCAGTACTTAGGAACAAGCCAAGCAGAAAATGAACAAGATCCAGCTGGAATTTCAGCCTTGAAAAGGTGTGTGCATTCATTTATGTGCTTAAATAATTTTTTTTATGTAGTGATGTTTTATCTTGTAGTGTTCTTAAAATGTTTGTTTCTTGAGGCAGTAAATTGAAAAATGTATTTTTAAGGATATTCTTAAATAGAGACAGACTATTCTGTTTGAGAATTGCTTATGGTATTGCTATTCATCAATTTTTTTTCCACATTTTCATTCCATTTTCTGAGATAGTCCACCAAAATGACTTTTTTGCTTGTGAATGGGTTTGTTACCTATGCTGTTATTATAGACTATTTCCCCTGGTTTTGTTCTGTACATTGAAATATTCCAAAAAACTTTTATATTAATATTTTTATTCTACACACATTGAAATTTTAAAAAATTCATCACTGTCATTTAACTCTTCTCTCACACAGTGCATCTTAACAAGTTGTCATTTTGGTTGATCTTGTATTCTGAAAGAAAATGTTGTTATTGACATATAATATGATGATTAATTTCCTCTGTAGGTGTTTAGAGCTCCAACCAGATAATCTTACAGCACTGATGGCAATGGCTGTAAGTTTAACAAATGAATCTATGCAGAACCAGGCTTGTAGAATTCTACGTGACTGGATAAAATACAACCCCAAGTACAGCCACTTAGTATCTGTAACAGATGGACATGCTTCAACCATTACAAACACCCATGTAGCGGCTTCAATCATGTCAAGGTAAGTCTTCGTGTAAAGGTGAGATTTCAGATTTTTTCATTTTTGGTCGTATTAAGATGAGATTTCAGAATTTTTGGTTTTTGGTCGTATTAAGAAGAGATTTCAGAATTTTTGGTTTTTGGTCATATTAAGATGAGATTTCAGAATTTTTGGTTTTTGGTCGTATTAAGGTGAGATTTCAGAATTTTTGGTTTTTGGTCATGTCAAGGTAAGTCTACAGAGTTTTGGTTTTCAACCAAGTTAAGGCAGTAAGGTTCTCCTAAACTCTGACAAAAGAAACCCTAGTAAAAATAGAAGAGGTTGTATTAATTTCTCTAAAACTTGTAGTTTGTTTGACAATAAAAAGTGCTAAACTTTTTGTATTTTCAGACACTCAAAAATTACCAACAGCTTTTCCAAACATTTTTTACTTATTTTAATTTGCAGTGTGAAAATATTTTTAACATTTATCTGCTTGAGTTACACACTCACAAATGTAAACCTGTTTGTTTTTTGTTGTTTTTTTAATCCCCTCAAGTAAGCAAGAGCAAATGGAAAAAGTTCTTAGATAAGAAAGTATTTTACATGTCTACCCACGTCTGTCATCTTCTGCATAATTCGTGGCCTTCCTTACCCTCTATATATTGGTGATACAGATTGTTAAGTTAAGATATTTCATGAACAAGGAAGAAACACTGCTAATAATAATATCAAAATGTGTCTCCTAACATTTCTTCAATGACAAAACATGGTGTTTCACATCTCAATTTAGTTGTCTTAATGTCTGTTTTAGTTGAATGTTCCCCATGTAAAAGCAAAGAACTGAACCGTATTTATGTTATAGGAACCCATTCTCTTTTTGGGAAGAAGTAATGCTTCCTTGTAACTGTATTTTTTACTGTTCTTTATTGTGATTTTAAATTTTATACCCACACCCATTGTTCTGTTCATTTCTTTTAAACCAATAGTTCAGCAGCTATACATAGGATATTTTGCTCTGTTTTTTCCTTTTTGCTATTGTTTATTTTTGACACACATATTTTCCCAATTTTAATGTAATTGAATTTGTATTGGTTAGAAAACACGACAAACTCTTTAATACTGACTAACTCAAAGAACTTTCCCACAATCTTAATTTGTTTATTTATCAGAAAGGGAACTAAAGGCTGCTTCGAGGGGTCACCTGTTTTAACTACTTGTGTCAATATACAGATGTCATCTGTCAGTCAGTCAGTAGAACATGTGCTTGCCATGAATCACAAGAATAATTATACATTTTGAAGGCTGTAACAAATAATGAAATACAAACTCGTAAAGCAAGAAATACATTTCTTACTCTTAATTTTGGTTTTATTTACTCTTGAAATGGAACACTTTCAGGAACCCTGAGGAATTACATCTAGTTTGTATACACACACATCACATACATATATTGGTATGGTTCCATCTGCAATTTCTTTGGATGTTTAAGCATGCTCATTGCATCACATCTATTCTAGAATGCTGTAGCCAGTAACACAAATGTCTACATACTTAAAACCTTAGCTGACAAAATCTTTTTTAATTACGTTTTTGTAGATGTTGTGACTTTTCTGTAGGTTCAGCAATCCACTACAAAAATATTTGGCATTCTAATAATCAAAGATAAGTAGCTGCAGATATTCATTTGATGACTCAGAGTCTTAATCTAGTACACATTTTAATTTTGTTTTGTCATCAACATCTAGAGATGTTTGTTTACGATACATACAATTTTCTTTATCTGAGAATTTTAAATTAATTTTTATGTTAAATTACAGTGCTACTTCAGAAGTTAATAGCACTAGCAAGAACTCTGAACATAAATTATTTGTAATTCAACAGTTCTTTTCCCTAGGATGTAAGTGCTGGATGCCACTTAATATTAGGCCTTCAAAAATTGTCAAAATTATCTATCCATGTGTAAAAGTTTTGTTTTAATATTTTAAAGAAATATATTGGTGATCTCAATCTTTAGTGAATAAAAAAAAAAGGTTCAATAGATTTAATGAAAAGCCTTTGCAAATTTTTTTAATCTGGCCCAAATAATCAAATGTTGTCTTTCCTTTATGTTTTGAGAACATAAATGTTTTTGATCTAAGACACTTTCGGTAATGATCACTGTTGCATTCACACTTCTATAGCATTAACATCGTTGACCAGTAGAATATTTTGCTACAAAGAAACTGTTGTTGAAATACACAACAAGAAGCTTTATTCATTTCTGCAGTAACAGGATTTATTTTACTACCAAAGTAAATGCACTTGTGTAAATAATATTACATTTCCAAATACATGATCTCAAGCTTACAAAAAGGATTTGAACCAATCCAATTTTGAAGTTATTCAGACAGGCAGTTGATTCCTAAGGAAATTCAGTAAAAATGTGGGTGTGATTTGATTACAACTCACGTGATTATGTTACTCCTACAGCAATCCATGGGTTACATCATCAGCATTTGCATATCCTGGAGGGCAGCAAAACCCTCTATATCAATTTTAATAACGTTTGAATCACAATAAGTTCTATATGAAACAATATAGTGTGGTTTAAGGTTGCTGTCAGTTATAATTCATTAGAATCACAATAAGTTGTACATAAAACATTTTAGTATGAATCACAATGAGCTATATATATATATATATATATATATTTTAGTTACATCAAAAAGTTTGATATTTTAATGGATTTCTAATGAACAGAGAACAGTTTGATGAAGTAAGAGACTTGTACATCGCAGCAGCAAGGATTTCCCCCACTGACCATGATCCTGACGTGCAGTGTGGACTTGGTGTCCTGTTTAACCTTTCTGGTGAATATGACAAAGCTGCAGATTGTTTTCAGGCTGCACTTCAGGTCAGACCAGATGTAAGTAGTTATTTTATCATTCTATTTCAGTATATTATGCTAAAAACAAACAGAAATATTTTGTGTTAATTTAAGCTATTAAGGGCAGACTTTTTAAGACTCTTTTTTACTACTATTTATGACCAAAATAAATTTTGTAATAATGGGCACCTCAGTATTCCATATAAAGGACAGTGCCTTCAGCCTTGTTCTCTATAGGAGCACTTGATAAAGCCGGCAGTTATCTTTGTACTGTATACTGCTAAATGCCAGTCATCCCAGGACGATGACCAATATTCAAACACTTGTGATGTTTATTGGATTGGTTCCAAACAATATACTGTAATAAATGTTTTCACACAAGATATGTATGCTGATGTAATTTACACATAATATTCTCAGAAAAGGGGTCAAGTTGGCTAATTTTTGTGCATGTGCTTTCAAGAGTATTGTATTATGATGTCACTTAAACAGTTTTAATGACACAAGCTGTAATTTGTTTTATTTTCAGCAAGATTCTACTTCAGTCATTGACAATCAAACACAGAAAATAAATGGGAAATGTTTAGCAGTTCAGACTCTGAAGTACTTGGACACTTTGTGACCAATAATTATTGGGTTGAGGAATAATTCGTAAGCGTTTTTTCAAGTTAAAAAAATATATTCATAAATGAAATGCTTTCGCAAAATATTTCATGTCATTTGGTAGATAATTTTTTGCTCTAATAAATGGTGTGTTTGATTTTCATATGTCTTTAATTTTTGCTTTCATTTTCAGCTCATTATATGGAATGTGAAGTGGACAAAATCGAGCATTTTCGACACCATCTGCTTTTCGCATTCAATTTCTTGCAATTTCGTTTACAACAATGCATACTATATACCTAGGTATTACATGAAATAAAGTATCATAATAAATGTTTTGGGTGTAATGTGTTCATGCATTGAAGTATTGTATAGTCTTGCATGTAATGCTTGAATGAAATTATTTAAAAATGCTCACGAATTATTCCTCAACCTAATATAATAAAAAGAGCAAGGCTAATCCATCCTCTGAGATATCTTGTTGACAACAATACTTCATGTTATGGAAACATGCAAGTTACAAACACCTGTGTCTTGCATATACAAACAAAATGGGGGACCTTAAAAATTTAGTATGGCTAATATGGAATCCAGCTTTGCACGGCTCATTTTTGATATTAAGTTCACATTGCTGTGGATGTAATTTGGACGTGGTAAGAAGGTTGCCTCTATGTATGTAAATCAGCTTTTACAGTAAAGTCAACAGATTAAAATAATGTGTTGTGTGTGCTTAATTTATGATTTTAATAGAAATTACTGAAAATATTTAGTTTGAGTTTGTTCATTTTGCATCATAATATATGTAATTCTTTTTGTGAAATGTAATGGGGGGCAAATGCCCCCTTTTGCCTTTTCCTCCACGTTTGCACATGGGCTTGTATTATACTGTGGAGCAAGATGTGTACTTTACAACTATCTCTATTGTGCAGAATCTAAACATTGCTAGGAAAAAATGAAGATTTTTACCACCAATTAAAACCACAAAAATTAATCCCTTGGAATTCTAAAATGAGACCTAGTTTGTTTTTCTGCAAGCAAGAAAATTAGAGATGTGTTTATTATTAATACTAGCTACAAATCTACTTATTACATTTTAATTTAATATTTAATGTTATGTTTCTTTGAGATATTTGAACAATTACTGATGTTTAGTTTAGTTACAGTTATTTAGCACTTGTTTCTTTGTGTGTTGAATCCATTTTTTCTTTCCAATGTAGGACAGTTTGACCTGGAATAGGTTTGGAGCCACACTTGCTAATGGAGGGCGATCTGAAGAAGCAGTGAACTCATATCGCAGAGCTCTAGAAATCTCCCCAGGATTCATCAGATCTCGTTTTAACTTGGGAATCAGTTGTATTAATCTAGGTGCTTACAGGTGAGAAATGTGATTTTTATCATTGGGTGTTTACAGGTGAGAAACATATTTTTATCATTGAGTGTTTATAGGTGGGAAATGTGGTTTTTATCATTGGGTGCTTGTAAGTGAGAAATGTGGTTTTTATCATCGGGTGATGAGATAAACAGTAGGATTGTAATTTTTAATGAGACCAGTATAATCACAAGTGAGGAAACAAATTTGTATTGATGTAATGACAGTTTCACAGCGAATATTTTTTATTAACATATTTTTTTAATGTTGTTAATGCCTCAAAGTAAAGTTGTTTTATTTCATTGAAATGCATAAAGTTTTTTTTATATTTTAATTTTATGCTTCAGAATATTTGCTAGTGAAATGAAATGTCCTTTTGTATTGTCTTTTAACTGTAAGTAGGAGGCAGTATGACTCTGGCTTTGTTGTCAGATGGTTACGAGTTTGAGGTTGGCCCTCATTGTGCTCTCGTGTCTACAAGCAAGATGTTTTACCCCACAAGTTTTAGCATGCTAAGGTGTATTATGGGTACTAACCTTTAGCTGGAGGTTAACATGCAATGGATTGATTGCAATTCCCATCTGCTTGTGCTATTGAAACCAGAGTTTGAAAGCACTGGCCCTCTATGCCTTGCAAAGGCATGACAGAAGTTAACTTGAACTGACTAACTGTAAGTAATAAGTTTTATTAAAACAGCTCTGCTGAATTTATGAAACATTTTGTTTTAGTTAATGGCTCTCGATATTGTTCTAACAGAGAAGCTGCAGGACACTTCCTTGAATCTCTTAACCTCCAAGATGCTGGCAGAGGACCACAAGGCAAACAGCCACGGACCACCATGTCCAACAATATTTGGTCCACGTTAAGAATGGTGATGAACATCCTGAACAGACCTGACCTCTGTGAAGCTGTAGATCGGAGAGACCTGGTCACTTTGAACAGGGAATTCAGTGAATCCAGGTGACTAGCTCGTCCAGACATTCACTGTGAATGTCTCGCCAATCAGTCATAGCAGCGAGTTGGTTGGTGGAGGGTCGACTTAGGGAGGTTTGACAATAAAGCTTCTTGCTTCAGTCAGTGGGTTGCCAGAATTGCGTTTCTTTAAGAACTCTCAACTGGTAGGGTTCTTTTACATATATTTTAAATGGAGGGCAAGCAGCTGGCAACTAATATAAAATTATATATATGATTATGTAACATGCTGTATATTGAAGAGCTTTCAGTGTGATTAAATAATATAGAACTGTTCTAAGTGAATGCTTATATCTAGTTAACAGCTTTGATGCATGCACTTGTTCTGTCTAAGAATTAATCTTTAGCCCACATATAGTGGCTTTTTAGTCTTAGGTTGTAAACTCAAATAATGGGGCTTTTTCTATATGTTTTTATTTTATACAATTAGCACAGAGAAAAGTTTAAATCTTGTCTCGAGACAAAGTTGTGAAAATGAAATTGTAAGAACGTAAAAATTATAAGTATTGATACTGTAGTTAATGAGAAGGAAACCTAAGGAAAACTGGATTCTTTTATATGAATTTAAAAAGCCATGAAACTATGTTTTCTCTAAAAAAAAATTTAAGTGGCAAAGATAATTGAGTAAATTTGTATCGAACTGTATTTCACAAAGAGAAAAGTTGATGTTGTGGCCGAGTGTTTTTTGTACACATTCTGTTGACAACTAAGCATTACATACAGTTATGCTAGACAAAGAAAAACATGAGTTGTTGCTAATTAAGCATGCTTTGAATTTGATTAGTTTATTAACAATTAAAATGTATGATTGTTTTCTCTACCATGTTAATCAAAACTACACATTGTATGTTTATTGTAAACTCAGTACTTTGAGTTTACTTTTATAATTTGGCATCTTAATTCTATTTTGAAAATTAGTTTTCTGTGAGGATGCAAATTGAGAACAGTGCTAACTCTATCCGAGATGGTATGGAAAGTTTGTACCTGTTGCTGACAAAAATGTTCAGCTAATTCTAGTTCCTTTTTCTTTCTTTTTTTCACATTTCTACATCACATAAAATTATGAAATATGTTGCTCTAATATATCACCAGTTTTGTGATTTTTAAAATTGTAAGGCTTATTTGTTTAACAACTGTTCATTCTGGATTGCAAGTAATTTGCTCATTTTTCCTTTCATTTTGTTACAGTTTATTGATATCCAAGCATTAAAAGATACTATATGAAATATCTATGTACAAAAGCCATTGCTTCTTAAGTTATGAAAAAGGAACTCTAGATTTTTTGTTTTTTGGCAGCTTAACTTAGCACTAGCAGATATTTTAAGAACAACCAAAATATTCAGTTACCCAATACATAACATGGGAGAGAGGTTGTTTACATGTATACAAACAGCTTTCACAATAATAATAATAAAAAAATATGTTCTTATAGATATGCAGGACTCAAGTCAGTGAAAGTACAAATGTTTAGGGTTTTGACCATATGTCTGTCAAAAATAAAGGTATGTTTGGAAAAAGATGGTCACTAGAAGAATTTCATGATGCTTTTCTGCTTTCAGGTTTAAGTAGTGGTTCTCTGGGTTTTATATAAGTGTATAATTAATACACAATTGTATTTTATTACAATTTTTTTGTGGGCCACCTGTGGAGAAGCATGGCTTGTACTCACCAATATAAAATAAATTGATTCAGGAATCTCACCAAATGTTAAAAAAAAACGGACTTAAAATTATGTGTTTATAGTATACCCATTATTGTCTAGTTGCATAGAAATCCATAGGTATCCCATCAAGTAACTTGTAAATATTTCAGAGAAATAGTATGAAGACTTGCTTCATTCTTCAGTTGCTTTATATATGTGATAGTTGAACTGACATATTATGAAAGCACTTGTGTTGCATACTTTTGTTTGAAACACAGATTTCTTTACAACTTTTGGAGTTGTTAATTGTTACCTGTTACAAAATGATACACTTTTCTTGCTACATTTGGTGAAGATTTGTTGCAGTTCTCTTTCTGGATGGTTCTGATATCCCCACTTTGATCCTTATTCCACTGTTTTCACTGCCATTAAGTATAAAGGATATCCTTATTCTGGAAATCCTAAATATGTAATTTGAATAGATAAGTGTTTGGTGTTGTAAAGAGCTATTACATTCCCATCCCAAAAGCAGTCCTGGTACATGCCATTTCACTGCAACTATATCACCTGCAGTTAATGTATGGCTTGTATCCTTAAAATCATTATAACACTCTCAACCCTCTGTAAAAAAGGTACAGTTTAAAGTGTGCCATACTTGACTGCAGGCATTGCTTTTGTCAATTGATATTTAAACTGTGCTGGATGGTGGATAACTGGATTGCATGCATATTAGTGATGAGTATTTTTTTATATACATGCATGGGTTTTAATGAATACTCAGTTTAAGTTTGTAACATTTTCAGACTTGGTTTATTGATATCAAACAAATACCAAGGATTTTTGTAAAATTTTTAAAAGAAAATGTACCTGCCTCATGTGGTTGTCAAATGAAATAGCTCAACTGCTCTTTACATCAATAACTGTAAAATTTGTAACATATATTTTTTATTAATCTGATCTTGCTGTTCAAAGTTAATGTTAGTTTCAACCATCATAAACTTCAGTAACAAGCTTAACATATCACATGCAGACAGGATTTAGAGATGCAGTATAAAGTATATAAAAATATTATACCCTATTACAGGTTTTTTGTACAAGTTAGGCATTGGTGTGTCTAGTATTATCTTTATGAAACTTAAGTCAATATAAATTGAATAAAAAAACAACCATAAATCATTTGTTGGCCCTTTTAGTACAAGTCCTCAAGAATTGGTTGAATAAAGCAAATTAATTTCCCCTCTGTGCATGTAAAACCATCAAAAGATAAATAGCCATAATGTTTCTTCTGGACTAGGAAGATCTAGTGTGAATAAACATGGTGACAGGGTTTTAGTTGGTATTACTACACTGTACACATGAAATTGTTAAAAACAAAAAGTACAAAAATACACATCTATGTTGGAATCCCCTCCCCCTGCAGGATCTGCTGAAAAATGTTTGGAGTAATAAGTTTTCTTCAGCAAACTAGGTTCCTCCTTGTTTGTATATTTCTAAAATACAATAAATGTTTAGATTACGTTGCCTGTAATGGAACATTGATAGCTTATTTATATAACTCTGATACCTTGTTATTTAGAAGTTGTACATGAACATATACTAATGTTTTATTCTTAGGGCACATTATTTCAACCAGCTTGTACTCATGTCAGGTCTTTATTAGGCAATAACTTACATGCTGGCAGGTAAAAAGTTATTTGAAAAAGAAATTTGTAATATACTCTTTAAAAAAAAGAAACTCAAAAGGCATAATTTGAGACATATTGTTGACAAGTTTATTCCGGGTAGTTCTGTATGACATGTGTGAAACTTTGCACATTCACTGCTGAACATCCAAAGTCTGCAAAGGCGAAGTCCACGCTTCACTAGTTGAAGTTTAACGTCACTCAACGTCAATAATGAGTATGCCCCCCCGTGAGCATCAATAACTGCTTGGCACCTCCTGCCCATGGAAGCGATGAGATGACGAATCACATCCTGTGGAATGGCTGTCCACTCAGCCTGCAAAGCTGCTGCAAGCTGAGGTAGAGTCTGCGGTTGAGGTTGTCGCAGACATCAGTCCAACTCGTCCCAAAGATGTTCGATGGGGTTTAAATCTGGTGATCTGGAGGGCCAGGTAAGAACGTTGATGTTGTGGTGTCTCAAGAAGACAGTGGTGAGTCGAGCTGTGTGAGGATGGGCGTTGTCATGTTGGGTTGCACATGGGGCCTAAGAATTTCGTTGATGGTTGCGTACGGTCTGATACGAAATCCTACGCAGTCCTGGTATGGTTGAGGCAGTAGACGTCACAGTGGTGGTCCTATCCCAAAGGAGGCGTAACCAGATGTAGCGATCGTGTGCGGGAGTGGTCACACAAGGTCTGCGAACGGTCACAAGTTGATCCATGTTGTTGGTGACGATTCCATAGCCTTGTGATGGTGCTTGGGTGGACATTCACATTTCTGGCAACATCTGATCGAGATTTGCCTGCTTTCAAGCGACCAATGGCGTTGTTGCGTTGTGCTTGTCGGTGGCTTAACACTAAGCTATGGAAACTGAGAACCCCTCACTGTTATAGGGATTTTGCACATGTTGCACTTGCACAACATGCGGATCTCTCAAATTTATTGGACATGAATGCGTTTTGGTGAAAAATCAGTGCCTTAACACGTGTAACATCACATACTCTGAGCTTGTAACGTTATTACATATATTTCTCTTTAAATTAACAAAAATATCCCTTTTGCATTTCTTTTTTTGAAGAGTATATTATAAAATACATTTACATGTATTACTTAAAGAAATGTAAGTTTTGGAAGAATATAATCTGTATAAACCACTAAGAATAAAAGAAAACCAAAATGGAGATTATAAAATGTACCTGATAATTTTGTTTTAATGTGATAAACTTAGAGAAAAAAACGTTTTTGCCAAGCATTAATTACATATGTGTGTCTAATGGACAATTTCATATGATTTGAAGTTAAAGGGTTAATTTTCTTTAATTCCACATATGAAAACTGCAAACGTAATTGGAAGCTGTTAAGTTTTTCATATTTTAGACTTTGTTGCTTGTTTTACATGTCCATGTTGGTTTTTATATATATAAAACTGTTTAAGATTCAAAGAAAACAGTTCATTGCTGTATTTCTTAAAGTGTACACCTATTAAAAGTGACAAATTCTGTACTTGCAACATTATAAAAGTACTCATTGTTAAAAAGGGCTTCTCAGTTCAGGACCTTTGGCTGTATAACAAACACATTCAGTGTCTAATAAATTTTGGAAACAATATTACAAATATTTAGAATATTATTTCATAAATGTTTAAAACTGTGTGTGAATACCCCTTTTTTTTTTTTAGAAATATTCAGTTGCAAGTTAATTTGTAAACTAAACTGTCATAGTGGTGTCATTTCCCTTTTGTTTCAATAAAACACAAAGAATGAAGCATTGTTATAGATTTATTTCTCAAAAATACTTAAGATGGTGACTGATTTATCATAAGTTGCTAATCCAGTTCTCATGTAACTTTGACTCTTAAAAAGATAAGGTAGAAATTTAATGGTTGACAATGGTTGCATTAATATGCCTAAATAGTCTGGAAGAAGTGACAAAGTGTATTGAGTAAAGAACTGTTTAAAAAAAGTAAATATCTTACAATACAGAACTTTAGAAACTGTACTATTGATCTACAAAGGAAAATTTATCTCATGCTTTAATGTATTATGTAGTTTCTCAAAAATGGAACTTGGCACTCAACTTGCAATTTGAAGAAACAGGTTCCAATCCACTTCCCTTTCCAGAGGGGGCTGTTATAGGTTATGGCCAATCCCACATTCCATAATGAGTAACCTAAGCATTTCTTAGTGAGAGATCCTAACTATCTGCCCTTCCTCTACTCTGTCACTTTTTAGTTGATGACAACTACTGAAGACAGCCCTTAAGTAGCTTTGCTCAGAATTCAACAACAAACTAAAGCTCACTAAGTGACACCACTGATCATAATGTAGCAAACTGTTCTAAACATTTTCTGGAACTTTAATTCCTTTTTTACCAGCAAGCTGTCTTAAACAAAATTATGAAGAAGAAGAAAAAAGACTTAACCATGCAACATATAAAGTTAAATCTATCAATTATTGTGTTAATAAGTTGTGCTACATTAAACAATTTTTCTTTACATTACCAGTTTAAAAATAGTTAAATATTTTCCTCTAGATGTTGGAAGTTAATTTTTGTACATTAGAAGTTTGTGTGTGTTCTTATAAATTTCCATATCAAGTTAGATTTATGTACAGATTCATCACACTGTACCTTATGTGAAGAAATTAAAATGTATACAAATGCCAAGAAATGGAATATGAATTAGTATCACCATGGCAAAGCTATTCAAAATCAATACTTGATTAGTAGTAACTTCTAGTCAGAGCTATGCATGTACAATGGTAGTGAAAGTCAACCTGGCAATTAGTATTGCTAATTACAGCATTGGGTTGATGTGAGGTGTATGTTATCAGTTCATGCTAATGAGTTGTAACAGTCTCGTCCCAATTGTTACGTAGAAATGAGTCAAGAATGTAGCATTTTAAAATTCTTGAGCCATAGTTAACACTAGAATGTCAGCATTAAATTTTCAGTCATTAACACCAGCTGCTATGGGGTTCACTCTGACCCCATGCTGGCTTTCTGGGATAAAGACCTTAAAGAAAACATTTTGAAGTTTTGAGTGGAGATCCAGTTTACAAATGAAAGCAAGTGAATTACAGGAAACTGTAACAAATCAGTTACAAATTTCTCAAACTGTCATTAACAGGATGTAGAAGTGGTTTCAACTGTTGCTACAATGTTGTGTACCTGTTTGCAGCTGTAGCTGGATGTTTTGTTGAGTAAGACAATTACATAACTGGCTTATATTCTATCCTGCTTACCACAAAGCACTAAATGTCTCATCTGTGATGATACCATGAATGGTACCAGTGAACCAATGATCTATCAAACAATCATCTGTTTATCTAATAGTAACACAGAGTCACATGACATTTTATCAGTGCTCTGCTCATCACTGATAAAGACCAGACTGTTAGTGTCATAAGCCTGCTGAGCAAACAATTGCAATACATTTTTGTGGACAAAATTCAAAACTGGGGGTACATCAGGTTAAATGGTATTACTGAGACCACAAAATATAAACATTATCCAAAGATAACATGCTGTTGCTGTGTCCTTAAGCGATTAGGCCAAACTTCAGCCTAATGTATGATCATGTCCACCCGACCAACACATTCTTGAATAAAAAGGGAATGGTGTATGAGCTCCCTTTGAGGCTGTATAGAGTGCTCCCCACATCAAGTATTACTAACCATTAGATGTTTTGGAAATGGCCTTTTGTAAGTGGTTGAAGATGCAAGGTTGGTGTATATTCAAGAATCTTTTGTCTGAAACAGACCAGAGCAAGTTACCTGAGGAATTGTTTGTCACAGATGCACAGTAAAAGATTTTATAAACATGTTTATTTTTATAATATATACCAAAATTTTAAGAATAAACAAAAATAAAAATTAAAGTAGGCCAAAAAAGATCAACATAATGATAGCTAAATATATGCACAAAACCTTTATTTGGAGATAAGTAGGTTTGTATTTTTATTTTATAATGTAAAATTAGCACAGCATGGGTTCTGATCTCAGTAGACCAATAATATTTAAGATAATACAATGTTTAATATTGATCAAGACTAGAAAAACCTATAGAACACAAAAAAGGGGAAAATTGAAATAAATTTCAAATATCCACAAGACATCAGTGTATTCATTCTTTGATCAAACAAAATACTTCACTTGGAATAAAATATAGAAAAAAATCATTTTCTTATGGAAGGGTACAATACTTGATTCGCTTTGAATAACCTTGAAGCATGGAATGTTAAAACAATACAGTCAAACATGTCACTGTTAGGAATATATCTGAAGAACAAATACAATTTTAGACTACAGATGCTTGAATATAAGCCTATTAAGTTCTGTTGTGCATAAAGAAAAACTGTGCAAACATATCTTTAGAAAAAATATTACTATCATGGGTTTGATGTTATAATTGTAGCTGTGATTAGAAAATTAAAAACTCATTTAAACTTGGGAAGTTTTGTTTTCTCAAAGGGATGAACCACTAGTTTTTGCAACATCAGTGTGTGTTTTCCTTTATGCTGTAAAAATGTTACAGTTCATAAAAACTTCTCTTAAGTTATGTACATCAAAGGAGAAGGGTTTACACTAAAGATTTTGCACAATTCCTTGGCCACGTGTAAATTCCATTGTAGACACAAGTTCTGTGGATACCAAGAAACTGTACTTGTTTCTTTAGCATTACACACTTAGACACAATGTATAAAACATTTGCAATATTCTGATTTTTTAATTAAACCTTTTACACAAATTACTAATCAAACATCAAGTGAGAGAAAGTTTAAACTATTAAAAAATGTATTAACTGCAAAATGTAACTGCCCTCATTAACGTATACACTTACAAAGAGTCACATATCACAAAACGAGAAAATATTACTGGTTAACTCGCATTAGCTGTACGTTTACAATTTCTGCACGACAAATCCAGGTCTTTTTCAACCACTTCTAAGTATTACAAAATAAATTATTTCAAAAACTTGTTAATTCAAACACTATGCTATATTTTTGAAAGAACAAACAGTCTGAAGTAGTTTTTCATTTCAGAATATAAAGGAACTTGTCTTAAAACTTTGAACTAAATCTTTAATGAAGTGCTACTTGAGAATAAAATAAAAAAAACAAAACAGTACGAGACATCCAAATAAAAAAAACAGAAAAGAGAATAAAACAAATGAGAAAATGGAATATTTGCCTTGTTTCCTTACATATTCTGATTGTACATTTTATCAGGTACATACTAGCTCATGCATATCTGACAAAAAGACAATACCCAAAAGTCATGCAAATACAGTAGTACTGCATGATGAATGTACTATGTCATTCCAGTGTCTACATAATTTTGGTGGATATTTTATTACATCCTGTGCAAATATCCATCTTAAATGTTGATGAAATTACTCTGCCATGTTTAGTTTCAATGGACAGAACTTCTCAAATGCTTGTCAAGGGAATCTTTTTAAATATCAAACCACATGTAAAAAGAAATCATGTTTAAATTATTTTAAAGCTTGCAAAAAACTTCCTTCAATCAGTCATTGTTGCTCTCTATGGTAAAAAAGCTTTACTAATACATAAACTCAAATTACAAATTTAACTGTTTGACAAATAGAATTATTAAAACTATCTAAACTGTAACTACTTGTTCACGATTAATTAAATTAAATAAGTAATTTTATCACATTCAATTCAGATGTTTCCAACTCGTGCAAATACGTCTTGCCTTACTTTGTTCTAAGCACCAATGTTAAGTGCTGTTTTAATACAGGTAAATGTAAGAGAATACATTGCAACTGAAGTATGTATTAACACTAAAAGAGTGAAACACTTTCTATTTATGTATTCTTTCCTAATAATTTTCCATCATATTTGGTTGTTTATGTTGATAATAACTTCTTCTTCAGTCTATTTCATACTTACATTGATTACTAAACACTTGTCATCCTTTCTAAATTCATTTTTCCTGTCACTTCACTAGAAACAAACCCTCCAGATATTATCTTTTTATGTTACTTCAAATCACTTTCTCAGTCACAATATTATAACACTCTTTCTTTATATTTTTGGAAAACTCAGGACACACACAAACTACTACACTTCTATGCCAAAGTCACAACTTCTATTGATATTGTTTTAATATACCATTCAACCCCCATCATTTCTCAATTCTCTCCACAAACTAAAAGCCTTTACTTGCTCATTCTCTGAAATTTCATTTTTCACTTCCAGACGTCTATTAAAATATTAATTTACAAGTAGATTTCTGGCATCATACATGTTAATGTCACAAAAATATTGTAAGCACCTAGTCCTGTATCTGTGTACCAGTATCAAGTGACAACTGTGTAATTTTTATCATCAGACAACAGTAATTAATACCTACAACATAAATGTCATTCAAGACTAGGTGCTTACAAAGTGAAAAATTTGGTCAGAAGAGAACAATACTTGATACCTACAATATAAAAAGTCTTAGACTATGTGCTTACAAAGTGACAATTTTGCACTTTTGGTTATTAAGCAACAGTAATTAATACCTACAATATAAGAAGTTTTTATACATGACTAGGTGCTTACATAGTGACAATTTTGCAATTTTGGTTATTAAGCAACAGTAATTAATACCTACAACACAAGTCTTGTACATTTCTATGATCTAACTAGCAACTATTTAGTGTTGATAAAATAAATCCTGTTATTTCTGAGAAGTGTTAACACCAAGAGCCTCTTAAACATGTTAAAAAAAAAACTCATTTGCAGAAGAAATTTTGTGAGATCACAAGCTTGCTGCAAAGATCACTATTAGAGCTTGAATAGTTCTGTTCACAGTATATTACTTACTTACTGCAGTGGTCTCAGTAGTGCTATTATGGTGACACTGTACCAAGTTTCAGCTTACCATATTATAATATCAAATCAATGTTGACCCTAAGTATTAATATCAAAAAAAGCTAATTATTGTTTGTAATGGAGATAAGCCTAATACGAAATCAAATAATTTTGGATAAGTCTATGATTACAATTTTTTTTCATATAATGTTCTTGAAATATGTTTATCTTATAACAAGTTTGAGTTAAATATCTTTAACATAATCAAATGGTTTGAACCAAATAAAATCAGTATAGTTATCAATGAAGCCTTTGCCACTTCAATATCTTTATAATAATGATGTGAAAAGCTTAGGTTTGCACAATGTATTTAAAGAGTACATGTATGCAAATAACAAACCCAAAGCAAGCTGCATAAAGATTCACAAGTTAAGGATTTTGGTATGGAGGTGGCATACTGGCTGGCATGTAATCATGTGTGGGACTTCCGGTATCGACTGTTGTCTTAGGTACACTCTGCTGGTTATGTTGATCAATGTCATTGTAATTTCCTGAAAAGGAAAAATATTTATATTTGTAATCTAACTGTCAAGGTTCAAGATATCACTGTTGTGTGACTTTTACAAGGAGTACCTCCCTTCATCAATGCTCCTTCTATACCCATGAGTGAAAAATCCTTATTCAAAGTACACCAAGAAAGTAAAGAGAAAGGGTGTGAACATGACACTGAGATATCTATCGGAAACAGATTATCATGTAAGGAAAATGTTAACTTTGACACAACAACTCACCTTTGTGAATACATTAGCTAGGATCTCATGTTTAAATGTTGCAGGAACTGGATGAAACTACTTTGAAGAGTACCAAAAGGAAACCCATGGGGTGCAAAACCCTATAGCAAGTGCTCCATATGGGAACATTTGTGGTAGATTGCATCTTTATTTCAATCAGGTTATACTCTTTGCTCTAGGGATATTAATCCAGAGAGAGAAGAAAAGTGAGGAAGGAATTAGAAATGAATACTCATATTTGTTGCAGGTGTAGAATTTATTGAATAATGGCCACTAGAGGAAGCCTGTATGCTAATGAAGAGGACACAGCCATCTGAGAGTTTGTACACATGTAGAGAAATTTGGGAACAAACACACCTTACAAAGTATACTTACCTCCATGACCATATTGATCAATACCAGCTCTAAAAGAAGGAGAGATGTGTGAAGTATCTGTGCACAGCTCCTTACCTATAAGATACTAAAAGTTCATGCAAGTCTCAGGACAAGGACATTAGAGTAAACACAAAATAAGGATACTTTGAAACTACTGCTCAGCCATTAGCCATTTTAAGCTGTGGGAAATGGATTAATAGGTGATACATCACAATTGAATACTAAGAAATATCAATAACTGTGCAAACATAATTGATGGAATAATGTGTTTGAAGGAGTAAGTAAAGAAGAATAGTGTAAGTAAGAGTTTGAAATCCAAATGAATATTGTGATGTATCTAGACAAACTGGGATTGTCCATACACAAATATCCCTGGCCCAATTCTCAGTGTTGAAGGGCTTTGTGTTTTAGCACCTTTCAGATTCCAAATGCTGAAGATTTTCCATTGTGACTGGGAACTGGTGAGTGTCAAGGGTTTCCCATGCTCTAATTGAGGGAAGGAGAGGATTTCACACAGGGAAAACACACAGAATGAGCCCAGATTGTCATCAGATCATCAGTCTGAAAAGGTCTTTTACTGAAGACAATGCAATGGGTAAACATATTTTGAAAGCCAGCAAGTGCTAGTCAGAGAAGTGGACAGAAGCAAAACTCCAGTGTTGGAATTTTTCTTGAGAGTCCATGGATATTGTCTAGATCAGAGTGGAAAAAGTTATATATAAGTACCACAAGTATAACTCCACTGATGTTGTGGAACCTGATGCAGTGAGGAAGGAATTAAAAATGAATACTCATATTTGTTGCAGGTGTAGGATTTATTGAAGAATGGCCATTAGTGGAAGCTTGTATGCTAATGGAGAGGACACAGCCAAATAGTAGATGATTGATTGTAAGTTAGTCCACATGGCAGCCCATATAAGAGGGGAAAGCTGAAGAAAGGAGACTCAAAAGAGAATAAATCATCTGCCATCAGGAGGAACTATACAACATATATGAGCTGGTGGATACAATCTGTAATTGGGTAAGAAGGGGGGCCCCAACTGAAGGAAACATCCCAGTTATATGAAGAGAGTGAGAGAAACCACATGGAGGAAAAATGTGACAAAATACTCACCAGCTTAGGCAGTACAAGAGCATATGTCCAGAACAAAAATAACATCAAGAAGAGAAACAAAGCTTACATCATAGGAGTGGTAGCCCCCTAGCTTGTAATACACAGAGCCATTTGTAAAAATTTAAAAGCAGAAAATATGATGTGAGCAATTATCTTCATTAGCACAAAAACTGTATAGCCCCCTCTGAGAAACCTTCCATGTGCCTATGTTAAAGAATAAAAACAAGAACTAAAGATTAACATGAATGTGTATATAGCAAGAAATAATTAACCATAACTAAACTTTATCTTCTATGTGTACATGTGAAGAAGTAATGAACTAGAATTATACTATTATGCATGTACACATTAAAGAATAAAACCTCTAGAATCAAACATTAATAATTATGTATACATGGCAAGGTATATTCAATTAACTTATTCCATGTGGGTACTTTTTCTGCGCGTTTCAAGTTTTTATCATCCAGAGAGAGTTGATATTGAACAGTTACGTACAATCAAATAAAACAAAATTAAAAGGAAGGACTGCATGAAAAACAGCAAATCCAAACCTGTGATTAATGATAATTTGTTACAAACAAAAACAAGCCCAAATAAAAATAAACATTGTACCAATTGAGACAATCCACAGGATACAGGTTATAATATATAAAACAGACTTGCATCTGGATGATCTGAAGAGCCAATTTTTTTATATTATTAGTTGTATTCTAAAAGTATTTTTTCAATAATTCAACAGTTTGTTTATTTACAGACAAGAAAAATAAGGAGTTAAACAACTACAAATAAAGAAAACTTACAAAGACTGCTATTATACTAAAAGTGTTGTGCAATTTGTTTCATGATTCAACCAAAGTTAAATCACAACCAATGTAATAATTGTGTTTTTTCTTTAATACTGGGTTTATTTTGTATTTTTAAAGACACTGGAGATGAACAAATATGAAAAATAAATCACTAACCTGATGGTAATCCTGGAATACCAAGGTCATCGTAGCGACCACCTCTTTCATGAAAGATCTTCAGCAAGACAAAAATTGACACTACCCTCAGAATGAGGTTTAAGATGCACATGCTAAATTCATAAGCTAAGGAACTTTTGCAATAAACCTTCTGGGTTGGACTTTTCAGCTTAAGTTGGCAAAGAAACAATTATAATTTAAGCATGATATAAATGTGAAACATTGAAACTCCAACCAAATATTACCTGGAATTTCTAAATTTGCACACATTAGGCATAACTGCTTATTACTATTTTTTTTTTTTAACCTTCAATTATAATATCTTTTTTAGTTTTTTTAGCTACATTTAAAATTTTCAACTTGAAAAGAAGAAAGCAAGTTGTACAACCAATTTCTCTTTAATGTGGTCTGGTTAGTTTTGCTTTATATATTATTTTAATAACTCATTTTTCATAAATTTGCAAAGAATTTATTCGTACTTTCTTCCTACAAACTCGAAAATTTTTAAAGTTTAATGGCTATCTACTGGAGTGCCATCTATGAGTTTTATCATGACTTCTAACTACAGTTGCAGTATTACTGTTGAGCAGCCAACCTTTGTGGTTTCTTGACAACTAGGAATAAAGAATGAATCGGTGAAATTGATATTACAAAAATCCAAAACAACAATAAACAATAAAACAGTATATTTATGTGTGTATGTGTAGTAATAAAGTACACAAATGGTAAGAATTTTGTAAAATATTTGAGTTTACTATAACAACTTTTTGATTGAAATAAATGGGACAGATGAAGGAATGTTCAGTAAGTTACTTAAATTCACAAATTATATTGCAGTTTGGGGTGTTGATAGCTGTGAAGAGGGTGCTGCTGATTTATAAAAGGATTCAGATAAATTAGTGAGTTGGGCAAATAAGTGGTAGATGGATTTTATTAGGTTGTCCAGAAATAAATGTCAAAATTCTCACAATGACATTTAGAAGCTGAATTCTGAGTAACTTATCATTGATTGGTTGGTTTAATCCAACATTTGACATTTAGAAGGTGTTGTAATTGCTTGCTGTTTCAACTCTACTTGGAGTAAATTTTGAAGCCCCAAGGCAGCATGGACAAGAAGGACTTCTGTCTGATTTTACTCTACAACTTCAAACTTGGATGAAAAGTTACCGAAACTACATGGAACATAAACCAGGCATTTGACCATGGATCTGTTACTGAACATGCAGTTCAGCATTGGTTCCAAAGGTTTTGACGTGGAGATGAAAGTCTTCAAGACCACAAAGGTCATGGAAGGAAGCCATCCTTAGATGAAAACACATTAAATCCAGCATTGCCAATCACCCAAGTGCATTTGGAAATAAGAAAAAGTTGGATAAGTGGGTTCTGCATGAGCTAACTGAAGATCAACAAAATTGGCATTATGAGACCTGTCAAGAATGATGCTCCAAAAATTGAATGAATTGGGAATCGAGGTTCTGCTTCATCCACCTTATTCCCAAGACCTTTCCTCTAAAGATTTTAATTTTTTCAAGCACGTTGACAACTTTTTGAACAATAAAAGTTTTCAAAACCAGGCAGCTGCAGAATATGCTTTCAGGGTGTTAACTGACCATAAAAACAGCATCAGTACATATTGGCAAGTGTGTTGAAATAAAATGGTGCATGCTTTAATTAAAGCATGTTTTACAACACTGGTTTATGCTCTTCTAAACTCTGCAGTTCAAAAACATTTATTTCTGGACAACTTAATAATTATAATAAATGCAATATAATGAATCTTGGTTATCACAATTTGAATTACGAGTATAATTTTGATTAGAAAAACTTTAACGGTGTTATAGAAGAAAGAGATCTTAGCATTCTGGTTGTTCACAATCCACAGAGCCAGCCAAGCAGTGTGTTGTTGCTAGTGGCAAGGCAATTAAGATTTTAGGTTGTATCTAATTGTATTTTTTCCCTTATATATCATCTAGTGTAACGTTGTTTATGAGAAAATAATTAGCAGAAACCAAACAATTGCCAGTTGTTAAAATGGACAACATAACTAGTCAGATTCTAACTGTGCGACACTTTGTTTCCCTTTCATATATTTTCATCAGTTACGATTAATATTCACAAATACACTAGGATGTTGCCTAAAATAAAATAACTTTTCATTCTGCACAGTTTAAGTTTTAATAATCATTGGTAGCTTCAAATGAACATTTCTTCCAAACTTCTTGCATTCATATACTATCATAATAATGTTAATCAAATGGTATATAATAAACCAAGTTATGTCACTTTTGAAAACAAATCTCCACAAAAAAGATACCCAGCACAGAAGAGAAAATTGCCTCCATCATCATAATCTAGAGAGACAAAAAAAAATACAGTTTAAAAAATACACACTTTTTATAATTTTCTAAAGAAATTAGTTCAGTAAGGAATTATTTCAATGACCATCAATTTTTATTATTATTATTATTATTATAGGCAAATTGCACACTCCTGAAAGCCATCTTAAAAACAGTGCTGGTGAAGAAAATATAGTCAAATTAATGTAGGAAACTAGTAAGAGAATAAGTGGAGTACAATTACAATTGTTACAAGAAAAACTAATAAAAACACAAAACATTCACCAAAATAAACTTGAAAGTTAATGATGTATAAAGCATTTTATAATCTGGTAAACAAACAAACAGAAAAAGAAGAAAGCTTACATTAATTTACAATCTAGTAGATGCATGCTCATTAACAATCATGTATTTGTTTAGAAAATATACACTAAATATAGATTTGTGAACAAATCATGTTCACACATTTAAATAAAGAAGGGTGTGAATGTCTCGAGGACAATCTTATAGTTCTGTTACAAACACAGAGATACTTGAACAGAAGCTCCATTCTTACAAAGCATCTAGCTACAGATGCAAGTTCTGGCAGTTTGTATTATCTTTTTGTTTGGTTAATTGCAGGTTTCCAACCATTTGGATTAAAATCCTGGTGCAGATTAACTGGTATCATGATTCTTTCAAAAGATGGATATTCACAGAGTGAGATTGCTAATGAGGTGGCAAGACAATTCACTGGTCCCTGTGGACACAAAAATCTTTCATAGCAGTAGTTAGGAAAGCAACAGGTTCTCAAACCAAACCTCAAATCACTTTCAAGCAATGCTATCAAATAAAGGTTATGGTTACAGAAGAGAAGCTTTCAATTCAAAAGGTCACTAACAAGACAGAAGACAAAGATTTGAATTTGGTAAAGGCTCACAATCCAAAATTTCACAAGTTTCCAACCACATCTCAAAATAAACAACTGTGTGTGTTCTTTTGTTAAGAAAAAGGTGGCTGAAGAAACTGGAATCACAGCAATTCCTTTATCTCCTTGTCAAGTCCTCCAATAAAATAAATAAATACTTGTGTGTTTAGTCATGGTCTCTGAAGTCTTTCAATACACATTTTAAAACTGACTCATCCTTTGCAAAAGCTTGTTGCAATAAAAACTATCATGATGTCAGGTAACAATATGACCATCATTAATGATGAAAGAAGTTTAAATGTTTCACAGAATCTGAAACATCATTCTTAAAAAAAATGTTAACCCTTCAGTATATACTGCACGATAGAACAAGCAGATGAAACATCTTGAAAGTTGTCCATGAAATATCAAAATAAATTTTGTAAAGCCACCATAACAGTCATAATGAACAAAGTTCTACACTTACCATGAGTTAATGGATAATAAATGGAAATAACAATGATGTCCAAAAGAACAGAAGCTCCATCAATCACTAGGGCCTGTGTAATCCAAAGAAACATTTGTAAAGAACCATTAAAAAACAAAGTAATATACTTCACAACAAAGCTGTTCAGTGACACAATGAGCATTTGTACTATACAGAAAACATGCTGTAAAAATTATTGATGATAAAGGTCAATTGCTTTAATATACATTGTCACATGAGTTAATGCCATTTGTTGGATTTGTTTGTTCCACTAAAAATCTTATTTCTGATCAGAATTTCCAAGCAAGTAATACATGCAGTAAAACTACTGGGAACAAAGTTTCATTGTAATAATAATATTCTGCAACCAAATTGAATACTTTTACAAACATGGGCAACTTTGTTTTTTTTTTTTTTTTTTTTTTAAATATACACCACACTTAAATTACACTTGTAGCAACCAACATCAAAATCTCATGTCTTCTATGAAAAAATATTTTCTCAATTTCACAGAAAGAATGTTTATTCAACTTTAAAATCAGTCTATGCTAATAAGTGGGTAATATCTGTAGTCTGAATATATAACAAATTTAATTTAATATGAATGTAAAGTCAAAGAATACAAATTAGCTAGTGCCTGTATACAGTGTATATATATACACACACACACACATACAATTTTGTTTTACATTGCTGCACGTACTCCATGATCAGATCTTTTACAGTTCTAAAACAAGATGTGTCTCAGAAGTATGTTACCTTGTAAATTAGGATTTTTTAAACTTGTAACTTCAAAAACAATGCATAAATGGAATTTTTCACAAATATAAATCTTTTTTTTCCAATGTGTCTTCAAAATCAAAATTGAGAACTTTCTTGAGCATTTACATTAGAATTAGCACCTACCAATCAATGGTCCAAAATATATATGCCATTCCAAAAATTGTTACTCTTAAAACTTTTTTATATTGTAAAAGCTATAGGCTATTATGGAAATAGCTTGTTTAGAAAAAACTAGTATTAATCCAAGAGACTGCTACAAAGTTTTTTAGGTATGGCAATGTAAGTGTATTCACAATCAAAACCTTAATTTTAACATACACTATTTAAGGTACCATGGCTTTTGTGCATGTTAAAGTACATATTTGTATACAAGATCAGGGAAAGAAAAATAAAATAAAATAACATTCACTTGATGGGAAGCTATTGGGAAGATTACATTCCCTCATGTAAAGTTATGTTTCCTCAGAAATGAGGAAACTTTCACTTTTGGCAACCATAACTAAAGGACTGTGTATGAACTATGGATTCCTAATTGCAAAAAACAACTAAAAACAATGAAATTCCTCTGGAATGCAGGAATGAACTATTTCAATCCAAATCCATGAAGAAAAGGATTTACATGTAGGATACAAAAAATATATAAAAAACTCACTTTCCTGAAACTTTTTACACTGTAAACCTTCCTTGTGATAGTTCTTGGTTTATCAAATGTTTGCTAACATCTTTAAGTTAAGTTAATTTTGTATAGTATAAAAAATATGGCAAAAATCAAAAAACGTTTTCTTTGGAAAATTTTACTTAAATGTGCCTATATTATACTAAAAAAGGTTTTTTGTAAATTTATTGTTGTAAGTTATAAATGGATATATTACACATAAGTAACTGTTCAACTGAAGAACCAACAGAATTAATTTCATTGTTCATTTAGGGCACTGAGCTACAGAAATAATGTGTATGTTAACTAATACTTTAAATGTGCTGTTAATATTGGTATCCAGACTTTGTTAATTCATCTGGAAGATTGTTCATATAAACATTTTCAATGGTTCACAGCTCAAGTTTAATAAGCTACAAGATTCTTTTAAAAACAAAATTTTTCTCACCATAAACACAGGTTCTTCAGAGTCTTTACAGTGAAGACTCCACAGCAACGTTGCCATGAAGATCAAATTGTAGTACATGTATGACATTGGAAGCCATGAATGTTGCAAAGCCCTGCAATTGGAAATCTCTATATCAAGTAATACTGTTTTTTGTCTTTATTACAAGTACAGTGTATGTTTTTCAAATTATCAATGACAATTTCCTACAAACTTATGATACACTAGTCTTCTGATTCAAATTGAGTTATCTCTTTGATACACTGGATAGTCTGGCACCTCCAATCCATTTTCCAGCTTTGACATTTTTCTTAAATTTGGGTCAGTTTCTCGCAACTGGGGGTCTCAAAAAAACTTAGCTACTGAGTTCAAAGGTCATAACTAGAAAAAGTAATTGTTTACTTCTTTACTTACTGTTCTATATTTTAAGAAAAGTAAGTTTAATAACCTATTTCTAAATAGTGATAACCTATATACATATAAAATGTTTATTAACTAAAAAATCACTTTGTATTTGGACTAGTAACAATATTTTCACAAACATACTTAGTAAAAGTACCTTATTAAAAATACAATTTTCTCTGTTTACAATCTAATCTTCACTAAATATATTCCAAATTTTGTGAAAATACTTACACTCCATCAAAAGTTATAGTATAAATACTTAATGTGTACATATGTGTATATTATACTGAAAGGGTTAAGGAGGGCAATCTCATGTAAAAAACAGGCTAAAAATACTTAACACTATACACAAGGTGGCTACAAAAAACAAACTTTCATTTTCTCTAAGTTCAAATAGTGTAAAACTATAAATCAAGCAATTTGACCTCAAATTATGAGTAATTTTTTCTGACACTATCAAATTTTCCATATCTGGTGGCCATCATGATATAAAATCTGCAATTGCTAGTTGAGCATTATCATTGTTAACTGCACACTTGGTCTTAATCCATACTGTGTCTGAGATTCAATCAGCTTATGAGTTCAAGTTAGGCCTAAATATAAACTCTACAATAGTAACATCAGTGTGTATTTTGATAAAAATAGAAAATACCTAATGTGTCACTAGCAAGCCCTGCCAGACTGCAAGTTGCAAGCATTCATGTTGTCTCACATACTTCATATCATTTGCAAGGTGCATCAAAAAGACTTGATATCTAATAATCTGAATTAGCTTTTATTTATGTGAAAAAACAAACATTTGCAACTTCTACCAGGCAAAGATCCAATACTACCATGACTATTATCCTATATCCACAACTTCAGAGTCCAAAACTGTAATTATATCTCAAATTGGTCAAGAAATGACAGAGTTATAAGCTAAAAGTTTAAACTGAAAAATAAAAATAATGTTCTATGATCCACTACATCACAGCTAAAATAATGTTTGTTTACAAAACAAAAAAAATTTATAAAAAATACTTACCATAGTGATAGGATGAAGTGCATAAAAAAAACTCCCTAAACAGAAAAAAAATAAAACAAAAGTATCAGACATGTAATAAATACTTCCCTAACATAATGATGAAACCCTAACAAATATCAAACATTTATTTTAACAATATTGTACTAGCATTATGGTGAATTCCAGAATATTTTGGTGTATTATGCATATGCAATAAATAGTTAACAAATATGGTAGTGAATTTTTAATAACCTTTAAACATTAGATACTTGTGTAAATATTTTGCTAACATGTTCACAAGTTCGAAAATTTTGAAACATTAGACATATGGTAAATGTATTTCATTAACACAACTGTAAATTTTTTAAACATAAAGTGCCTAATATAATTAATTACTTAACATTGATAACCGAAGATTCTTTCTTCAAACACCTTGTAACAATTACCATACTAACTGCTCACTTATCAATACATTTTAATGGTTATGTTAGTAGCAGGCTTCTATAACAAACTGCACTTATTGCAAAAAACATTTATTTAAATACTGTTAACATGAGAGCTAAGAGGACAGTTGTAATTCACAGAACAAAACCAATATTTAGATTCCTAAATAAAACAGCAGTTATTATAGTTAATACTCAATATTTCTTTCAGTTTCTCAGAGTTTATTCATTTACTCAAAACAGAAATACAACATTCTCATAAACAGCTCTAAGAAAATGAAGGAGGCAAATTATATATTTAAAATTAATGACTGTTTCACACCAATGACAATGACAAAATATTGGTTAATAAATAGCTTAAACTTTCTGAAGATATCAAAGGTCAAGGATGTTGTTGGCTCAGATAAAGAATCTGTTGCTTTACAGAAGGGTTCAGAATATTTGGTGAGTTGAGCAAACAAATGGCAGATGGCTTATGATTATAATAAATGCAAGGTGACGCATATAGGTTAAAATTTGACTTAAGTAAAAATTTGATTAAAATAACCTCAAGTATTATGGTAGAATGATTTCTTTGTTTTGAGTTTTGTGCAAAGCTACAAGAGAGCTATCTGTGCTAGCCATCCCTTATTTAGCAGTGTAAGATCAGAGGGAAGGCAGCTAGTCATCACCACCTACTGCCAACTCTTGGGCTACTCTTTTACCAATGAATAGTGGGATTGACTATCACATTATAAAGCCTCCACAGCTGAAAGGGCGAGAATGTTTGGTGTGATAGGGATTCAAACCTGCAACCCTAAGATTATGAGTCAAGCCCCCTTAACCACCTGTTCATGCTGAGGTCAGTAGAATATGAACTTGGTTTTTTGGTTGATCAGTCTCTTAAGCAATCCAAACAACATAGTGTTACTAGTGGTAAGGAAAATAGTGATTTTAAGTTGTATCTACAAAAATATTGAATCTACATCTAAAAATGTTATACTTTCATTTTACAGATCACTCACTCAGTCTCATTTAAAGTGTGTTCAATCTTGGGGTAAAGGTCTAAGGGAAGAACACTGATTTCTAAAACAGATTCAGATGAAGTCTATGTTATGTGTGATGGAAAAGTTTGTTGTGAGGACAGGTTAAAGAGAGAGAGCTGATTAAGGTGTTCAGGATTGTTGAGAGAATTGATCATGTTATTTTATCATCTCTTTGTATACTTACTGAGGATGACGGTAAGAAAAGCGGACAAACAAACTTTAACCAGATTGAGTGTTTTCTAAATTTAAAGCCCTTTGCTTGAATTTCTAATATGTAATGAAAATGAGCTATTATAATTTAAAACTGAGGAACATAAAACGAAAGTTAGTGGTAAAGGTGAAAGGAAGGACAAGGGTGCATGCAAATGATATTTGGTCAACTTGTGAAGAACCTGTCAGAAGGTTCATTTAGAGAAAACCAACAAGTTCTCCACATAAAACAGACAGTTCTTGTGCAAAATAAAAAGATAAAACTGGATTAAGTTTAGAATTAAAGAATATCAATGTGGTGGATAAATTAAAAATGGGTGAGTCAGTTTTGACAGAACATATGACAAATTCTGCACATTTTATTCACTGAGATAATATCAAAATATTTAAACAGAGATTGGAAATGGTGAAATAAACAAGAGAATCCTTAAAAATTGTGAAAAACAAAATGAATATAAAGATTTAGGCCCATGAGCCCTGAAAGTAAATTTTTAGAAGTTGTTGTTGTAAGTGACACTGGTGTAAAAATATGCTAGTTATATATACACATGGTTTATAAAAACTTCATGTGCACTTTGTGGTTTATATTTATGAAGATGGTGGAATTATTTACACCAAAACATGTGTAGTTACTTTGGCTTTTTTTTTTAATCTTTATAAATAAATTATTGTACAAGTAAAAACAAAAAACAAAGAACTTTGATATCTCATTTGATTAATTATATTTAAAACCAGCAAGGTTTCTTGAAATCTTTTCTAAGTATTTAATCTCAAGTCCTAAATCAGTGAAGATAATGATTTTGAACCCCATAGAAGGCCTGAAACATGTGGGCTGTTAGATCATTTTACAAGTTTGGAGGCCTTTAGTGGAACAGCTTGTGGAGGTGAACTTGATCAGTTTAAAATACTAACAGTTAGCAGATTTATGGGCATTAATCAGTTTGTTATCAAGCAGCAGGTAGAGAATTTTCATACAGCAGTTGTTTGCCATAAATTTACGATTGTCTATCAATACAACTGATGTAGAACAGGGACTCAGAATTTCATTTAAAATAAAAACCACAAGTTAGAAGTGTGATACTTAGAAGGACTGTCCTTGAAAGATAACCTATCACTTTACTTAATTTTAAACAATTTGTCAAAAAAGATGTCATTTACTAAGGGATGATTACTATGAAATGTTTTATCCATAATTACAAAATACACTACTGCTAAGCCTTTTTTGTGACCTCCTTTTTAACATAGACTTCTTTTATAATGAACCTTTTGGTTTTACTGCATATAAATTGTAAGAAACTTAAAATTTAAATTTTACTAAAGTGTATACCCATAATACATCATAACAAAACAAATGCTTGATGGTGTGCTAATTACTGTGACAACATTAAGTTATATAGCTACACTAAATGTCAGATGATTCCAAACATTTCCTGCATTTCAAATGAACACTATTGACAAATGTTACTGATTCTATTGTGTTTCTATAAATGTGTTGGTGACATTATTCACCACTGTAAGCATCTGTCCTAACAAAGAACTGGTGGTTTGGAGATAGCTGCAACAATTAAAAACACCAATATGTGACAACCTTGTTGAAATCTATGTTGCAAATATTTTATCAGAGTATGTTGCTTCAAATACTCAATTATTGCAACTTTTACAATGTACTGATTTGTAAAAGTAACTCATCCCTTATACAAAGAGCTCCTTTACCCCTTTTTTAAAGTCTAAAACTGTTATGTAACCTGAAATACCTCAATATCAAAATATACTCCCCAAATATAAATAAGTTACAGTAATTTCCCCAAAACATTTGTTTCTTTCTTTCTTGTAAAGTAGAGCCAAAGAATGATGTATATGTAATGTGCACCCCCACGAGTATTGAAACCTAGTTTTAAGTCTTGGGACATTATTTTGTTTCTTATAAAACTAACATTAGAACAACAGCAACTAAGATTATTCTTAATCTCACTGTGCTTATCTATAAACATATTTACCTTTAAAACTAATCTTTCACTTATGCTTTAAATTTCCTACTTCCATGTTTTTGACTACCCTGACTGTTCAGCCAATTTATTAACATATTGAAAGCTTTCTCAAACACCCTACACTTAACCAACTTAAAACTATCACCACAAGCCTAATAAAGAAACCTATTCAATGTCCCCTCCTCTTCTCATTCCCCAGTACTTGACATTCATTTATGTTATGGACAATAGCCTCCAAAATATACATGAGACTACAAGAAATATTCCCAAAAGGGCCACACTTCTATATCTGAATGGGTTCTTTATGCATATTAAACTCTTCTAATTTGCACTACAAAAAGGGAAACACCTTGGTAACAACTAAACTGTCAATATGAATTATAACATCCTGCACTTTAGTATCTGACAAAGAAATTATTCTCCTAGACTTTTCATACTTCTGCTACAAAGACCTTTACTAGTATACTCAATGCAAAAGTTTCTCACTATATAAAATCTCTAAAGCCTGCTAGACAATGTATATTATTTAGTAATAATAAAAACAAGATTTTATGTTGTATGGATATATAATGTATACAAATTGAAATAATTCATCAGTTCAGTTTAAAAGATGCTGGTTAGATTTAATTAGAAATATATGTTATAAGTTCTGGTTGCCTTATTAGAGAGAGAATATAAAATAATTGGAGTAGTTTTAAAGAACTAGATTCAAACCGATTTTTGCTGAGTTACAAGTTAAAATAACATTTGTTTTCTAAAGAAAATATTAAGAAAAGGTTTTTATGTCTGTTAGAAATTGAGTTCATAAATCCAAAGAAAGCTTTCAAAAAATATGCAGGTAGAAAACTAAGGGATCCATTTTCAAGATATAGAATACACAAACATCATTCCAGTTAAGGAAGTGCTATTTCTTCCCTAACAGAAATAATTTGTCCATCAAATGTGTTAAATGTTCCATCATAGATTGAAACACTGTTTTAGGAATCAGGACTGGATATTCAAGAAAAATAAATTCTTTAAAGTAATAAGTAGAAAATCAGCCAGCATAACCAAGGCTGAGAAGCAACAGATAAAAAGAATTTACAGAAACTTTTTTTCAATTACTTTAATTTCCATTTTCTTATATTAATATTTATGCTGAATATTCTTGGAGTAGCATCACCATTTTCAAAATAATACAAAATTGATTTCATTCATTTGTGGAAACAAACACATACAAGTACACAGGATGTTGGCCTTCATGAGTGGTTACCTTTTGAAAGTTTTAAAATGTACAACAAAAAATTACCCATTATACAGATAAACCAACAAAGTTAAAGCGAAATAGATTTTTTTTGTTTACTGTTATTTATAACTAACTTCAGAAATACATTGAAACTTACCTTCAGAGGTGCATTAGGAATATTCATTTTGAAACGACTCAAATCCTAGAAAATGCTTGGTAGTCGCGGCTTGAGTCTTATTTACCAATTAAACTTCAAATTTCAATACGTTATCTCTTTCAAGATTCTTACACAAAATACACTCACAAGTTAGTCTTATTTTCAGTAGACCACTGTGCGATGATCCAGTAGTAGTTGGAGAACTTGAATTAGAATGACCCGAAAGGCTGCAATAATAATACTTTGTAACAAAGTCCAAATCTTGATGACGAGAAAACCCACTGCGCTGTATATTTTAACACATTAACCACTAATGATATAAAACAGTTTCAACCCACAGAAACGCTATATTTGTTTATAATACAATTGCTGAAACAGTTCTTAACCACTAGCAAAGGAATAAGCTTGGTATAGTTTAATAAATGTTATAACGAAACAAACAACCCTTGCTTTACTTTCACAAATTACCGAATCATTGCCTAAAATAATCAAAACTTGTGACTACAATAAGTATGATCAACAGAGGGCGATAATAACACCAAAAATCATTATAAAAAATTATATTAAGTCTTTTGTTTGTTTGTTAAGTGCAAGGCTAAACAGTGGTCTACATAGTTATTCTTATATTTTGTTATTTTCTCAGGGCATGGGCTATCTGCACTCTAGAGATCGTGGAAAATCGAACCTCGTATTTTAATATCGTAAGACTGTAAACTTACTGTTGATCCATTGGACGATTATCAAGACAGAAATTTTATTGTTTAAGTAGTGCATACATTAATAAAAAAAAAACAATTTGTGTTAATAAAATATTTAATTCCAAAAGTTATATTCATGTTATTTTAACGTACAAATTCATTTACATAATACTAGTAAAAATAAATTAACATATATAATATAAAAATCAAGTTTCTCAATAATTAAATATCACTCTTACCTAACGGATACAAATATATTTACATGCACTTTCAATAAAATTCACTAAGGAACCAGCATTTTTTAGAAATAACAAGTTTCGAGGCATGAAAAGTAAAATTTTCGTAAAACACATTTTCATCTAGGTTTCCAAACTTCACTTTTCTGTTGTGTGGTAATTTATATACTTTACACATTTATAACACAGCTTTTTGAAGAAAAAAAAAAAACTTTACATACTTTTATATTCCACTATTAACTGTTTCTTATCTTCTTTAGCTACTAAGATCAGCTTTCAAGTTCACCCAGAATTTTCAAGTGTATGCCTCTAGCCACGTGTCTAGTAAAACGTTGGTCAAGGAATATGACTAAGTTCTCATGAGTTTTCTAAATGGGAGAGACTGCGTAAGATAGTATATTCAAAGTGAAGATGGACAGCGATATTTCTACTTGTGGGGTAGGTGATATCTGGCGATTATGATATACCTTGTAGATAATGACAGCGATTGTTTCTCGTAACAAACAGGGTGATGCCTTGAAGGCTTAATACACCTAGTTGATTTAAAAACAACCCCCAGTCAAGTGGACGACTCAGGCATTTAAAGAGAGAATGTGTTTGTTTGTACATATTACTGTTTTCCTTTGTTATTTAGATTTTAAGGATATTTTGCCACATCTGACTTTTATTTTGAGTTTTAAAAAAGGTTATATTTTTAGCTGAGGTGTAACTGTTCTTAGTAAGCTTTCAGTTTGGGTATAGCTAGTTTTTAATGTTTTCAGTAGATTAATTTGTGTAGCTTGATATGTTCAAAGTTTAATTTTGAACTTTGGCATTTTGTTTAGCCTTGTGATATCTTTCTAGTTGCTTATACTTTTGGGTTCACAGCTTGACTGCGGACTTCGTTGTTTTGAGACTTAATAAAGGTTTCTCTTTCTCCAATTCTTCAACATACTATAAATAATTGTTTTTGTTCAATTTATATTTTTTAGTAGAGTGTGATTAATAAATATGTTGATTTGTGCTTCTTAACGATCACTCACTTACTTTGCGTTAGAGTAAAGAAAAGTCGGACCTATACCTTATGATCTTGTTTGTTTGTTTTTAAATTTCGCGTATAGCTACACGAGGGTTATTTGCGCTAGCCGTTCCTAAGTTTCACTGTGTCGGTATTTGGGTATTGATATTAAATACCCAGGAGGGTCAGGTACATTAGACCTCTTCCAGCCGTTCCTAGTTTGACTGTGTGGGTATTTGGGTATTGATGTTGTTAAATACCCAGGAGGGTCAGGTACATTTGACCTCTTCCTCCCTCCCGAACGATTATAGCGTCTGTCTTTAGGGTTTTTTTTTGTTTTTTTTTAGAGCTTTGGGCCAGAGTAAAAGTATATCATACTCAGGTCGATTTCAGGGCTCAGTCCATGCATGGACAAACAAGAAGTTTTTGTGGTTTTTTTTCTTCATTTAATTTTTTTTTCATATATTTTTTTTTGAATTTTCATATATATATATATATTTTGTATTTTTCTCCTTTTTTTCTCGATTGAGAGAATGCTACTACTACTTGTAGTAACACAAACACACACACAGAAAAGAAAGTAATAATAACTATTATTATTCAATACTTGAATAATAATTCAAAAAGAGAAAAAAATAAAATAAAATAATAAAAAAATAATGATTAAAAAAGAAAATAATAATTATAAAAATAAAAAGAAACAAGGACTAAGTGTCTGGTGCATAGTGGCCAGCTTGTGTTACATTTCTTAAATATATGTTAAAAGGGAAGAGGTATTTAGGACCATTTACATCATGTACGTGATATTTGTCGAGATCACACATTAAGTCATTTTTATGCCAATTCTTATTGAAATATTTTAGAGAATTATGCAAGAGTCTTTCAGCTATTGTATCTATGTTTGCATACTTGTGCATGAATGTGGTTGAGGTGCTACGTGGTACTTTATATGCTGAAGTTAGTACAGAATTGTGTATACGTTGAAGTTCCTGTACATGTGTGGGTGCTATGTTAATCCAGGCAGGTGATGCATATTCTATTGTTGGTCTAATGTACGTTTTGTAGATTTTAAGTATGTTGTCTGGTGATGTTCCTTGGATTTTATCTGAAAGACTTCTTGCATAGTTTGCTCTTTTCCAGATTCGTATCAGTACATTTTTAATATGTGGTAGCCACGTTAATTTTGAGTCATAGATTAGACCTAGAAATTTAGCAGAAGTAGCAGTCAGTAAAAGTGATCCATTCATATAGAGTTTTGGTGGATCTTTTTTCAGCTTATACAGTCTGCTGAATACTATGACTTGGGTTTTTGGAATATTAATTTTGATTCTGTATTTCTGGCAGTATTCTTCGATGTTATTTAGGACTGGTTGTAGGTTCGTTGCTGCTATTGACGGAGTGGGGGCACTTTTCCATACTGCTACCTCGTCAGCGAACTGTGATGCATAACCTAAATTTAGGTCCGACAGAGGCATATTACTCACGTACATGATAAATAATATAGGGCTAACAATCCCTCCCTGCGGGACTCCTGCTTCGGGTGAAAAGGACCCTGAGTGGGCCCCATTTACATTTACTTTACACATTCTGTTATCCAGGAAGTTGGACAGCCAGCGAATAGTTTCCTGGGGTAATGCCATTTCAAGCAATCTATGTCGTAAGCCGTTATGCCACACTGTGTCAAATGCTTTCTCAATGTCGAGAAAGCAAGCTACAGTGCATTCTTTTTTGTTGAAGCTGTCGGTAATTGATTCTGTAAGTCGAATCAGGTGGTCTGTAGTTTGACGGTTTTTTCGAAATCCGTTTTGAATTTCTGGTAATTTTGAATTTTCTTCTAAGTAAACTGACAGACGATTACTAATTATCCTCTCTAATACTTTGCCAATACAACTGGTTAAGCTAATCGGGCGGTAGTTGTTTGGTTTATTCGCTGGCTTTCCTTCTTTCTGGAACATTAATATTATTGCTTCCTTCCAAGAAACGGGGATATATCCAGCTGATAATGAGAGATTAAATAACGCTGTTAGGTGTTCATATAATCTCCGAGTGCCTTGTTTTAGGAGGATAGCTTGAATACCATCTTCTCCAGGGGCTTTGTTTTTTGTGTTGTTAATAGCAGTTACTACTTCTGTTACAGTGATATGTTTTACCAGTTGATGAGTGCTCCAGTCTTTTGTTTTTTCTTGGTGTGTAATAGTGTTGACTGGAAATTTAGGTGTAAAATGCTTCTGTTTTGATCAATATAGTTTGTGACTGTATTATAAAAGTATCTGTTCATGTCTGGTTCATGATGTGTTTTGAACGTGTTTTCTAGGTGTTTTTTAAATATCTCGGCTTTTTCTGTGTTAGTGTATGCTGTTTCTCCATCCAGTTCCAGTGGTGGATATACTGTGTTTGTTGTTCCTGTGTTTGTAAATCTTTTCAAATGTGTCCAGAATTGTTTAGGATCAGTTTTGTGATTTAGATAGGAACAGAAAGTGTCCCAGTTTTCTTGTTTCTGTTGTCTGATTAAGTTTCGTATTTTATTCCTTATTGTGTTTATCTGAGTTTTAAGTGTGGGGTTGCGATTTTGAATGTACTGTCTGCGGAGTATACGTCTGTTTTTAGCCGTTCCTAATTTAATAGCGTATTTGTTTTTTGAATTTCGCGCAAAGCTACAGGAGGGCTATCTGCGCTAGCCGTCCCTAATTTAGCAATGTAAAACTAGAGGGAAGGCAGCTAATCATCACCACTCACCGTCAACTCTTGGGCTATTCTTTTATCAACTAATAGTGGAATTTACCGTCAAATTGTAATGCCCCACGGTTGAAAGGGCGAGCATATTTAGTGTGAGAGGGATTCGAATCCCCGACCCTCGGATTACGAGTCGAGTGCCTTAACCGCCTGGCCATGCTGGCTTGGGGTAAGACTAGAAAAGTGGATTATAGGATGGTTGAACTCACTCTTGCTACTAGTGGAGTAGTTCATAAGTCCGTTCTTTGACCCTGGCTTTTTTTTTAAATTGATGATATAAAAAAGTTATAATTAAAATATTTATGAATGACATTAAACTATTGGTTATTTTTAACTGTAAGGAGGATTTCAAAGCACTACAAAATTATTTGTTACTTTGTTGGACAAATATCTGGCAAACGATTTTCAATAGCATTTCGTTTATTATAATTTTGGTTATACTTTTTGTATAAATGGTAACTCATTCAACAGCGTGACTAAAGAAAAGGATATGAGCAAAGTTGTATATAAATCATTCAAACTATCGAATCAGTGCTCTGTTGCTAGCAGTAATTTAGTAGGATTTTAAGCCATACCTGTAGACATTTTGATTATAAGTCCTTTAAAAGGAAGTCAATATTTCTAATTAAAACACAAATAAAATCTTCAGTTGGAATATTATGCACAACATTAGTCTCCTTATCTAGAAAAGATCATTGACTTATTGAACAAGGTTCAGATGGAAACTACTACGGTGATTACTGGGATTTAATGTTTCTCTTATGAGGCCTTGTGAAGGTCTTTTAACTTATGTTTTATTTGTTTGATTTTTTAATTTCGCGCAAAGCTACATGAGGGCTATCTGCCCTAGGCGTCCCTAATTTAGTAGTATAAGACTAAAAACAAGGCAGCTGGTCATCATCACACACTGTAAACTCTTGGGCTACTCTTTTACCAACAAATAGTGAGACTAATCATAACATTATAACTTACCAACAGCTAAAAGGGCGAGCATGTTTGCTGTGACGAGGTTTGAATTCGCAACCCTCAGAGTACGAATCGAACGTCCTAACCATAAGGCCATACCAGACAGACCAACTTATTTTTTCTCGAGAAGAAATGGGTAAAAGATGAACCTATAGAAATTTACAAGTTTAGCCAGAAGATTGATAGGACAAAGGATTCTGATCTCTCTATGCTATGTTTTGAAGTTAATAAAGGGATACAAATAAGTTTAACAATTGAAAGGAACAAGATAGACTCCAGATAAAATGGTTTACTTTTTCAACAGGATGGTTGGCTTACGGAATGAGTTACATTCAAAAGTAATAAAGGCTGATGTATTATGAGACTTTAAAAGGAAAATTGATAAGTTCCTGAAAAATAAAGGGTGGGTTTATAGTTTTTTTAGTCAATAGCAGGTGTGTAGAACAGCCTTAAAGGATCAAATGGTTCTTTTTGTATATGTTTTGTTGCTGTTATGGTAGTGTTTCTAAAGTGCTGTCACCTATTGAATATGTTTTGTCACTGTGCAATGGTTTGCTTTTGTTTACTTCTCTTTACAAATGAAGTGATAAAACCAATAGTTTAGATGAAATTATTATTTTCTATTTATAATTTGTTCATTATGTTTCTAAATATCCACATTAAACAAGTTTCTAATGTTTAACAGGGAATATAACTTTTTTTTTTAATTTTCAGTAATAAAATGACATAATTTTCTAGATTATAAATTGTTAATTATTAAATTGCTTTATATGCATAAAAACAGCTCTTACATTAGATTTATTTGAATAAATAGCCAAAATTTATTATGTATTAAATATATATTATATAGCAACAAGTAATTAAATTATTCCCTATACGAAAGATGTGCAGATGTCACTTTTTTGTGGGAGATTGGGATGTGACTGAAATTTTCAAAAATATGATTTCGAAGTTGTAGTTGATATGGAATTGTGAAAATAAATATACTATGTTAAAATTGTAACTTAGAAAAGAAGTAATTGAAACAGTAAGGCGTTATTAAATTAAGCCAAGTAGTAATACTTACTAATAGTATTGGTAAGTACTGTAAAAGTGAGATGTGTCGAACGTTTGAGAAAAACCCTTGAAGACTATTTTTTTTTAAGTTGGCTTTAGTTATGGTAGTTTCAGCGTAAGCATAACAGTTAGAATCTGAAATTTGTCGTTGTTCATAATATTAGTATATTTCCAATAATTTGGTATCAATACATATACTGTTTACCGTAATTCAGTATAAATGGTAAAGTATAACAAAACTAAAGAAGGTTAAAAAGGTTGACTAAGCCTAATTAGGCGTATTAATTTTACACCGTTTACCTACAAAATTCAGCATGCGGATAAAAATGTCGATTTGGGTTTTAGTCTTAAGAGCTGATTCTGCACGTACAACTTTGAGAAAAAGTAAAGGCTTCAACCAACCTATTATTTTTCCAGGAATTTATCGAAGACAGCTTTGAAGTTGAAACTTTGATTTCGAGAAACAAAATTATCTCTTGCTTGTTAGAAACAAATGAGTTGAATGGGTTTATTAATTCATTGTTATTGTTTGTTGTTACAATATAATTTGGTTTTAAATTTCAAACGTGAAAATGCTTGTTTGGAAACCTAATTTCTGAAAATAAATGAATACAAACCAGGAGGAAACTGTTCATGTTCAATTTCCTTAGTAATAACCAAAAAATTTGTAGTTTTTTTTTCTTTTGCTGCTGAGAGTTGTATTTCAAGAATACTTTAATATTGCATTCAGGTGGCTGGTATGGATATTTATTAGCACTTCAATTAAAATAGAGTACAGAATGTTTCGACCTTATTAATGACCCAAGAAGGTTGAAACATTGTTTTGTACTTTATTTTAACTAAAGTACCAATAACCATACCAACCACCTTGAGAATACGTTTTTACTTCAAGTGGGTCACAAATTCACATTTAGGCTAATATTATACTAGTGGTCTAAAGTGATACTTTACCAATTTATCAGGACTTTGAATCCCAAGTAGGCAAAACAAGAATCATTACACACTTGGATTTGTTTTCTTATGTCAAATTGGGCATTTTCATTCTAATACTGATCTCTGTTTAATAATGAATGTTTATTCTTTGTTATATGTTCCATAGCTGGAAAGCTGGCAGTCTGCAGATTTACAATGCTAAAATTAGAGCTTTGATTCTTCTTACAAGACACAGCAGGTAGCCTGATGTGGATTTGCTGTAAGAAAATACATAAACACTTTTTATGTATTCTTATATAAGAATATTATTTTTTAGGAAATCTTCTAGTTTGACATGATCATTTCAAGACTTTTAAAGTTTTGCCGTGGAGTTCCTCAGTGTTTTACAAAACCTTGTGTATGGAATGGTGAAAGAAATGCCAAGATGAGCACTCAAAGAGGTACACCCATTCTTTCAGAGACATGCTTGATAGGTTATTCTACTTAGAAATACACTCAAAATATCTTTATTTAGCTGACTCTTTTTGACTATTGTCAAAGTGATATCTGAGTTAAAGAATAAATATTTTCATTAGTGCATCAACTGATGGTGTGGTGCTTGTTTTCATCACAGTAAAATTGTACAGGTCTGTTTTAAGATTTTTCATTGGGAAGTTGTTTTATAGACAAAGAAAATATAAGTAAGTTTGTGATTTGTGGTGGTGTTTGTTGTTTCAAAAAATAAAATTGGATTAAAATGCTCTTATCTGAAAATTAAATATTTTTGATTTAGACAAAATTCAGATATTTTTCATGGTATGTGTGAGTGTGTTTGTATTATGTAATGTCTTATGTTGATTTAAAAGTACTAATTTAAATGAAGCTATATATATACTTTGTTAAATTAAATAGTCTCCTTTTTTTTGGGGGGGGGGTTATTTGGTGAAACATCTCAGTTTGCTATGGAAAGCCTCATCAAAATTTGATGAAATGTGTGTCCAAACAACAACAACAAAAAAAAAAACCTTATGGTCAGTTGCTTCAATTTCACTCATACCTTTTTAAGCAGCCTAAGGTAAGAATGTACATGTAGAAATGTTTTAAAACAAGTATGATTATTCATCATGTTGTACCACATGTTATTATTCAATGAGAAACAAAAAGACCATACTAATTTTTCTTTGTTTTGGATATTTTATTTTTTGATGAATGAAGTTCTCATATTTGCTATTTGAATTTCAATGGAATCTTTATTGAAAGGATATTAAAAAAAATGAATATTTACTTTACAAAGTTAGTTCTCTCTTCAGGTGTTCATATATGGGAATTATAAATGGAAGAAAATCAAGTTCAAACGTAGGTCTGTTTTGTTTTTAAATCTGTATTGTGATTATTTCTGTGTCTGTTTTGATGTAACAAATTAAAAATTGTGCTTAAGTTACATACATAAAAATTATTTGAATTTTTTTTCTTAATTCTTTCCAGTTTCTAATGTCTTTGGTCAACATAATGAAAGCTATCTTGTGAAAGATAGGTTGCTGTTTTCAAGCATTATGTCAAACCTTCAGCTGTCAAAGACCAATTCCAGCAAAAGTGCCTTGGTTATGGACAGTGCTTTAACTTGTTGTGGTATTTCAGCTCTTGAGTCTAAAATAACCTGCTTAATTTTACCTGAGTACAGGAATCACAGATATGAGAACTTTTCTCTACCATCTATGAAAAACCAGGATGTAATTTTTTACCATGATCTCCCATTTCTGAAGATTATACCAAAGGAAGCCCCAACTGATAGAGCCTCAAATATGATAGAACCACCATTGTCACATCAAGAGGTTGTAAAACGAGCAGCTGTGATGATTCAAATACGAAAAAGGAAAATGAAAAAGCACAAGTTGAAAAAGCTTCGCAAACGTATGCGCTTTGTTTGGGCAAGAGTTCGACAGAAGAGAGAGAAGCGTAAAGAGAAACAGTTTCAAGCAGAACTTCTGAGTCAAGTTCGTGAAGCAGAATCATTTAATGCTAAAGAATATGTTCATGACATTCTTCATCGAATCCAAAATAAACCGAAACCTGAAACCTATGAAGAAAAAAAGGAGAGAATTAGAGAGTTAATAAGAAAGAATCGTGGTGAGATTAACTACGTCAAGCCAAAATTTGATTAGTTTATTAACATTAGCTATTAAAGTTTCAGTGCACATCTGCAAATATTTGTGTGTGTTTTTTGTCTAATAGTTGAGACATCTGTGTATGGAAAAGTTTAAGTTGGTTTCAAACTCAGACATTGTGTATAAATAGTGATGCATTTGTAGCAGAATATTTTCTGTCAGTAAACTTTAAGTTGTAGATTTGAGACTATTTCAAAATGAAAGTAAAATATCATTTGCACTTATTTGATTCTGAAATTTCAACTTTGCTTAAGCTTTTCTTAAAGTTGTTCACATGGACTTTTAACAGATAGGTACAGGAGACAGGTTTTAGATATACACTGCAGACAAAAATTATTTTGGAGTGAATTGTTTTAATTGATTTCACTTTTGTCTAATATTATATATTAGTTATGGTCACCTGGTGTTTCATTATTGGGTTTTAAGGCTTATAGTGCTAGAATTCAGGATTCAAATTTGTAGCAGTCACAGATTGTACTTGCATTGTGTAACTTTATGTTAAACTAAAAGGAAGTTGAACAGAGAATCACAAGTGTAGTTTTCGAAACATGAAGTTAGCCATAATTATTATTGCTCTAGAAGCTACAGTGCATTAGAAAATTCAATTCTGTCTTTATGTCAGTTTTTGGAATAAAGAATTTATGTTCAAAGACGTGATTCCAAAAAGTAAACATTGTTTTGAGGTATACAAATTTTAATACTTTTGGCATGTCAAGGAATATATTTGATCCAATAAAGGCATAAACCAACACATGTTGGTAAGGTCTGAGAAATAGACATCTAAATTAGTTAGTTGTGTGCATACTGAGTGTCACATTATTAATAGGTTCATGAGAAGCTAGTACTTGAAAGTCTTTAAACCAGCTATACATAAATATTGGGCTCACCCTCTTCAGGTCAAATTGTGAGACGTTTAGTGATTTGACTGCAAATTTTTTTGAAAACTGATAAAATATTTGGACAACTAGAACTAGTTTGTGATTAACTTTGGACATGTTATTCCATGTTTGGGGGTGGATGGCAAGGGAAGTCTATAGAAATGGATGTCATTTCCAAACAGTGCATGATCTTTGTGAAGCCATCTTCAACACTTAGAATAACATTCCAGCCAGCCTTCTGCAAACGCTTATATTGACCGTGCCAAAGCGAATGTTTAAAGTTATTCGCAATGACGGTCGTGCAACTCACTACTGAGACCTCTTGTTGGGCATTTCCAACCTTGTTTAAGACTTTGGTATGGTCTTAAACTTTTGACCAGCTAGTATTTAGGCAAATTTCATAGTGTTTACATTTTCCCTATTAAATGCTAAAAAGTTTTTTTTTTATTTTCCCTTTTCTTATTTTCATCTTTCAAAGCTCTACTCAAAATAAGTGGTCGAGTCTAACAATGCAAAATGCATATTTTTTCTTTATGTTCATTGGCCTTAAGATTTTGGCCAACAGTGTATCTCTACTAATAAACGAGAAATTATGCTGCCTACCAATATTCTTATGTTGATATTCATATTGTTACTGTGAAGGCAGGTTATTTGTATTTTTAGGTATCATATACTCCTAACCCTCCTGTATGTTTTTAGTGTCAGTAGTTCAGTCATTTGAAGACTTGTCATGGTTCTGTGATGTATGCTTGTTGTGGTGGCAAAGACCATGATACCTACAAGTGTCAGTTGTGATGATTCTCATTCATCTTATTTTCCTCCTTATCCTAATTGTGTAGAGAAAAAGGAGGTACAGCTTTAAAAACTATTAACATTTCTTCTCCAGAAGACCAGAACTTGTTGTCACCTTTTCCATCATGGACATGTACTGCTGTACTACATCCCACTACTACAGTGGGGGTGCAGACAGATCTTTGTGATTTTAACAGCCTTCCTTACACCATGTAAAGAGTTTTTTGCTCTCAATGGATAAAAGAAGTGACAAGTCAAAGCCTATTATTATCTTTGTTCTTACTGACTGTTTGGGTCCATCTTCTTTGTCTGTGGTTTGTAGTGTCTGCTTGGGTTAATCCTTTTTTAGCCCTGAGATGTAGAATTACTATTCGTTCACCTCTTAAGTTATTGGAGTCTGCTTCAACTGACTGAGATTGACCCAAGACAGTTCCTTGGAGGTTTACAGTACTCCTTGTACTGAAGTAAAATGGTATGGTTGCAAGAAAAGAGGTTTCCTTCCCAGTTCTCCTCCACCTAAATAAAAATAGCCACTCATTTTGATATAGCGGATGTGTCAAAGTCCTCATTCTAATTTGGATGACATTAAGGCCTAGATCAATTTCTATCATCTCATATGTATTTCTTTACAGGAAACATTCCTGAAATTTTCCAATGCTGTTGCCTTTTGGCAGTTTTTTGTTACAGAATGATAGGTTGTGTGATGGAGGGGTGACAATGGTGGCTGACCAGCATTTATCTGCCTTGTCTGTACCACTGGATATACATTCTTGGAGGCTGCAGCCATCTGTATCTCCTTGATTTGTACCATCTTAACCCATCTCCTGAAAAGACTTATGATCAGTCAGACCTTGATGCTCTTATAGAGCAGTTGTCCTGTCCATTTTTCATCTTGGGCGACATTAACGGACACAATTCTCTGTGGTGGTGCTTCTATGTATGGGAATGGTCATTATGTGGAGGATATACTTTCAGATCATAACCTTTTTTTTCAGTAGTGGTTTTTACCAATTTCCATGCACCTAGCCAGTCTTTTACTGCTGTTGATCTATATCTGTTATCCTTCATTTTTCTCTTGTTTTTTTTGGAAAGTTGACAGTGACCCACAGGATAATGATCCATATTCCTATCATTTTGACGGAGATTGGCCATCGTCCAATTCATCCTACCCGAGCTCCACTGTAGAAGTTGGACCAGTCTGATTGGTTCTCTTTCTCTTTGGATTTAATTTTGCTGTCATTAATCTTTCATCTGTTAATTAACGATTGTATGGAGGTAGTAACGGATTGTATCATTAAAACAGCTGCTCAGACTATACTTAAAACCTTTATAGTTTCCCATGGTATCGTCACTTATGGTGATCTCCAGCCTGTTAGCAGGCATGTAATGATTATAAATATGCCTGGCATATCTTTTGCAAGTACCCCACTTTTCCCAACCACATTGCTTTCCAGCATGTCTGATCTTGGCAGTTCTGATATCAAATTCAAAAGGAATCTTGGATTAAGTTCACAAACAATATCTCTTCAGCTACCAGTTCCAAAGTCACGTGAAGCATAATTCGCAAGGACAGTGGTTGGTGTGCTTCCTATCCTCTTTATCAATCTTCAATGACTAATAAATTGATGTGCAGAAAATCCCCAGTACTCTCAGAGAGTGCTTTGCTTATCTTTCTAGCATTTCTGTTACCTTCCCCCACCTTCTTGATGATCAAGTCTTAAGCAGAGTAATTCTTTCCTTTTGGGCTGATCATCTCTGTTATTATAATTACCCTTTGTACTGATGGAACTTAAGCTAGCTCTTTATCTGTCTGACAGTACATTGGTCAGACCCAATGACATTCACTATGAGATGCTGTGCCATAACACTCCTACCTTGCTCTTTTTCTGGTTGTTTTTAACCAGATTTGACAGGAGAACATATTTTTTTTCTGATGCTTGGCACAAAACTATTGTCTGTCTTACCTTTTTCTTATCTTGGGATGATTCTCTCTAATTATTATACAATTGTTTTAACTGTCTCTGCAGAATCACATCTACAATTTTGTGTTCATTTCCGATTTTTTTTTTGCTATTTCTCTTGTCTTGGATCGTAAAGATGCTACATAGTATACTGGCTGTACCTATTACGTGGACTCTCCTAGCTGTCTACTGGTACTGAAATTGCATAGTGATTAGTTCTCACCCTGTTTTCGTCAATATTCAGCAACGACTGGACCATTTTAGTCTTCTTTATCGATCTAAGCTGTCTATGTTGGTATTCACGGAAACTAACTCGCTGACGCTGCATTTAAGCCTGTCTGTTCTGATGCTGTGTCTTTCCTTTGTGTAGATTATGAGCCTCTATTCAAGGTTCCAGTTAGCCGTATGTTTGGGATGAACTATATCACAACAAGCTTTTCCAGATTAAACCTGTTGCTCTCTGGTCATCTTGTTTTGGTAAGGATCAGAAGGACTGTTTTGGTTGATCTACGTATTTGTCACAGTTTTATAACTCGTTTTAAATCTGACACTCACCCTTGAACAGGTAGTCTTGGTGGCATTAAGGTCCTAGTAGCCCACGTTTTACTTTCATGCCGTCATTACGACCGTGAGCAGACTCACCGTTTTAGACATATGCTTTCTACAGACTTGTCCCTGATGTGGAATGGGTTATAAGCGATAGTGACACTGTTCAGCTTGATCGTGTTTAAAATCTATTTTATTTTCTTACTGACTTTTTGATACTATTTAGCCTTTAACTTGTTTTTACTTTTCACCAAAGTTCTATCTTTTGGTTTTATTTTTACACTGGTGGTTTGGTATAGATACGCACGTTCCTTTGAACTAATAAACTCCACTATGCAGTAAACCAGCCCATTAGAATTGTGTAGTGAAAATAATTCAACATTCAGTCCACGCAAAAGGACAGATTATATTTTCCCTTTAACAGTTGTATGTTGTAGGTTACAAATTTTATTCAGAACTTCAACAATACTAGGACTAAGACAAAGTCAAATACAATTCAACAAACTTCATCAACTATCTTGTATTCTGAGAACATTATCTGTGTTCTCGTTCTATGTTATTGGCTTAGTATGGCCATATGGGTTAAGGTGTTCGACTCGTAATCTGAGGGTCGCGGGTTCGAATCCCTGTCGCACCAAATATCGAGCGCAGATAGCCCTCGTATAGCTTTGAGCGAAATTCAAAAACAAACCCATGTTATTAATCGTTTTGATCTGAACATCATTATGAGAACCTGCAGCTCCCTCTAGTTAACACTTGTATTACAATGTTGAAAATATAGTTTATAATACTACTCTCTATCTTTATTGTGAAATCTCTCAAGCTTTCCAAACAAAAAATAAAATACTATACTAACCTGCTCGTTTACAAAGTATTTTTGGTGGTTTTCTCTTCTAAAGCATCTAATTTTGTCACTGTGAGAGTGCTTACTAGGTAGATGGTGAGATGAATCCACTGGCGATTCTTTAAGTTTTCTGATTCTCTAAGTCTTCATAGGAATTCTATTTTCTTTCAGCAGATTGTTTCTGCTAACAAGCTCTTTTCTTGGCTATTCTCTCACCAGGGCACTTTGAAAAATGATCATAGGGGATGACCTTTGGTTCAGATTACCACTCCAAACATTTATCTTCAGATTTTGTCCTCTTTCACGACGAGATCTTTTCGTCATACCGTGTCACCTCAGTGAAATCCAGTTTTATCAGTACCATTTGCTTTATCCCAAGCAAATTTTGAGTCTATCCTTGGAAAGGTTGTGTATAACACTTTTGTTTTATACATCCAGGAGAATTATTCCAACCACCAATCCGTCATTGTGCGAAGCTAACCTAACCTCACATCCAAGCCAATTCTTAAAATCAGTTCCGAAACTTTTTTTCTCAATATCAATTACCCACACGTTATGAGGCACAGAGAAACATTCTACAATAAGAATAAGTTCCAACTTTCTTTGTGCTGAAGCTTTATATCCATCTCATTTTTGCATCAATTCTTCTTTCTTCATCTTTGAGGAATCTTTGTTTTCATAACTGTACCTGTAGCATCAGCATACTGTAAGACTTTTCATTAATAAGCCCACGTACACGTGACTATTTTTCTCAAATAATGAACTTTTTTTCTTGTTATATGCAGATGGAGTATTTCCATCAGAACTCTACAAATCCAACTAATTATGTTTTCGTGATACTTCATTAGCCCTTTGCTGTTCATTTAGCTTGATATCAGAGTTAATTCTTTATAGTCTTGGTTGTAATGACGATTCATCCAAACAGTTATAACAGTTACACATTTCTGGTGTCCTCTGAGGAGAACTATTATTCCATGCTGGTTTTTGCCTGCAGTTTGTGACCATATATCCTTGAAAGTTGTGGATATTTTTTCCATTGGGTATAACCATCTGTGTTGTAATTTATTTTTTCGATTCTCTCACATTATATTCAGGGGAGAGTTGATGTTTAAATTCTTCAGATTCTTACATTATAATAATTTTTAGATGATGCCTTTATGTACATGAAATTAATGTATTCAACTTCCATCAAAGCCTTCTTTAACTATGTAAATGCCTACTTTACTTCAGCCTGATTCTCATATCCTCATCTGCTATGGCATCTATAAATTGGTCACACGCCAAAGCACCCATTGTTTCGTAGAAGTATTTCGGTAAGATAATTGGGTAAACATTTCTAAGTATTCAACAAGTGTGGCTAATATATTTTTTTCCTTTGACCTTATTCCACAAAATATTAAAAATTATGAATTTTAAGATGAAATAGGGACCTTGCTACAAAAAGTAATGAATCAAAAGTTCAAACTACAATAACAAATTTTTAAAATGTAATTATTACTTCGGTCTACAGATATAAAGTTGCCAAACTAGGGATTAAATTAATAAGTTTGTGATTTTAATTTCAATTCTAGTTTTATTAGTTTTTATAGCATAATCCCCACTTCATTTTAATGTTTAATACTTTTGTTTGTTTACTTTTATGTAGGCATGGCCTAGCGCGTTAAGGCGTGCGCTTCGTAATCTGAGGGTCGCGGGTTCGCGCCCCAGTCGCGCTAAACATGCTCGCCCTCCCAGCTGTGGGGGCGTTATAATGTGATGGTTAATCCCACTTTTCGTTGGTAAAAGAGTAGCCCAAGAGTTGGCGGTGGGTGGTGATGACTAGCTGCCTTCCCTCTAGTCTTACACTACTAAATTAGGGACGGCTAGCACAGATAGCCCTCGAGTAGCTTTGTGTGAAATTCCAAAACAAACTTTTATGTTATACCTGTATCAAGCATATACTTTACCTTTAGAAACTTACATCTCTATCCATCGATACGTATCACCATCTGTTGGGTTGAAAATATATTCAAGTACGTGCATGATATGTTTACCACTTGTACCTGTATGTGTGTGTGTATATATATATTTACATCGGGATATCAAAAGGAAATATCCTCAGGCCAGTTAGGCAAGCTGTAGAAATCTTTTACTGATAGTCTGAGCTGTCTAGGACTACTGCTGGTGTGAGCAGATGAGTAGGTGGGCACTATGCAAAAGAAAAAGTTTTAGAAATGTTTTATTGTTACACTGGAAAAGTTAGTGACCCTTTGAGTTCATTATTGGTATATATGCATGTATCATAAACAATATTTTGAATGGTGTTTTTTTTTTTTTTGCTTAGGAATTCGATGGGGCGGTTTTTCGGTATGTGAATTATAAGGAATCCTTGTTAATTCTTACTATTAAGTATTATCATATTCAAAATCACTTTTTTTGTGGCTACTGCTATCCGTAATGACACTCTGAACTGTTATACAAGGTAGCTTACTAATGTTTGATAGTTATTACAACTGTAAGCTGTAAAGTTATTTAACGTTGTCAAAGCTTGTCTTTTCAGATAGGCAGCAAGAGGAATTGCTTGTTATTCACCATTCCGACCATTCACTGAAAATTATTTCCAATTACCATTCTATGACTCCCATGATACCTTCCTATCATAATTCATTGTTTTTCTTTGGGATAATGTTGAATTGGCCGGCTGAATTCTGGAACTGGATTTGGTAGTGTTTGTTTGTTTTGAATTTTCGCGCAAAGATACACGAAGGCTAGCTGTGCTAGCCATTCCTAATTTAGCAATGTAAGACTAGAGGAAAGGCAGCTAGTCATCACCACCCACCGGCAACTCTTTTACCAACGAATAGTGGGATTCATCGTACCATTGTAACGGCCCCACGGCTGAAAGGGAATCCGCGACACTCAGATTATGAGTCGAGCGCCCTAACCACCTAGCCATTCCAGGCCTTTGATTGTGTCACAGCTGGAGCAGTCCAGTGAGGCCTTTCACTAACAGACACAGCAATTGAGTAACAGGTGTAGATCAGATAAGTTTTTTTTTTTCCATATTTAGTAGCAGATGACATGCTAAGTTGAAACTCCTGAGCCAAGGTAGGAAGAGTTGTGACTGGTTTAATCATGACATCTAATGATTCATTCTCTACATCTTTTATTCTTGTATTGATGTTATTTTCCAATTCAAAGATATTTTTACTTCATTTTTGACTCTGTTAATTTTGCCATTAGGGCATTTTTATTCTTACTTTTGCAACATTTATGTACGTCTCCAATAGTTTAATTAACCCTATTTTCAATCAGATTTAGTTTGAATTTCAACTCTTTAAAAAGTTAAGCCCATTTAAAAAAAAATACGTTTTCTCTTAAATTTCTATCGTGGACTTCCTGATCATTATTCAACTTTCTTGTTGTTTTTTTTATTTTTGGGCTCTTCTTAATCATCTTTAAGTTTTATCTTCTTACTTCTTATCTTGTCGTAATAAATTATTATTCTGAAGTAATAGTTCTCTCGCTTTGATCTCGTGGTTGACATCTTTAACAAGTTAAGTTCTTTAGTGTGTTTAACGTTTCATTTCGGGTTCATCAGATTATTACCCCTTTTCTGACACCGAAAGTAGTAGCATTGTTCTTTCGTAGGCATGTTCTTCTAAAATTATTTGGTGAAAATAATTCAACGCAGTCCTCGTAACAAAAACAAATTACTTAATTTCTTCCTTTTAATTTTTGTACAAGTTTAAATTTGTACACAGTCGTAATTCATAGGCCTACGTCACAAATGACATTAACGCGAAACGAATCAACTTATTTGTACAACGTAACGCAATGTTCACGATAGCAAACACAGTTCTTCTAAATATTTTACGAAAATACGCACTGGCTGATTCAACTTTTCGTGTTGAAAAAACCTACTTAACCACCACTTGATGCTTTATAGAACATCGTGCTTATAATTCTCCACTTGTTTCACATAATTCTGTTTGTTTGTTTTTTAATTTCGCGCAAAGCTACTCAAAGGCTATTGCGCTAGCCGTCCCTAATTTAGCAGTGTAAGACTAGAGGGAAGGCACCTAATCATCACCACCCACCGCCAACTCTTTTACCAACGAATAGTGGGATTGATTGTCACATTATAACGCCTCCACGGCTGAAAGGGCATGTTTAGTGTGACGTGAATTCGAACCTGCGACCCTCGGATTACGAGTCGAGTGTCTTAACCACCTGGCCATGTGGCCTGTGGGAGGAGGCACTAGACAAAGGACACAATCACATAAATATTCGGGCCCGGCATGGCCTAGCGCGTTAAGGCGTGCGCCTCGTAATCTGAGGGTCGCGGGTTCGCGCCAAACATGCTCGCCCTCCCAGCCGTGGGGGCGTTATAATGTTACGGTCAATCCCACTTTTCGTTGGTAAAAGAGTTGGCGGTGGGTGGTGATGACTAGCTGCCTTCCCTCTAGTCTTACACTTCTAAATTAGGGACGGCTAGCACAGATAGCCCTCGAGTAGCTTTGTGCGAAATTCCAAAACAAACAAAACAAATATAAATAATTTGAAAAAAATATTAATGATTTGTCATAAACTGAGTGTTAACATTATAATCAGTTGGTCGGTATTTTTTTACAAATATTTCTTGAACTTGTTTCGCTTATTACTTTTATTTTGATAAATATAAGGTATCTCTTTCTAACTCGCATGTGGATGAAATTTACAAAATTACTAACAATCGAAATCAAGTAACAATATATGCTGTAAAATCTAAAAACTACAAACATAGTAACTAAATTGACAAAAAAAGTAACAACCAATCTTCTGTCGAAACTCGTACTGTATTCTCAGAAATGAAAACCATCTCATTACGCTTGTTATAAATAGCTTTATTAATCTACCATTAGCCAAAGAATGACATGGTGTATCTCTCAAGTTGACCATAGCCCAATTTGTAAATTCTAAGTAGACCATAAATGTTTCGGGTAGTTCTGTAGCGTTTTTTTGTTGTTGTTTTTTTTTTTGTTGTTTTTTTTGACAGTTTGAAATTCATCCCGAAGTCAGTTTTATTCTTCTATTATTAGTGTTAGTGGTTAATGTTAAACTTGTATAATGGCCACATCAAACTACAGTTTGGAGTTTGAGGATGTATTCCTATGTTAAGTTGTAAAAGATCCTATTAGTTCTTGTTGTTTTTTAAAATTCTGAGGGAAATATAGTGGGACCTATATTTCATGGCTCCTAGGACCGCTAACTTTGCTGTTGAGTAATTTTGGATTTCTTAAAAAATTACTGTAAAGTTTTACACGATATTAAATTTGATTTTGACTTTGAATTCTTCCATTTCTTCTTCTTTTGATAGCTTAGTTTGTAAACTAATGTTTTACTAGCAGATTCATAGTTCAGTGCTGCTATAAATTACAGATTGCAGACGTTAGGTATAACTATTTATTACAGGGGAGTTCAGGATTTTCAAAAAGGGCAAAGGGCGTAACCTAGTGTTTGTGACCAGCTTGGTCTTTACACAAGAGGATTTGTCAGGTTGATTAGAATGTCAATGTAAAAAATACATGAAACGTCCTGCTTTCTATTGATTTCTGACAGTTAAGATATGAAGAAAGAGTCACCTGTCGAACGTCAAGTTGATAACAATTTCCAAACTATGAAAGCATTATTATAGGTTTTTTTTGGATATGGGAACGAAGAAAGTTTGTTTCTCTCATACACATCTTGATTTGTCGTTCTACCACCGAAATCTGGATGTCTGATGACGTCAGAGTGACTAAACGTTAAACAGTGAGATCTGTCTCATCTGGAATGAAATTTGATAAAATGGGAAATTGTATTCATTAAAAATATACTTATTTTCCAAGATTTATAATTTCAAAATTTCAATGCGTGCGTTGAAATAGTTTCATATTCTAGAAAAACATATGCAGAAGGATATACGGATTGATTAGATATTGTCCCATTACATATTTTCCCGTAAAACCCAGGAGGCATCTATGATAGCCGTCATTAAAGGTAAAGAAATTGTTCTCCACCCACCGCCAACTCTTGGACTATTCTTGATCAATGAATAGTGAGATTGACTGTCACATCATAACGCACACACTATTGAAAAAGTGAGCATGTTCGTTATGGCAGAATTAGAACCTGTGATACACAGGTTGAGAGTCGAGCTACTTAATCAGTAGACCGAAGTTTTAGAGAGAGATAAAAGTATATACCAAACAAACTAGAACACTGAAAAGAGGATATGAAGCGATTAGTGATAGAAAAATAAAAACACACAAACACAAGATAAAATGCAACATGATTTGTTCAGGAAAACGTGAAGCTATATGATGTTCATTCAAGTTGAATTTATTGGTCAGAACAAATATTTTCCCATTGAGCCACTATATGAAAAACATCACAATTTAAATTATCCCGTAAATTATAGCTCGTACCTGTTTTACAGACAAATGCATTGCTCTCTTTAGGAATAAATCACGTCTTTGGATGTCACTTTTTTGTTGTTCGCTAAAAATGCCAGAACACAGAGTTTTTTCTTGTTTTTATTTGGCACATAAACTAATACATATATTTTCATTATACATATAACACCTTTTATAATATATTGTTGTACTAAATATGACACATATCAAAGCTATAGTTATAACAGATGTAACAAACAAATTGACCAACTGGTTCATTTACATCATAAATAGCATTACCATGTTGTGCACAGGATGAGAGGAATGAATCATATAAGCTACTTTATAATTTAGTATTATTCAATTATTAGAATAATTTACGTGCAAGTGTATATGCTGTGTTATCCATTTTAATATCTACTTGATTCGCCATAAAGCAAGAAAATGCAAAGTTGAAAGAACCAAAATTTCGGAGTTTGTTACGAAACCCTTCAATGCTTTTAACAGCCTGAAAATTCTGAAGTGCTCTAAAACCATGGATAGAAAATCTCAACATTTCGGATTTCAGATTCAAGGCACAAGAAAATTTCTAATGTTTGATTATTTTTTAAGTGAAATTGCGTGTTTTGTATTGCGAATTCTTGCATGTATTCAGAACTATACTCGTATCTGAAAATATTATTTTTCGTAGTTTTCACCATTATTTTTTGTATAACATTTTGAGTATTATTTGAAAAGTTTGTTTCGTAAAATAGCCAACGGGTGGTGCCACTGAATTAAAGATATTGTAGCCTACGGGTATCTAGAACTCAGCTAACATCGTTCTGATAGTTGTTTGCCCACCTACTGTCTGGCCTTTTGTTGCAATCACAGTGTACATAAAAAAGAATATGTACCAGAGAAATGCAACGGAACGTAATTATAACCACGTCTGTTCATCCTCAATAAATCAATTCTTGGAATAGTTTATTGAATATAACAACTTTTGTTCTTCGCTCGAGACACGTACAACATGGAAGAAAAAAAGAGATAGTAACAGACATCAACCTTTGTTTGTTTTCGAACATATTTCTCTCGGTGTTTTCTACTCCTATGTTAACTTTCAAAATGTAAATGCACACACATACATACACACAATGTATAATTAGTTGTGACTCGGTACCTTGCCAACGCATTCATACAACCAATTTCCAAAATAAACCTTCTACGCCATCTATAAGATTATGCAATAAAAATGGTCAAGTTTTTAACCGTGCTTATTTATACTTATATTGCTTCTTTTTTTTCTAAAATATTTTGACTTTCGTTTCAAATTAAATTTTTTTAGTCCAAAATAAATCAATAAGCCTGTGTTGCTAAAATACACAAGCTGCTTAATGTTTTTCAAAAGTGGAAATTTTACCAAAAATAATATATTCTTCTAAAGATTTATTAATTAAAGAAAATCGTGTACTTTTTAACATTTAATTCACAAAGGTGATTTGCATTTATTTATAACGCTATATTTTACTGAAATTAAAAAAAAAAAAAATCATTTGTAGGAAACTTTGTTTTAAACGCTCAGCAACACTTCGTTTTATTTAAAACAAAAATGAAATATTTAATATTATATATAAATCCTTCTGAAACGTACGTTTTTCAACTTCTAACGTTTCTTACAAAGAAACGGGCACGCTTCTGGAAGATTTAGTATTGTTGTAATGTGTAAAGTGATATATTTTTGTATTAAAGTATCATATGTGTTAATGAGGGGATGAAATACGAAAAATTTCAGAACATCAAGAAACTGAAAACTGAGTATTACATTTTATATAAGAGAAATATTAGTATAAGTGTTTTCAAAAAGAAATAATAAACTTTAAATACCCAACATAACAGATCGATTTCTTTTTAAGTTGGTAGAAACTTCCCTTTTTCTTTCAGTATCAAAACCACTTTAAAAAATCGTGTTTAACATTTTGATAAAAAAGCTTTTTTAATATACAGCATGTCTTTCGGCCGATATCTTAGATAATCGTTTACTATTGATATTGTTATAGCTTTTAACATGGTGTTGTATCATGAAAATTTGACCATGCCATTCCTGTTTTTGTTTTTTTAATTTTGCAAGTATCCATGCCGTTAAAATTAATGTTATTATTAAACATTTCACGTTTCGAGATTGACTAAATTACCCACTTTACCTAATTTTAAGACAATACTTAATATAAAAATTGAGTGGTACGAAAAGTAAAATAACCGACAACAAATTTACGTTATCTTACATTTTTATCTAGAGCAGCGCCACTTCTAAACCACAAGTTTCGAACGTAGATATAGTTTTGAGACATATTAAAATTTCTCGATAAAATTAATTAAAAAGATACATAATTAAGTGCGAGTTTATAGGTTCGTGAAAACGTGCAATCTTACTTAAAAACATGTAATTATTTAACTGTAGCATGTTACACAAATCACATGAGTGTTTCAAGGAATACCAACCACTTCTGGTGGTTTACAAACTCCCAATGGGGCTTTGTCGTTTTTCCCGGGCTTTTCCTTTTTGGCAGACGATTGTTCGAAATGACATACTAGGCCTTCTTTACACATACAGGACTCTTGACATCGCTGACCTAAGCCTAACTGGACCTTGTTGCAGGTTAGTTGTTTTCCCTTTTTGCTCTGGCAGCAAAACCCTAAAAGATATGTATATATTTAACCTTTAAAAAAATCATGTTATGCATTCAAACAATGGTAACAAACATTAATAAATAGCAAACAAGAATAGTGTTTCTCAATCAGTGGTATAGATTGCATTATTGGAATCGTAAGGAAGTTAACAGATGCATTATTATATGCCAAACATGTCAATTCGTTTGAATCTGTGGGGTACTAGAATATTAGATACGTAGAAATATATATTTTTAACCTTCATATACAAATTTATGTCTGTGTGCTTGTATTGGGAGATCGTCAAATACCATATACAAAAGTAAGTTGGCGCTGCTTAAGAAAAATAATTTGAAACCATTAAGAATGAAAAAATGCACCAAAATTGATTGTTAATCATATTTAACAAAACAAAGGAGGAACAGCAATATTAGACTAAACGCGATAAATTTTAGGTACGGATATTTGCGTGCTTATTTTTTAATTTCGCGCAAAGCTACACGAGGGCAATCTGCGCTAGTCATCTCTCATTTGATAGTGTAAAACTACAGAGAAAGCAGCTGCTCATCACCGCCCACTGTCACCTCTTAGGCTCTAGTTTTACCCACGAATGGTGGGATGGACCGTACCATTATAATGCACTTACGGCTGAAAGGATGAGCATATTTGGTGTGACAGGGATTCGAACCCTCAGATTACGAATCGATCGCTCTAACCACCTGGCCATGCCAGCCAAGCACAGAGATCTGATGAAGTATCCATTCATAGATTTTTATTGGTGGACATGGTTTGGATTCCTAAATGAAACCTTTTTCAGAGATAAATATTGAGGCTGAAATGTCTTTTGACACAAGAACTATAAATACACAAAAACTTAAACAATAAATGATAACTTTCAATCATGGAAAATAGTTGTAATTGCATAAAATGGATTAAGTATTAAGACACCCGTATTCAAATCATACCACTATGTTTAAGTAAAAACCTTCTGCAGAGTCAAACGTTTTAATCTGTATTGTTTAATACAAACTGAAGTTTATGAAAAACGACCACATGAAATTTGACACAAGTTTTAATTTCAGCGTTTGTTGTTATTTCTTCTTCTTTGTCTGGTGGGGTAGGAAGACCTTGCATCTTACATTCTGATGCATCATCGGCGATTCTTGGACAGGTATCATGTGGGAACACTTACCCCTTCGAATTCCTGTCACACCAAACATGCTCGCCCTTTTAGCCGTGAGGGCGTTATAATGTGATGGTCAATCCAACTATTCGTTGGTAAAAGAGTAGCCCAAGAGTTGGTCGTGGATGGTGATGACTAACTACCTTCCCTCTAGTCTTACACTGCTAAATTATGGATGACTAGTGGAGAAATTCTAAACAAACAAACACTTACTCTAGCTAGCAGTTCATAATTTAGCAATGAAGGACTAGAAGGATGGTAGCTAGTCAACACTATCTCCTGCTAACTCTTGGACTAATCTTTTACATGACGAAGAATGTGATTGGCCGTTTCATTGCAATGCCCTCTCAGCTGAAAGGGGAATCATATTCGGCAATGGGAATTCGAACCCATAGATTGCGAATCAAGTACCCTTACCATCAGGCACCTTTTATATAATGTAAATAAATAGCTTAGTACGGACCTCTTAAGATTTAATTATAGCTGGACCTCTCTGTAACACTTCACAGACGACTGAGCCCTCATAAACTTGTACCATACAGCGGCCCATTATATTTAGATTTATAACAGAAGTAAGATGGCCAGTCAGCTGTAGGTTACCATTCTCCATCCATACTGAATGTCATTCTAATAATGCACCAACAGCTTAGAGTATGGGAAATATTTATCAGTATTACCGGAAATGATTCGTTTTCAAAATAAAAAAACTGAATTACTGTTTAAAGTTGTATATATTAGAATACTTAAAATAAGAACTGCACAAGAGAACGTGATGAAACAATTTGTTTAAAAAATGATAATGGACACAATGTGTAAGGAGTGTTCTCTACGTAAGCTTACAAAAACCAAATACAGCACTAGCTACAAAGAAAGTGGAATGGAACAAAACTTAGTAAAAGAAGTATCTAATACAGACGAACTCGTATACCAACGAGGGCACATCATCTATCAGGTTTAGTGTCTATTAATAAGCCTCACATATAGGATAACATAAATATAAAAATAGAGGCATATACACGTGCTGAATCTCAGATCGAGGTCCAATCTATCCAATGTTGTTGAAACCAGTTATGATAAAATGATTCTTAAAGATATTGATATAAATTTAAATTAATATTTTGTGTTACCCTTATTTCACAGTATGAATATACGTTTAAAAAAAACATTTATGGAATTATAATGTTAGTTCTAAATAATAAGTTATAATTTATTGGTCCTACGGTTTTTCATTAATAGCCTTTTTATTAGATTTCTTATATCCCTCAACTCGTTTCGCAATAGGCTGTGGACAGCGAACAATAGTTTATGGAAGGGATTTTGTGGTCTACGAATGTTAATATTAAGTGCATCTCCTAAGTGAGGCTTATGCCTGAATAAAAAATGTAAATTGTGCAAACAAGTTATGCGAGTCTTATCCGAATGATTTATATATTTTTAAATAAAACTTTCTACTGCTTACAACCAGCATAATTTTATTTTTTATTCTGGTTGTTAGACGTAAACTAAAGAAATGTCATGGCTGATTTTCAGATTTTGTTTTATGCTCTTTTCTCTTTAGATGTTAAAATTAAAAATTGTGTTGTGAGTTATATTTCACATATTTTAATTTAATACTTTACTAGAGGGAGCTGCTAACATGCTGATAACATTAGATTTAAAGTTTATAAAATAGTCCTTGAATGATTAGAATGTTTTTGAATGTTGATAATCGAAAGACTGAAATATTCAGAAACAAAGAGTCATTATGAGTATGAGAATCAGTGAAACGTTGAGCCAGTTTCAATTCCTTCAGTGATTGAGAAGTTAGTGAAGAATTCAGTATATTCAGTTACTCACTCGATTAGCGGTAAAGTTGTAGAAGAAAATGTATTTATAATTTAGTCGTACATCATAGTACTGTTAGCCAGTAAATTTCTGTCAAAAATAAAAAAGGTATTTGCGAACTTAGGCCTACAACTGTGTACAAGTTATAATAGCCTGCGACAAACTTCAAAAGACGTAAAATAATCTGTTATCATTACGCGGAGCAGACTTTACACCATTATCAGCAAATAATTTAAAATAAAGTGACCAACGAAAAAACATGTTACAACACACATTAGCCCATAAAACGGAAATAAAGAGGCAGAAGGTTTTGTAGCAATTTTGGTTTTTAGACCAAGAAATGTTGACGTCATTTGATTTGTAAATGAACTGATTTTCTTTGCTTATCATTAATTTTATTATTTGAAAGACCACAAACGATACTATATTTTCTAAACCTAAAACAGTATCGATAATAAAGCTCGCTAGAACACATGATAACGGAAAATGCTGCGATATTTATAAAGCAAGCAGCGTGTTCAAGTGTGGAATGTACCAACACTCCACATTTTTAGGGGAGCACACAGCACAAGATTAATTACCTGGTTGACAGTCAGTACTAGAAGTGCAAGTTCCTACTGGTTTTTTTTTCTCTGTGTTCTTTGTTTCACCTACGGGTTCTACTTGTATTTTAGTTGGATCTTCATTTTCTTTCCATACAGTCTCTTTAGTAGCTTCAATAGGTTCAACTTTCTTTCCCCCTCCTTCTTGAATCCCGGGAACTGCTACGGGATCTTCCTTCTCGGACTTCTTCTCTTCTCCCTCTGGCTGGTACTTTGTTTTCTTTGTAACCTTTTCAGGCTGTGAGATCGTACAGAAATTCTTTAAGAAGGACTTACGGATATCTAGCTAAATTACCATGAGGCCTAGTTCAACAGCTAGTTCAAAGTGATGAGAACACACGTAAGATTTATTAAGAATATTGTGCTATTCAGAATTTTAAAAAAGGTATAACGAAGAGGTGCATAACGCTAGATCGACTAAAAAGTGCTTTTCAAGTTGTGGTGAAGCGAATGGTGGGTCTACTAAAAAGAGCTTTTTAAGTTCTGACGAAGCGAATGGTACACGACGCTAGGTCTACGAAAAATCGCTTTTGACTGGTTTAACCTGTTCGTTCTTCGACACCAGAAGGCGGGATTAATGTGAGCTATCTTGTTTGATACACAAATCTTCTGTAATTTACAAATTTATCGCAGAAACGGACACTAAAATATTGGTATAATCTAAAGGGCTGCTAATCTCTCATTGTTACATAAAGTTTGGAGACAACTTGAATAAGTAGCGAAATAAATTTCTTTACAAATATACACTCGTTTACAAGTATAGGACGTTTCGATATCAACTTGTTTGAAAAGCAGGTTCTTTCTCATCAAACGTGAGGCTTAATCTTATTAGATTTATTTCCTTATTTGTTGTTGGTGTTTTTAATCAAATTTCCTTTTGATACAAAACGGGTACCATATTTTTTATTAATTTTTAGTAGAAACAGAGCTAAAATCAGGATTTTTTCTTAAATAAAGTAGTTTCGAGACAGTTATTACAATATTAAAGAACTAATTCGCGTTCGGGCTTGTGAAAAACATATCCCGCAGAAAACAAAACTGTACGTGAATTATTACTCAGAATGACGTCACGCACATATTTTCATTTCACAGTTGTTGTTGTTTTTTTTACAATTCGTGGCTAATAGAATGAATAGCAATGCTCTGTATTTAATGGATTTTTATAATGGTTTTTAAAATATTTATTTTTGCATTGAATATTATTTTTATTATTTTAAATAACCCTACAATTACTTTGAATTACACCTATAGTCCTTTCTGCCTAATGATCTAATCGGTTAATGGTTATTTTGCATAATATTATATTATCAAGTTGTCGTAAACCAAATAAATGTATATATATTTATGAAATTGTAATATACTCTTTAAATTTGCTGAAATATTTTATGTGGAAAGTTTCCAAGGTTTTACGCAATAATGATAAATAAATTATGTTACATAAAAACAGAAAACAACAAAAAACCAACTGAAGATGTTTCCTCCAAGTGTTCCAATATTACATGGAATGATATCAAAAATCGCATTAATTAATTAGTAGAGATTTGAAAAGTAGTAAAATACAATGTTTGAAGATGTTAAAAGTTAATACTGACCTTAGTTGTTGCTTCTTTGGTTTTCTTTGGCGGTTTAACTGAAAAAGAGTAATGGACAAAAGTCAGGTTATAAAGCTGTCAGTGGTAAATCATGGAAATACGAGAGTTAAGGATTCGGAAAGTAGAAAACTGAAGGTTAAAAAATTCAGGTTCAATCAAAAAATATCACACGTTAACTGAAGAAATTTTTAATGCGTTTCAATTCCTGATTTATTCTTGAAAAGCTAAGGCAATTGCTCATAATTCGAATCGTAAAAGCTTATATTGAGTTTATGGAAATGAATTTATTTTTAATAATGTTTGAAACTTTTTTGCACAGAATGATCTGGATGTTTTAATGGATGCTATATATTTCAAACGAAGACCATAAACGTGCTTCGGAAATGGTAAACACATATACATCAAGACTACAGGGAATCGAAGTCCGCCACGAGGTATAGATCAACTCACAGAAAGCACCAATAACACGTCGACTTTATGTTTAATTGGATCGATGCGGATCGAGTGTTATAATTTAGATGGTTAATAGTACAGTGCCCGGAGGATTGAAAACAAACCCAGCGTGTGTACAGTAAATCAGATAAAATACTGTAACGACACCCAAGACAAAACACGAAGCTTGGTTACAATAATTGTCCATTCTCCCCTACTTCAGCTGCCCATTAGACTTCGCAGAAATGTTTTCGGGAGGAGGGGGAAGGCAAGGCGGTGTGAAATTGTGAAGCAAATGTGCAATCGTGTACACATGTTGTGCGAATAAAAACAGCATTATGTTTTTGTTTTTTTTATTCATGGAGCATTCCACCTCGCGGTGCCGATTCTAATGTAACCTCATGAAGGTGAGAAATAAATAACAGCTTTATTAAAATCATATACACTCCTCTGAGCCAGCTTGGATATGTTCAGAACACCACGTACATCGGTGTCATTTATTCGTATTCCTCACGCATCTACATCCAAAGCTTTCTCTCACTATCCATTTCGCTTTTAGAATCCAATTAAAGTTTATTTAAAATTATTGTGCGTTTTGCAAATATGTATTGATTAAAACAGTTTTAAAAAATGAGGATTTTCACCTCAATTTTACACCAACGAAATAACAACAAATGATTAAAATTATTCCTAACGTGTAGGCCCGGCATGGCCTAGCGTGTTAAGGTATGCGATTCGTAATCTGAAGGTCGCGGGTTCGCATCCCGGTCGCGCCAAACATGCTCGCCCTTTCAACCGTGGGGGCGTTATAATGTTACGGTCAATCCCACTATTCGTTGGTTAAAAAGTAGCCCAAGAGTTGGCGGTGGGTGGTGATGACTAGCTGCCTTCCCTCTAGTCTTACACTGCTAAATTAGGGACGGCTAGCACAGATAGCCCTCGAGTAGCTTTGTGGGAAATTCAAAAACAAACAAACAATCCTAACGTGTAAGCAAGCAATGTTGTAGCTACCCCTAGAGCAGAGATCACGATGAGTTGGGGAGAGGAGAGGCTGGGATACCCCATGAAAGCTAGACAATGTAGCAAATTTATTCTGTGCTAAGAAACAGGGGGCGGACGAAAAGTGCCCCCCCTGAAAATGTTGTTAATTTGTTATATATTTTATTAGAAAACAGAAAAGTATCTAAAAGTATATGTTTTTAGAACGCACTCGAAGATCTCTTGAAATATGATTTTAAATCATAATTCTAACACTGGCTTAAGTAAATACCGGAACTTTTCATGGTTTTAGTTACATTTTCTCATAAAAAGTGTCGTACACCTTCTGTAGTGTTTTAGATCTTTTTATTCCAGTTAGCCTACAATATGATCAAACAAGTTTCTCTGCAATAAACCAACGTAGAAATGAAACTCAAAATCACATAAACCAGTTTCACAAGTTAATATTTAGTCAGCCTTTCCTTGGATTTCAGTACTGCTTTACATCGACATGGCATGCTTTTAATGAGTTTGTACAGATGTCCCTGAGTGATTGACTGCTATCCTTCTTTGAGTACTTCAAAAAGTTTGGTTTCCCATCTCTCGTTAACCGTTTTAACACAGCCCACAAATTTATAAATGGATTTATATCAGGTGACTGACCTGGCCATTCTATAATATCAATTCTCCTATTCCTAAGACATCTTTTAACGCCTCTACAACTGCAGAGAAACTTGTTTGATCATTTTGTATGTTAATTAAAATAAGGTTTGTTTGTTTTTTTGAATTTCGTGCAAAGCTACTCGAGGGCTATCTGCGCTAGTCGTTCCTAATTTAGCAGTGTAAGACTAGAGGGAAGGTAGTTAGTCATCACCATCCACGACCAACTCTTGGGCTACTCTTTTACCAACGAATAGTGGGATTAACCGTAACATTATAACGCCCTCACGGCTGAAAAGGCGAGCATGTTTGGTGCGAGGGGGATTCGAACCCGCGCCCCTCAGCTTACAAGTCAAGTGTCTTAACCATCTGGCCATGTCGGGCCGAAGCAGAATAAGAAAATCTAAACTACAGCATGTGCACAACACTTATTATGAGAAAATGTAACTAAAATCATAAAAAGTTCAGGTATTTACTAAAGTCAGCGTTAAACTTAGGATTTGAGAGCATATTTGAACAGATCTCGTCGAGTGCGTTCTAAAAACATATACTTTTACATATCCAATAATATCCAATTATTATTATTATTGTTATCCAATAATAGATATAACAAAATAACAACATTTTCAAGGGGGTGTCATTTTTTTGTTTACCCTTGTATGTATATTTGTGGAGGGGGCAAGAAATAGTAGTTACGATACTGCGGGTAGGAAAACTTGACATTAAGCTCTTGAATATCAACATTAATGATATCAACATTAACCATTCATATTTCCATAGTTGTACTACCTATTACACTTATCACATTTCGAAACAAAAACAATAAAAATCTTTTATTTTTTAACTGGAAGAGAAAAAGACTATTTTGCTACCCTACTCGTGAGTAATGAAACTAATTAATACGTAAAAAGACAAGAACTAAATTATATTTTCCATAGTTAAAAACAAGAGGAAATCCTCAATAGCCGTGGCACTTGAAATTCCTTTTGGCAGAATCAGGGTAAATTAATTTATGAGACCTTCCTCTCACTTTACTTTTGCGCCACCAATACCAAAGGTGGGGCAGGCGTATGCCCGATTCGATTTGATTCCTCCTCAAAAACAAATGGCTTTTCAACAATATTTTATGCAGTCGAAAAATTTTCTGTTGAGAAGTTATTTCTTTGAAAGTTGAACTTAAACTTCGAAACACAACTATTTTAAATATACATAGGAAATAATAATAGTAATTAATTTGCATCTTAGTGACTAATTGTTATCAAACAATGTTTCCCATAGCTAGCTGAAACAATAGTTATTATCTACATAATGTTTACCGAAGCAAGCTAAAACAATAGTTACTATCTACATAATGTTTTCCGTAGCTAGCTAACACAATAGTTATTATCTACACAAAGAATTAATTACATGTGAAGTTAATTGACACGACATTACCAAGAGTACAAACAAAAAGTAATGTTTAGGAGGAAGCGATATTAAAAAATAATAATAATAAATACCCGAATCTTAGAAGAAAAGCTTGATTCTATAATTAAAATATAACAATGTTATGTGTAACAGAAAGCAGTATTTGAACATACTATTGTCAGCTTAAAAAAACCTATGTCACTTATCAAAACACATGAAACAGGCTACAGGAAGTATAAAAAAAATTAAGTCTTTTGTAAAGATGATAAATTTCAAGAAAGTTCAACAACAATAATTAGGCTTAGAAAGAGAAGTTGAAACATATAGAGAAAGTTCAGTAATAATAGGTTTAGAAAAGGAAGTTTCAAGAATCATGACTATAGAAAATAAAGTAATTAGCAGAAACTGTTTGAACTTAAATAATGACGTATAATGTCACATTATATACGGAACTGTTAACTTTATATATATAATAAGTTTAAACTAAAAGGAGGTAAAACCAGTGTCGTGACATCCTGTAAAATTTCTAACCCTACAATCAGTAGCAATAGGATTGTCTGAAATTCCCACAAAACTTATGTACAAAGCTTTATTATATTATTTATTAATTAGATTTATTATGTATGAAATTCTAGCTCAAATAAATATAAATATTTAGCTTGTGGATTGAAGTTACCTTCCATTGGAAATCCTTATAATGTTTAGAAGATATGTTGGCTATGTTTAAAGCCTCCCAACTTGGGAGTCTTAAAACTCGTATTACTAAATTAGAAACGGGCCATTGTGTATATTTGCGCATACAACAAACAAACTTTATTTTAAATTTAAAAAAAAATTGAAGAGAAGAAGTCCCACACAAAATAGCTACAAATTTGAAAAAAAGAAAAGAAAGGTAACTCTGGTTTAGTTTGGTTTTCATTTCGCACCAAGTTTTTCGAGGGCTCTTTGCGCTAACCCGTCCCTAATTTAGCAAAGCATGGGCTACTCTTTTACAAATGAATAATTGGAATGACAGTAATATTATAACGTCCCAACAGCTGAAAGGGCAAGCTTGTTTGATGATGGCATTCTAAACAGCGATCCTCAGATTGCGAATCTGATCACCAGGCCATGCCAGGTAAATAAAAGGTAACACAGGTAACATTAAATAATAGATAATGCCTCACTTAACGGTACCTACAAACAACACCTGTAAGCTTCAAATACTGTTGTAGATTTCCTGTTCGTTGAAAAATATAAAACTACCTACTATTCTAATTAAAGAACGTAAGCTGTTTACAATCATAACTAAAAAACGTAAACTGTCTATAATCCTAACTAAAAAACTGTAAACTGTCCGCAATCCTAACTAAAGAACTTAAACTGTCCACAATCCTAACTGAAGAACGTCTCGTGACCATTGTTGAAATATTCTTTGATCGAGAATTTAAACTTGAAAAATTGTTAAGTAATTACCTTAATGATCAACGTTGTTTTAGTGACATCAGTTGTTAAGCAATTACCTTGTTGACCAACGTTGTTTCAATAACATCAGTTGCTGGTCGCATTCTCAATGAAACAAAATATAAAACCTTCAAAAATTCGTCCTATGTGAAGGAATGGTAATTTCCATGTGTCACTGTCAGAGCAACTTGGGTCTACTGACGCTGGACATTCATAAAATACTTGAAACTATTAAAGAAAACCAAAGAAGCGTCATGTAAAGATGAGTGAACTCAAAAGCTTCTATCGTTTCAGCATCGAAGATTCTTCTTCTCTCGATTTATTGAGATTGCTGACGATGATGAACGGACTAGCATCGGTTCTCTTTATCGTATTAGAACTCACAAATCCGTAGTAGTAGCTTTTCTATCTCAGATAACAAACACCTGTATTTTTATGGTTTGAGAATCCAAAATACTTTAGGTATTACAAAGTAAGGTTTAAAGGAACGTAAAAAAAGTCTGATAAGTTTGATTATGTATATAAGCTGTTACATGTATGGTTTAACGTTTTCGTACACCTTGTTAACCGAGGATTTTAATGTTTTAAAATTAAACACTCGTTCTTTAAATAAATTTGAAAAAAATCTAACATAACATTTCCAATGGACCTTTTGAAGCTGGAATGAAACCGATAGAGCACAACGATAAATCTGCAATAAAAGGGAGCTTTAAAACAGTGACAAAGCATACGTTGCCCAACATATCTACTAACAGAGTGACAGACATTTCATATTCTAATGCAACAAGCGATGCACGACGTCATATCTAATTCAAAACATATTTTAAAGTTGTGATGGACCAAACAGGACAAAACACAAACTGTGTAAAAAAAAAAAAAGAGCTTTTCAAGTTCTGACGAAGCGAATGGTGCACAACACTAGATCTACTAAAAAGTTTTTTAAGTTGTGATGGAACAAACGATACATAACATTAAACTATCGATATTTCGACCACCAACCTGTTTAATTACATATTTTAATCATTATATAACATTCTTCAAATGTTTCCTTTCGTTGTAATGTATAATATCGTGCAGAGTTTGTCGATAACATAGTCACCTCGTACCGTTGACGTCACTTTTCCCTGCTTCACGATGTGGTAACAGAGATGTCGGAGGCAAATTAAAAGGGGGAAAGGTTTATTTGACCGAGGGAACTTGCGCCAATGACGCGTCTATTACGGCCGGGGGTCCATAATTCCCTAGAAACGCTTGGGTTTTGGATTAAATTTTATGTTCTCCTACTATTCTGGAGATTAATTTTCCTAATTTTGGTGCATTTTTAATGAGACGGATTAAAAAGTGGAAGTCCGTCATAGTGTATACTGTATAACTTTTTTAAACATGTTTAGTGAATCTTCACGAAAATGTTCAAGCTTTTAGTAAACGTTAGGTAACAAGTTTCTCGTAGATGGAAAATAAATTAGAGTTTTTAATTAATTACTCATACTAAAAATATCTTCGTGAATATATGGAGTAAGAATATCGCCTGCTTCACGTGACTGCATATATACGACCAAATAGTAATAATTTTTATTATTTGTACACTTGTATTTAAAACAAAGGGTATTTTTTGGGCACCCTATGTTTAGTGTTTCTAATAAACATGACGAATATCATATGAAAGGCAACACTGAACTGTACACTTCGTTCAATACGCCATTCTTACTGTGATATCACGTGATAGTGGCTGTCCGCAAGGGGGAAGGTGGATCTCCTCCCATGGAAGATGAGAAAGATTTATTTCTTTATTCATTTGCTTTGTTTTATCTGACTTGTGGGCCGTTCATGAAATACTTTCTGATAACCTCACATAAAGAAAATCGATCCATGATAATCCCCAACAATATTCACCAGGGACCCAATTGAAAAAACGAAGCATCCAACAAAAATCGAACAAAATGTTTGCTATTGTACTGCTACAAAAGGGACTTCTATCCCATTAGTGTGTACAGAAAGTTTCTTACCATTCACGTGCTATACGTTAAGAACATCATGAACGTTTAAAATATCATCCCACACATAATGATTATTCTAACGTGGAACAGCAGACAGGTGGTGCAATTTCTGCAGTTCATTTTAAAGACTCGAATCTGTTCTAATACTAATGGTGAGGCGATACGAGTATCGAATCCTAAAGACGAGATACGACAATTTTCTTCACGAAATTTGGCATGCTTTCAGTAAATATTATAAATCTTTTGTACAGAGGAAAAACAGAATTTCCAGTGAATTACTTTTGTTAAAACTTAATTATTCCATAAAGATAGATGAGTATCTAATACTACATGTTGTATTAATTTATTTTATCAAAACATTTCAAAACAAATTAACAATAATAAAATAGACTGATATTAACTTTTTCATTTTACTTCTCTTGACAGTTGCCTTTAGTTAATAAAACCTGATAATTTGAAAAACATCAAAAACAGTGCAAACTGTGAAGTATGTAAGACAATGTTAGTGATATAGTTAATAAATTACAGACAAGAATGTCCAACTTTGTAATAAACCGGTGGTGAAACTTCTATATCTAGTTGCGTATCGTATCGATTACCATGACGATAATACGTACTGCCAAATAAGACTCAGATTATTGCGCGCGCACTTCATTTTAACCAAAGTGAACAAAGAGCGGATGTAAATATATTTCAGAAGATATTTTGTACAATAATATATTAAAAGCTTATCAGAATTTTTAAAAAGGTCTAATATTAGGTCGTATTATAACATTTGTTTTTTTTTTTTTTTAATTTCGCACAAAGCTACTCCATGGCTATCTGTGCTAGCCGTCCCTAATTTAGCGGTGTAAGACTAGAGGGAAGGCAGCTAGTCATCACCACCCACCGCCAACTCTTGGGCTACTCTTTTACCAACGAATAGTGGGATTGATCGACACATTATGACGCCCCCACGGCTGAAAGGGCGAGCGTGTTTGGTGCGACTTGGATTCAAGCCTGCGATCCTCAGATTACCAGTCAAACGTCTTAACCCACCTGGCCATGCCGGGCCCTATTTACTGGAAGTATTACGTAAAGTTTGGTCCTGACTAAATCAAGAAAAATACAGAAGTGACACAGGTCGTATTTAATGAAGGCTTAACTAACGTTAGGCTTAAGGTAAGCGGAGTTACGGTTTTCCATGTCTGTGATTAAAACTTCTTTCTATTAAAAAGTACTGTTTTAATAATTATGCTAATTTGATTACAAATGTTTTGCGAGTCTCTGCCAATAAAAGATATATATATATAGATTTAATTCTAAAGAGATGCAAGTGAACCACACTCTTCTGTTACCAAACCATACCTTTCGTTACGTGAATTTTAATGAAAATAATTAACCGTCTGTGTTACCTGCCACCTAGCAGCGAACGTTTGAAGTTTGATCCTGTATTTTAGTTTATCGGTTGACATTCTGAGTGGAATAGTAATTAAATACTTCACAACACTAGTCGGATTAGCGACAGAAAGTAAATAATGTTCATGTATTTGGTAAATTATGCTGGTGGGTGATAGTTTAAAAACGTGGGTGAACATAACTGACAAACACCATGATGTATGTATATATATGAAGTAAGAGAGTGGATGAATCGTTTTATCCGTCGTAATTTACAATAGATCTGAAGCGTAGATATGGGTCCTTCCCCGTGAATACCGAGGCATATTGATCACATATTATCTTTCAGTTTTTATGTGCAATAAACTCCTTTTGTATCCCTTAATAAAAAAATAAAACTTCCATAAACCCTATTACATTTGATATATGATTTTATTTATTTTAATGTTCATTTTATAAAAAAAAAATTAGATCAATTTCAGCCTTCAATATAAATACAATGAAGTAAAACACAGTTCTTCCAGTTTCAACAATAACTCACCACAGGTATCGAAACTCGGTTTGCGGCGACATAACTTTGTAGGCTTGCCACTGTTCCACTGGAAGGAGTACATAGAAGGTGTAGCTAACTTTTAGCATTTGGTGTTGTAATTCCTCTCCCAGTTATCCTGTCATTTGTGCTCGTTATGGGATTAAACCTTGAATTTTATCATTATAAACTCTCAATATTACTATTGAGTTGTTGAGAGGTATATACAAGCATGGGTCTGATGCCTTGAAACCAAACTGTTACATGCAATTTGAACTGATTAAATATGAAAGGCTTAATCGAGTTGCTAGCTATAAAGTCGGTTCACAATATTAAATTAAAGAAACAACAACAATAAAACATGTGTTTGAAACATTGCAAAATGAAGAAAGATTTTAATGTGGGAAATATTGCTAATAATTTCATTCCACAGTTCCTTAAGTTACGTTATAGATCTAGAACAACGAATGTTACATTTACGATCACCATTAAATTTACAATAGATACAAATGTTTTGGGCCTGGCATGACCAAGCGTGTTAAGGCGTGCGACTCGTAATCTGAGGGTCGTGGGTTCGCATCCCCGTCGCGCTAAACATGCTCGCCCTTTCAGCCGTGGGGGGCGTTATAATGTGACGGTCAATCCCACTATTCGTTGATAAAAGAGTAGTTCAAGAGTTGGCGGTGGGTGGTGATGACTAGCTGCCTTCCCTCTAGTCTTACACTGCTAAATTAGGGACGACTAGCACAGATTGCCCTCGAGTAGCTTTGTGCGAAATTCAAAACAAACAAACAATACAAATGTTTTTGTTGCGCGTGCTTATTTTTAGAGCAAAGCCACATTGTGCTATCTGCTTTGTCCACCGCGGGGAATCAAACCCCAAATTGTAGACTTCTTGCCATCCTACCAGGATACATTTGCTGTGAACTTTTTAAACCATAACAACAACCAAAAACACCCACCTTCTGGTGGCGATGACTTTAATAATAATTTAAATACGATGTAATCAGGTTCGCGGTTCGTCTCTTAATTGAACCAAGTATTGTGTAATAAATTCCTTGGAGGGAAAGTTTTGTTAAAAACTGTTCATAAAGCTATGTCTAAAATTGATATATTCCAAATCAAAAACAACATATTAGAGATTTAAACAACATACGATACTTTGTTTAAAAAAAAACTCGAATAAAAAGAGAGGAATGTTAGAGGTATGTATCTTACCACATCTGGTAAAGGACTCAGAATAGACTTGAAGACCAAACTTTGGCATGAACTGTTACAACTCAGTTTAACAAAATCCAGTCTTACCTTGTTCTTCTTTTTCTTTAACAATGTCCTTAGGGGTCTTATTGTTTTTCATGCCTTTCCAGTACTTCTTTTCATATTGGGCCTGAAACAAATTAGATATTCCATTCTGTATTTGATGTATATGACGAAGAAGCTCTAAAACTTTGGGATTTTCACTAATGCATCGTATCTGTTTACGTTACTGTTCTAAAATCATTTAATGGAGCTTAGCTGCAGCTGTAGATGGGGCCATAATTATTGTTACATACGTATTAGTTCCAAACTAGTTCAAAATTATAATGGTATATATAGGAGTACATTCTCCGATAATGAGAAGCATGATGGATAATCCTGAAAAGGTATACTAATTGAAACATACCATCAAGTCACATGACTCAGATATCCAATAACTTATCAGCGAAACGTAAAAAAAAGGTTACGCTAAAATCAATAGGTGCGAAAAATTAATGTTACAAGAGCCATTGATATGTTAAGAAAGAGCTCGACACAGGGTAATTACGATGTTTTAAAACAGTAGAAAGCTAGAACAAAGTGGGTTGGAGGATAATGAAGGATCTCGGATGCAAGATCACCATTATGAATAGCCCGAGTTATCTACGATATCTTTTGTATCAAGTCTTATAGCAAATCAGTTCTTCATTTTATGTACCTGAATAAGGCTGTCAAATAATTTCGAACTCAACGATGAGCAAAAGCGATACAAGTGTTTTGAGAAAACACGAAATCAGGTATTAAAAAAACACCAAATTTTTATTTTGATATCTATATAATTATCTGTCTTTCTATAAGAATAACCAAACAAGTAATAAAAACAGCTGATTTTTTTTTCTTGTATGAACAATAATAGTTCCATTAAACTAATAGAATATAAACCAAAGTATAATCCATCACGTAGTATTTCTTTTTAGGCTTAACTTTTCTTTAAAAATTCCCTTTACATCCTCCATCGCACCAAACATGCTCACCCTTTCAGTCGTGGGGGCGTTATAATGTGACGGTTAATCCCATAATTTATTGGTAGAAGAGTAGCCCAAGAGTTGGCAGTGGGTGGTGATGACTATCTGTCTTCCTTCTAGCCTTACACTGCTAAATTAGGGACGGCCAGCGCAGATAGCTCTCGTGTAACTTTGCGCGAAATTCAGAACAAACGGCCCGGCATGGCCAGGTGGTTAAGGCGCTCGATTTGTAATCTGAGGGTCACGGGTTCGAATCCCGATCGCACCAAACATGCTCGCCCTCTCAGACGTGGGGGCGTTATAATGTGATGGTCAATCCCATTATTCGTTGGTAGAAGAGTAGCCCAAGAGTTGGCGGTGGATGGTGATAACTAGCTGCCTTCCCTCTAGTCTTACACTGTTAAATTAGGGACGGCTGGCGCAGATAGCCGTCGAGTAGCTTTGTGCGAAATTAATAACAAACAAACAATCAAAACAAACCAAACCCGTTACATCAACGAGCTTACCTCCTCAGAAAGTAACGAATAGCGAAATTTCTTTCTCATATTTCATTATTTTTAAAATTTAACAGTTTAAAATAGTTTTTAAAGACCTTGTCTTTTCCTATAATTCCAAGCTTGTCCTTTGTTGCTAGGTTTTCCGCTATTCTTGCGAACTTAAAAAAATTTCATTTTTGAATTTATAAAAAGAACAGCTCAATAAGTTTGACGTTTTTGGAATTTATCAGGTTTGGAAAGTACTTTACAAGTCGTCAAGTCTGTCTGTCTATCGCAGAGTGACATAAACACAACGGAATTTTAACAAATGCCATACACAGAGTGGTTAATGCCTTATGTTTGGATTTGACAAGCAAAGAAAAGTTCAACTGCCTTTTGCGCTTAATTTTTCACGGCCGACGACAAGTTTAACTCCTTTTGCGTTTAATTTTTCACAGGAAACGGGAAACGTCAACTTAAAGTCCTTTTCTATACATGTCCCAAGATCGGTACGTGGGTGGCGAATTGTTCGTTTTCACATTTGTTTATAGGGTTAGAAAATAATGTTGAGAATAACGCGAAGTATCTTAGCAAAATAATTTAAAATGAGAAGTAGTGTTAAATATTAATTAATACAAATATATATGTTTGACCATGTGTGATACATGCTTAGCATGGTTTGGTGGTTAGGACACGTGACTCACAATCTGTGGGTCGCAGGTCCGAATCCCGCCATTGAACACACTCGAACTTTCAGCCATGGAGGCATATTATGTGACGGTTAATCTTCCCTTTCCGTGTTTAAAAAATAGTTCAACAGTAGGCAGTGGGTAGTACTAACAGCTTTCTCTATAGTGTGTAGCTTCCTTTCATTTTTTGAGGATGTTAAGATGTTACGGGCTATTCCAATATTCGTGGCTATAAGGTCAGCCGACAATCGACCATCTCTTTTAAATTAGTAGTGGCAAATTCAAATAGACCTCCAGTTTTCTTGCGCGAAATTCAACGAAAACCATACGCTTTATTACACTTTGTAAGAAATAATTGAATACATCGGTTAACTTAGGTCGAGAAGAAAGGTAGGTCTTCAGCTGTCATTCATTCAGTGAACACATTAACATCTTGATGAAGTAAGCCTCGTTTGCGAGTCCATTGTCAAACGTCTTTACCTCTTTTAGAAATACATAGTCAAACAGTTAAAACGTTATTCTTTTTATAAAATACATCATGTATTATACGATATCTTTCTCACTGCGACGCGGGCCTGGCATGGCCAAGCGCGTAAGGCGTGCGACTCGTAATCCGAGGGTCGCGGGTTCGCGCCCGCGTCGCGCTAAACATGCTCGCCCTCCCAGCCGTGGGGGTGTATAATGTGACGGTCAATCCCACTTTTCGTTGGTAAAAGAGTAGCCCAAGAGTTGGCGGTGGGTGGTGATGACTAGCTGCCTTCCCTCTAGTCTTACACTGCTAAATTAGGGACGGCTAGCACAGATAGCCCTTGAGTAGCTTTGTGCGAAATTCCAAAACAGACAAACAAACAAATCTTACTGCTACGGTGAGTAAAAAAGTCGTCTAGGTTATTCCCTCAAACACAGCCCTCCCCCCAGAAAAAAAGGATAAAAGTCCTTCCTATACACTATGCACAAAATATTGACAAACATTTATTTATGTTAATACGTTAATTTTCAATCTTACTACGAATATACGACAGTTTTTTTATTATGATGTGAATCACCAGAAACAATTTCAATTAGACAAAGCAGTTTGCAGCGCCATGTTGTAATTTCGCTACAGATTGTCTATTTCTCACAGCTATTTACTACCTAGGATACAGGCTACCACAATACGTAGAATGTTAGAAAAGTCTTCTTCACCGTAATAAATCGTGTAATCACTTAACCTGTAATATTTTTTCATCTTTAAGATTTTGGCCAATGAACATAAAGAAAAAATATGCATTTTGCGTTGTTAGATTCAACCACTTATTTGAGTAGAGCTTCCAAAGATGAAAATAAGAGAGAAAAAAACCTTTTTTAGCATTTAATAGGGAATATGTGAACACTATGAAATTAGCCTAAATACTAGCTGGCCAAAAGTTTACGACCATACTGAAACGAAGCGTTAATCGGTACACACATAACGAAATTTAGTCATTTGTATTCAAGCATTAGCGTTGTCAACATCTCCCACTGACATCTCCTGTGTTACATTGGGTAAAAACATGGCAAAGGCTAAAAAGTTGACAGAGTTTGAACGTGGCAGAATTATCGAGCTGCAAGAGCAAGGTCTCTCTCAACGTGCCATCGCTGGTGAGATTAGGCGTAGTAAAACTGCTGTTGCAAATTTCTTAAAAGACCCTGAGGAATACGGAATGACAATTTCAAGTTGTCGGCCCAAGAACATTTCGCCGGCGTTGAGCAGGAGGATTCAACGGGTTGTGCGGCAAAACACCAGCCGATCGGCCAACCAGATTAAGGCCCTTACGGACGTAGAATGCAGCTCAAGAACAATAAGACGGTTTCTACGAGAGAAAGGCTTTAAAAGTCGTAAACGTCTTCAAAGGCTACGCCTCCTTCCACACCACGAAACAGCTCGGTTAAACTTTGCTGAGAAGCACCAAACATGGAACGTAGAAAAGTGGACGAAGGTTTTGTTCTCTCATGAGAAAATATTTAACCTGGATAGTCCAGATGGCTTCCAACGTTACTGGCACGATAAGGATATCCCAACGGAAACATTTTCTACACGACACAGTGGAGGAGGTTCTATCATGACCTGGGGTGCTTCCTCCTTCCATGGAACAATGAAACTTCAGGTTATATAGGGGTGTCAAACAGCAACTGGCTACATTAGTATGTTGGCTTACTGACTAAAGGCCCTCGCTTGTGTGGAAATGACTGGATCTTTAAGCAGGACAACACTGCAATCCACAATGCCCACAGGACAAAGGACTTTTTCATGGCGAATAACATGATTCGTTTGGATCATCCAGCTTGTTCGCCCGAACTGAACCCCATTGAAAATGTTTGGGGGTGGATGGCAAGGGAAGTCTATAGAAATGGACGTAAATTCCAAACAGTGCATGATCTTCGTGAAGCCATCTTCACCACTTGGAATAACATTCCAGACAGCCTTCTGTAAACGCTTATATTGAACATGCCAAAGCGAATTTTTGAAGTTATTCGCAATGACGGTCGTGCAACTCACTACTGAAACTTCTTGTTGGGCATTTTCTATCCTGTTTAGGACTTCTTTTTGGTATGGTCTTAAACTTTTGACCAGCTAGTATTTAGGCTAATTTCATAGTGTTCACATTTTCCCTATTAAATGCTAAAGGTTTTTTATTTTTCATTTTCATTTTCTTATTTTCATCTTTCGAAGCTCTACTCAAATAAGTGGTTGAGGCTAACAACGCAAAATGCATATTTTTTCTTTATGTTCATTGGCCTTAAGATTTTGGCCAGTAGTGTGTATAAAGTTTGTTTGTTTTGAATTTCGCGCAAAACTACACGAGGGCTATCTGCTCTAGCCGTCCCTAAATTAGCAGTGTAAGACTAGAGAGAAGGCAGCTATTCATCACCACCTACCACCAACACTTGAGCTACTTCTTACCAACGAATAGTGGGATTGGCCATCACACTATAACGTCCCCACGGCTGAAATATTCGAACATATATATATAAAAGCTTTTTTGGTAATGTAGGTTTTCATGTAGGTACAATTAAATGATATTTTATATTATTTGGACTTTGGTTATCTTAGGACATGAAAAGTTGCTCCCCTTATATGTGATTGTAAAAACAAAACAAAAAACCCACGTGTTAAAACTGCAAAATATAAAATGTGAAACCGCAAACTTGCATGCTTTTTTACATGGACCCAACAAATCTTTATGTATAATTTGGTGAAAATCCATCCAGAGGAGGCGTGGTAGTGGTAAAAAACGTAAAAAAAAGATCTATCCACATCTTGCGAAGTAGTTACAGGGATATATATATAACAGACAGTACTATTATATTTATATAAGTACATTCTGTAAGTCACGTGTACAAGAAGAACTGTCATAAGTAATTAAAAGTACTTCTATTAATTTGATTGGACCAGCGACAGCTCTAGAGTTCGTCTAGTGGGATATTTGACCGTTCACATCGAATTCTTGGTTTGATTTCCATAAAGCAAAACTGCCTTTCCAACTGACCACTCTCAGTTTTAAGCTGTATTTTATCTGATATTTTTCAGTTTTAGTTTTGTGTTAGTTTCATAATAACCACTTTGTGTTTAATGTTCAGCTGTTACAATGAACGTGTATTGCATTGTTTATTGTATTAGTGCTACTGTTCAGTGTCCAGTAAAGAAAAAAAATCGTGTTTTTTTATGCACGTCATTTATTAGCGTGTTTATTTTGTTGATGATATTGTCTGGTGTTAAGTAAAGTTTCGTGTTTTCTGTTGTACATTACGGCTATAGCTGGGAGCGTCTGTTGTATTGTTGCTTCCATTAATTGTATTGTTTGGTGTTCAACAAAGAGATTCGTGTTATTTGTTGTACACATTGGATATTGCTCTTAAAAACTGTCGTACTGTTTGTTGTGTTGTCCAATGTTTACTAATGCTTTGTGTTTCATTTTATTTAGTCTATTACTGTCTACATTTGCCGAAGTTTAAATATTCCTGTTATTAGGTGAGAGTACATTCGTAATTAACTGCATAAGGATTAACGTAAAGTTACAATTACTTTGACTAAAAGTACTAGAAAATTCCATTTCTTGCATGTTAAATTCTTACGAATCATTTGAAGCACCTCGCAACAGTGTTGAATGCTTAATAGCGCAAATTCCTCATAAATCTTTAGATTACTTTACGTGATGTTTTAGTTAATAACACAGACTTAAGAATTTAAACTTCATAAAATTTTTGGTTTTAATGATAGATTTTCTACAATTTAGCTACGCAAATTTCGAAAATAACATTCTTTTTTTCTATCACGTAAGGATTTCTTTTAACACTCCTACGAAAAGTGGGGCCTAATAGGCCCCATTTAAATGACATTTAAATTGCCATTTGATGAAATGGCAATTTCATTTAAATACAAATTTATTAGCCTAATATTAATAACCTTTCAAGTTGCTCTGGGGCCTATTTGGCACCACTTTTCGTAGCAGTGTTAACAAATCGGAAACCAAAATAGAAAAACAACAACGACTCGTATTTAGATCAAATATTATTTCGTTTACCACAATGAACATTTTATTATTATTACGTTTGTTATATTTGGGTTCTAGAACGATCGATAAAACTCTCACGTTGCGATTGGTCTAGAGAAGTCTATAGCAAGTGGTTGTCAATATTTTAAGTACAACAAAATGTGACCAGATTTCAGTGAACCTGATTCACTTGTGTAAAAGTACGTGAGATGTTTTGTGAAAAGCCTGCATGTGATGACGAAAAATGGATATAATTTTGAAATTCAGCACACAGTAATTACCATAAAACGTGTAAAATTTTCAAAAACAATAAAACTAAAGCGGGCCTGTGCTATTCAAGAACGTACAACGTGTGAGGAAGAGAATGGCATGTCTTAATGATTAGGGCAGTGGGTGGTACTAACTAAACCAAAGCAGGGACATCTAGCGTAGATAACCCTTGAATGCCTTTGTGTGAAATTCGACAGCAACAAGAAATGTACAACATATACAAGTTACTCCTAACAGAATCTGTGATTGATTATCTTCGAATGGCTCTCAACAGGTTCTTCATTTGAATAATAATAATTATGCAAATAAAACTCTTTCCCGTTACAATGTCTGTATTAATAAACGACCAGCTTTAAGCAGGTAGAAGAATCAGTTTAATTTTCCTTTATGTTGTTAAATTGAAATATCTTTTTTTTTCATGTTCCTCCTCCCCTCTCAGCGACAAGTCTTCATGGTGGGAAGAGCACAGGTGGCGCATTGCGTAGCTTCTTGCTCAAGAACAAACAAACCCTTTTTTCACATATTAATCAATTAAGACAAATAAATTATTCTAATTTTAATGTCCCCGTCACACTCGTCCGTTCAGCCGTGAGGATGTTATAATGTGTGGTCAATCCCACTATTCGAATGTCAAAGAGTAGATCAAGAGTTGGCAGTGAGTGGTGATGACTAGCTGTTTTCCCTCTAATCTTTTACCGCGAAATTATGGACGGCCAACGCAAGATAGCCCTTATGTAGCTTTGCGCAAACTTCCAAACATATCAAATTTAATTTCAACATGGTTAGTTATGATGTTCACAGACTGTTTTTATATCTTTTTAATACAAAATTCAGCTCTGTGCAACAGAATTACTTTTCAATTAAAATATTTATGTTCTTAAGTAATAATAAAAAATGTAATATTAGTTTGTTTTAGGCTACAGCAGAAACTGACCGACAAATGACAAAAATACAGAGGTAAAGACTTATATATTACACATTGTCGGAGTGCGAAAGACTACTGAACAGAATCAAAACTTCTGTGAGTGATGAAAACGACGCCAGGGTTGCTCCCGTAGAAGTGACAAAAGTCACTCAATTGGTGAACGGCTAGAATTTTGCCCTCTTTCCATGCAAACAACCGAAACATACTACTGGTACGTAAGTAAAATAACATATCAAATTGTAGTACACAGAAAATAAAAGCCACCTTCCAAATTGTTTCGTGTAATATTACAGTAGATGTGTGTTTGAGAAGGGGTGGTGGTGGGACTCTGAGAATGCCGGAGTGGCCCCCTTCACGAATATTTTGCCCTAACACTGAAGCAAGATGGACGTATCAATAAAACACAAAATTATGTATTTTAGTGAGATGACAAAACTATACGAATAATTTCAACTGATGTTCTGGGAATGAAAATCTCAGCAGATGTTGTGGAAATACACACACGCACAAGTCCTCTCTCTGTATTTAGACACATACATACAGAAAATTCCTATCTTTGTATTTCAAATTAGTGTATAGTGAAGCTGGATCAGTACAGGTGAGCAGAATTAATTTTTTGTCTGTTTCTTGATGATAAAACGAAACTGTAGAGAAGACAAACAGACGTTGTAAACTCCAAAAGTATGAATACTATAGATGTGATAAAGGACTGGTTCATATATGGTATTTTACGCCTGGTAAGACGCACTTTTTTCTTTAAAAATACCTTGAGAAATCCCCATGCGTCTTCTAAGACAAAAGTTATGGATTAAGGCAAAAGGTTAACTTAGGGTCTACTCAAAATGGCTTCTCACACAGATCGTAATCTCATTACTTACTAATTACAAGTATTTTCAGTAGCATAAAACTCAGTTTAACTCATATTGTCGATTTACTGTGAAGAATATAATGTATTTGACTGTGGGTTGAAAAAAGTCAACACTACATCAAGGTGTTGGTTGCTAAGTCAAAATATCTTTTTCTTAGAATTGTCTTTCCAAAATTAAGGCGTGTCCTCCATGATGTAGCGTCTTATAAAGCGTAAAATACGGCACTTTTCCTTCAGGGCCTAGTGCAGTAGCTATGGATAATGTATAGTAATTGCTCTGATGAGGTTATATAATTCACGAATATCCTTATTTCCTTATTTTCACGGTTAAGTTCAGGAATACAGCATGAATGTTAATTTTTAACGAGATTTCATAAAGTGTGAAAACGTGTATAGCGACAAACGTTCCTTTATCGATTTTTACGCCATTGTTACATATTTATATGTGTGACATTAGGTAAGAACTACATCCAGTGTAAGAGAGGGATACATAACAGGCAGGTGTTGTAGTTGACATATAATTTCGTTTAACATACAGGTTCTCACTACGAATGAACGTTTCTTAAAGAGACACATACAGACAAGTCCTCTCTCTCTCTACATTTAAAAACACAAACAAATCTTTTCTCTACATTAAACTATTTAAATCGTAATTGTTTTCTCTCTTAATAATTATCACCATACGTTATAAAACTTCAGTTTTTCTTAATACTGGTCTTCTGTTCAACATCAAACGTACACACGTGAAGTATTGGTGAGCAAAGAATCTCAAATATCTCCCCGTTGAACAGTTAGTGATAGAAAGGTGTGTAGAGAGGCTAGTGGGTGCCAATGTAACCTTGGATGGTAGGTCGTTTGTGAAAGCCCATTAACGTTGTCACTGCATGAAACTTTAATAGCCCATAATGGGTAAAGGTAATCCAGTGCAAGTACTTCGACGATCTCTGAGAAAATAGTTTCTTTGAAAATTGTGGTTTAATGTACTCGTTGATATCAGTGATGAGAGCATTACCTACATGATTTAGTTCTGTAAACAGAGCCCAGAAACAGTCGAGAGGCGTTGAATTATCACTGATGTCAGTATGTACACAGGATCACACTGAGTTATCACTGATGTCAGTATGTACACAGGATCACACTGAGTTATCAATGATGTCAGTATGTACACTAGAATCATGTTGAGTTATCAATGATGTCAGTATGTACACCATAATCACGTTGGGTTATCAATGATGTCAGTATGTACACTAGAATCACGTTGAGTTATCACTGATGTCAGTATGTACACTAGAATCACGTTGAGTTATCACTGATGTCAGTATGTACACCATAATCACGTTGAGTTATCACTGATGTCAGTATGTACACCATAATCACGTTGAGTTATCAATGGTGTCAGTATGTACACTAGAATCACGTTGAGTTATCACTGATGTCAGTATGTACACCATAATCACGTTGAGTTATCACTGATGTCAGTATGTACACCATAATCACGTTGAGTTATGAATGATGTCAGTATGTACACTAGAATCACGTTGAGTTATCACTGATGTCAGTATGTACACCATAATCACGTTGAGTTATCACTGATGTCAGTATGTACACCATAATCACGTTGACTTACCATTGGTAATAGTATGTACACCAGGATTATTTTGCTTATAATATGGTGTTCATCAAAATTAAGAAATTCCACTTTTTATACGAAAATCTTAGCCCTAGTGTTGAAAATACGAAGTACTAATATTGTTACATTTTAAAATGTAAAATCGTTTTATGTGCACTAAACGTTTTAGTACCTATTTCATTTATTTACTTCGGGTGCACAGAAGGTTAATGAGTACCTACATAACCATATTTTGTTTAATATTCAAATTGTTCATGGATTTATCACTAGAAGGAGTTCTTAACAAAGGGGAATACAACAAAATTATTGTACTATTTTCATGTACCACTGTGGGACAGCGGTAAATTTACGGACTTACAACGCGAAAACTCGCGATGGACATAGCAAATAGCCAAGTGTAACTTTGCCCTAAAACATACAATTATTTTCATTATCTAATTTAATGTTAGAATTAGCGTTACGTTATTTCTTTGAATTTTAGTTGCGAGGGCAGATATGTTGTCATTTTAGTGCTAAGCAAACAACTGGCTATCTTCCCTCTTCCCACCACAGGGTGTGTGTGTGTGTTTTCTTATAGCAGAGCCACATTGGGCTATTTGCTGAACCGAACGAGGGGAATCGAACCCCTGATTTTAGCGTATAAATCCGTAGACTTACTACTGTACTAGCGGAGGGCCCCACCGCAGGGTATAGAGTCCATGATTTTAATGTAATATATAAAAAAATTGGCCAAGAAAAGTTTACTTTTATCTACTGCCAGTTTAATGTTACTATTTTTTTTCCACACGAGTAAAGAAATTTGGTTAAAACAAATTAAAATATATTAATCTGATATTGATATAAAATTGCGTTAATTGTAACCATGCAATAACCTCGGTTTGAGTTTTGGCATTATAAACTGCTGAAGCGCCTCCTAGTGGTCATTGTTTGAGTTTTCGCATTAAGAATTGTTGAAACACCTTCTAGTAATCAGCGTAACCATTAGATACTCGTAGGGGCACCTTTAAACTTAACCTACCTTAATTATGTTGTCTTTAACTTTTAGTAATATAATAAGATTGACTGGTGAAATTAATGGATAAAATTAATATTTATTTGACTCAATCCCTAAATGTTCCTCGGTAGTGATGCTTCTTTACACAGAGACAACATGATCACTTACTTTCTCCTGGTGTCCAGCCTCGTGTCGAACTGTTTTACGCTTCTTCTGCATTGAAAATCCTTGTTGTTGCTTTCCTTGTTCTAGATTTGGTCTAAACAGAGAAAGAAAAGAAATGAAAAAATCCATTAAAACGTTGTCCGCCTTTAACTGTTCTTGTAAAGAGAAAAATAACGACTTTCAAACTTTGTTTTGAGTTTAGAATTTTCAACTGCTTTTTTTTTTTTTCAAAGATTCAGTCTTTCCTTGAGTAAAATAGTCACATCAGCTAGAAATACACGATATTCTATTTTTTAATGTTAACTATTTCAACAATGAAATAAAAATTCGAACGTTTTATAAACGGTGATATATGTATGAGCTATATTATAAACTTTGGTTATGACAGTATAGATCTATGTTTGATTAAACTTTTCTTCCTGAAGATAGTATACATTTAGGTTATTATAGTGATAGTGAAGGTATATGCCTTGGTTATATTATAAACATTTCATGATAATGACGGTATACATCTAGGTTATATTATGAACATTTCATGATAATGATAGTATACATGTAATCGATATAAAAGATAGTGCGTCACGTTTGAATTCTCGAAATATGTGAGTCATAAAAGTGAAAATGCATTTATCCAGATAAAATAGATCGAGTAATGTTTGTCTATTATGATGTTAGTGATAGGGGTGCAAGAAGTTGTGAAACCTTATAAGTGTAGTGAGTGTTGGTATAATACACTCAAAGGGAAGACGTAACTTGAAAGTAAAAATATTGATTCAATCTTAAATTTAAATCCTTTCTGAATTAAGCTATTTTCTGTTATGTCACTAACGTTTTCAAAATACTTTTATCAACAGACTATAAATTAAGAAATCAACAAATAATCTGGTTTTGTTATCTATACATTTCATTCTATACTTTCAGTACACAGACTAACAACAATACTAAGTTATACATTTGTTGCTGAATAACATCACGCAGTAGCCATTGTTGGAATGTGCAGTTAAGAAAAAGCACTGTTATATATATATATAAAGTTGTTAATCTAATTTATTTTCACTTATAATTATTATATAAATACACTACGAATTTATTTCATGAATTATCTCACAAAATAACTTATCGACGTTTTCCTGCCTTCACTGTGCTTTTCTGGCGCTATGAGGATCAATTTTGACTTCACAAAATTTATTTAGTTCAGTTAGGGTAAAGCATGGAGTGATGGTGGTAGTACTTGCCCCGTCATTTGTTACGGGCTATACGCTAGTTTATATTTATATCCCCGAACAAACATGAGAACGTAAAGTATACAGTGCACGCAATTCGGAATTATAGCCTTAAAGGTTCAGTTAGATGGCGCTGTAACTGAATGTGGAGCATGGAGAATCTATATTATTAAAATTAAGCTTTTTGACTTACAAACGTGATTGTGCCTTTTTTTATTGGAGCTTAAATGTTAGGTACATCGAAGACTAGTGCAGATTAAAATTAATATTAACTATTCCATCAACTGTTATCTGAACATGTAAGTTGTTCTTGTAAACCCCTTCCCCCCGGAAGTTATGTGGTAAGTCTATGAGCTTATAACGCTAAACCTGGTGGGTACAGATTTGTGTAGCTTCGTGCTTAATAAGAAACAAAGAAAATTATAGCAACATCTGGTGGAAAATGTTTAAACGTGAGCTTTTAGTTAAGATTAGTTAATATTTATTTTTAAATAATTCAACATATTTGCTGTTTAAGTAATTCAAGATAGCAACGAAAATATATAGATATTTTAAAAATACGCGAAAACAAAAATGGAATCAATTTTACTATTCTTCATTGAAGATTTGAATACCAATTCTACTGTAGAGGAAACCTCCAGCAGGGAGCAGCGCAGCGTGCTCAGCTAAGAAAATAAAATATGAATAGAAAAAACTGCACTGAGTGTGAGTGGCAGCGCAATGGAATCCACCAAAATACTAAAAAAACGAGTTAAAACACGGGAAAATTAAGGCAATACTAATTACAATGAGTGAATTTGGAGATAATTAACTAACAGAGGAAAAATTAATGTCGCAGAAGTAATGAAATAAATGAGACATTTAAGGAACGCGTACATGAAAACTTAGGTGACTTGTGGATAGTGAGTATGAAATTCATTTAAACGTGGATGAAACTAAGTAAATAATAACTGTAAAACTATGTGAATAAAAGAGAGAGGGGAAACACATTTACATAGAAGAATAGTTTATAACATGTGGCAAAAATAACGCAGGAAGCAAGAGAGTAGAGTGAACGTAAAAGCTAGAAGTTTCAAAAAAGAGGTAGTAAAAAATTAGTGGAAACAATTGAACAAAGGAAGGAAAACAAGAGATAGTAAAAATTATTGGAAACAATTGAACTAAGGAAGGAAAACAAGAGATAGTAAAAATCTGTGGAAAGTTTGAATAATCTTATCTTACAATGGATGCAAAAACAAATATGTTAATATATGAAAGATAAGATAGAAATGTAAAGCAGTAAGATAGATCTAAGAAAGGAAGACTATAGAAAGGTTTACGAGGCTAAAGTTCCATACCACAAAGAATATAGGGAGAATTTAGAGTGAAGATAGAGAGAGATTAAATTTAAAATAACAAAGGATAAGTGTGAAGATAGTGAGAGATTATATTGACGATAAGAACAGTTAACAGTGAATATTTTGATAGATTATATTGACGTTAATAAAAATTAAGTGTGAAGACAGCGAGAGATTAGATTGAAGTTAGCAACAGTTAAGAGTGAAGATTGTGATTGGATAGATTAACGTTAACAAAAGTTAAGTGTGAAAATAAGGAGAGATAAAATTAACGATAACAAAATACAAGTGTGAAGATAAGGAGAGATTAGATTAACGTTAACAAAAGTTAAGAGTGAGATAGCTAGAGATTATATTAAAGATAACAAAGGTTAAGAGTGAAGATGATGAGAGATGAGATTAAATTTAACAAAAGTTAAGGGTGAAGATAGAGCGTGAATATAGTAAAGATAGCGATAAAACAGAAAAAAAAATTGAAGAGAGAAAATTATAGAGATAGTGAATAAGGAAATATAATTTATTTAACCGAAAAAATCTGGAGTGAGAAACATCGAGAGAAAGAGAAACTAGTGAATATGAGAATGAAGTGAAATTAAACACGGAGAATTATAAACACAGTGAAAAAAGAGAAATTAAAGTGACTAAGATAGCGAAAGAGGAGTAGGAAAGCGAATAGACTGAAGAAAGAGAGATAGAATGATTAAGGCAGGACGAATCCATGGAGAGTGTTTCAGCTAGATCAGTGGTAGAAAACGACAATAATGGAGCGATGAACATGTTTGATGTAAGCAACAGTTTCTTCGTGTTTAAATACTAGATATTTATGACGAGAAGATGAAGCAATAAATGTTAAGAATACCATTTCGTGAACGAGTTCAGCATTCTGGTGTGTTTCTGTGAGACAACGAACCGACCAATACAAAGATCCGAATGAAATGACTTATAACCACTTCTTCCGTTTCCCAACAAAGGAATGTGGATCCTATTCCGTTATATGTACCATTATCACTCCATTAAATCTCAGAAAGCAGGCTTAGCTGAATATCAAATGGTATATTCAGTCGCCTTCATAAATCATCACGTCTGCGAGATATGTTAGAATGCGGATTATTGCAGAAAATTCGAAAACGCATTTATGTACAGAATCTGCTCGTGGAGCGTTACGATAAATTCAACTATTGACATTATTAATTCAGATAAATGGTCGCTTTCCTACGTCTCAGGGGAAACGAGCGATATATATATATATATATAGAAATAATTCATGCCTTCTGTAAGCCGTTTTTTTTTAAGTTATTCTATACAAAATATTAACTTGTGAGTAAGTCTGGTTTCTAAAGACTTAAATTAGAACATACAGTAATTACAATTGACATGCTCTGATTCACACTTATAGTTCAATTTATGGTTTGCTTATAAAAAAACTAATGACACGATTAACACCGAAAATACAACTATGTTTATCGTATCTCAGCCTGCCTGATGATCCCTGTTATTCAGTGTAAGGCCATTTCAGCACTGGAAATAGCAGCTGTGATGTGTTTTACGTATTATAACACATTTTTCTTTGCATTTATTCCTGACATAGAATATGTAATCCATGTTCCCTTCGTATTGATGGAAACGCCTAATTTTCCTTATTCGCATGAGTTAAATGTGGCCCATTTCTTCAGCGTGCCCGTACCGTGAATCCGAAAATTTATGGGTCACGACTCGTTGCTTATAAAACACGCTATACGTTCCACGCTATAAGAGTTACTGTTAAATACCATTATTCGATCCCAGAAGAGTGACCCAAAAACTGGCGGTGGGTGCTGTTGTTTAGTTGCCTTTCCTCTAATCTTCAGTTTAAAATCAGGGACGGTTATTCGCAAGTAATCTTTATTTAGGTATAATAAATATACCTAAATGTTGACCAATCATACAGTTACATCAATTCCATATCTGAAACACCCCCGTGGCACAGCGGTAAGTCTGCGGACTTACAACGCTAGAAGTCGGATTTCGATATCCCTGGTGGGCACAGCACAGATAACCAACTGCCTAGCTTGTTGCTTAACTGTAAACAAACAATATTCGAAGACTTTTCATATTATTAACCTTTATTTATTGAACTATTTACTCCACTACTAGGATTTCGATTAAGAAGCAAATAACGTGTCATAGGGTTGGAAGGATTATGTGTAAAAATATTGCAACCAAGAAAAACTCTTCCAATACCTGCCATTTACAGCAGTACGTGCTGGCTTCCCAGCGGAAGATCAACGAACACACTTCATGATTCCTATCGCCATCTTCCCTTCTTGGTTAATACTCCTTTTCCCCAGTCTTTTTCTTATTTTCGTCTTCCATATTCCACCTTATTTTTGACGCAACTTTTATTTCTCCATTTCTTTATACACCCAAGTATCTCTTTCCATGTTCAACGTACTCATTTCATTTTATTTTTATTATTTTTTTATGTATTTCTCTTCCTTACAGTTTTTTCTAAACCTTTTTACTTTTCTTCAACAGATTACCTTTAATTTTTAACCCCTTTCTTATATTCATCTCACCCCTCTTCAAATGTTATTTCTTCTGTGCTCCACGATGACGTCATCACTTTTATGTCATTTCATTTTCAGGTCTTCCATGAACTATTTATTTTATCCATTACAGTTTGTTTTCTTGGCCCAGTATGGCCAGTTGGTTGAGAAACTCGATTCGTAATTCGCGGGTTCGAATCCCCATCACACCAAACATACTCGCCCTTTCAGCCATGGGGGCGTTATAATGTGACGGTCAATCCCACTATTCGTTGGCAAAAGAGTAGCCCAAAAGTTGGCGGTGGGTGGTGATGACTAACTTCCCTGTAGTCTTACACTACAAAATTAGGAACGGCTAGCGCAGATAGCCCTCGTCTAACTTTGCGCGAAATTCAAACAAACCATTATTTTCTAGGAGCACGTAATTTTTCTCTGGTGTCTATTTCTTCATTTGTTATTTTTCTGGCTTTACTTATTCATTTTATCCTCTATCCCTCCAAACATTTTTGTATGCACGGCATCTCCGGTCCCACGTTGGTACAGCGATAAGTCTACAGATTTACAATGCTAAAATCAGGGGTTCGATTCCCCCTATGGACTCAGCAGAGAGCCTGATGTGGCTTTGCTATGAGAAAAAACACATCCGTATCCCCGTGTTTAGCCTCCCCACCTTTAAGTTATATCTTCATTTTTTATGAAGTCAAATTTATTTCGACCCAACTATATATATAAATTTCATGTCTTTCCACATCTCTTTCTCCAAACTTTTTACTACTTTATCTCTGTCTTCTACTGCCATTAAACTCCTCATATTTTTCTGATTCAAAAGGGTACCGGACTGCGCTTCTGCCCTTTCGGTCCTGTGACCAGAAATTCGACAACGCAATAAAGTTCACTCTACAATTTGCGGTTGTGAGTGTGTTGTAAAGGTGACAGTCAAATCCTATTGTTAGGTAACACAAGATAGCTCGACAGCTGGCTGAGGGTGTTGTCCCTGTCGACGAGTTGTCTTCCCTTCCCTATATCAGTTCGAAAATAGGAGCAGCTAGCGCAGACAGCCTTTGAGTAGCTTTGTGCGAATATTCAAAAATAAGCCATTTTATTTCTTCTTTTTTATTCATTTCTTCGTTGTTGTTTTTTCTTTTCACATTTGACTAGTTTTTGTTTTTAAATTAGTACATTTTTACAAAGTGAATAAAAAACAATTTTTTTGCAGAATAGGACTTTCTTTCCTTTTCATCCTTCATTTCTCATTCCTTTTCATCCTTCATTTCTTCATTCTAAATTTTCAGCCTCGATATTTTTCTTATCGTTTGCTTATTCCATTCCAGGTCTGAATTTCTCTGATCTAATTTCTCTTCTCTTAACATAGTGTTTTAGACATCAATTTCTCTGTTGTGTTTTACGTTTATTTTATTATTAAGTTATCATTATTCATTAGTTTGTTTGTTTTGAATTTTCGCACAAAGCTACTCGAGGGCTATCTGTGCTAGTCGTCCCTAATTTTGCAGTGTAAGACTAGAGGAAAGGCAGCTAGTCATCACCACCCACCGCCAACTCTTGGGCTACTCTTTTACCAACGAAAAGTGGGATTGACCGTCACATAATAACGCCCCCACGGCTGGGAGGGCGAGCATGTTTAGCGCGACTCGGATGCGAACCCGCGACCCTTAGATTACGAGCGCATGCCTTAACGCGCTCGGCCATGTCGGGCCATTATTCATTAGATAGCAATTTCCTTGTTCCTGAGAACACAAAATTGAAAAATATTTTTGATCCTGAGAATACGAAATGGAAAAATATCGTGGTTCCTTAGATTATAAAATTGCAAAATATCCTTTCTGAGAATACAAAATTCACAAATACACAGCAATTCTGTTATCGCAGCTTCTCATCTTTTCCTTCCAAGGTTCGGTTCACTGAAGTTAGTAAACATGCAGTGCACGTGTTCTCATCCTCAACGGGGTTAAGAGAATTAAGAATTCAAGTGGAAACAAGCTGTTCAAGTTTCACAACATTGAACTATATCTCAGCAGCCTGGGCGTTCAGTAAAACAATGCATGCTTGTCTTGTATCTAGTACCCAATATATCAAGAATGCAGTAGCTAACTTAGCGAACCTACTGGAGAAATTAATCAAGCGAATCATTAGATGAAAGAGAAAATCGATAGGAAGAACACATGCCTAATGAAATATCTACTACAAATTTTATGTTATTGAACTTAACCATAGTATTCTGTAACTGTTTTACGTCTTTTAACTGAATATTTACTTAGAACATGAACACTACAAACGATCTTAAATTAGATAAGCCAAGTTTGGAACGTTCAAGAGCTCGCGTGGGATGCACTCCAAATTGGTCTCGCAAATATTTTCGATTAACCTTCAACATTTACCTGAAGGAACCAATTTAGGAATCAAAGTTTAATACTGTTAAGATGTAATCTTATTCATGAAACAAAATATTTTTTTTATTTAAAGTTATTCCTTTATCCTATTTGAAGATTATATGTGTTTGTGTGATAATATAAAGGTCAAGTAGAGACAGTTCAATTCTCTGTAATCTTAATTTTCACAATCCAAATTCAATTTTAAACTAGCAGAAGGAAGGCTCTATTTATAAACCAAAGGTATGGAAAACAAACAATTCGTCAAATAACACCTTCAAAATCATATAGATTTATTAACCTGTAAATACGTAAAATTTCTAACGCAAAGTTACAAATATTTAAAATATACACGATATTACATTTTTTTTTAAATTTTCTATCAAAGGTCAAACTGAAAATATTATATGTAATGTAGAGATTAATATATTCTTTAATTCGCTGTAATCTTCGCTGTGGACTGGAGTTTTACCTATTCAAAGGTCACCGACTATAATTAATATTATTATTATTAGTAGTATACACAGAATATATATGTGTTACGCATTCATATTTTGTAATAGCTTTATATGATTTGAAACTCATTTCATTTTTTATTCAAAACTCTTTGGCTAAAAAACAAAGACTAGAATCCAGTACCGTTTGGGCCCGGCATGGCCAGGTGGTTAGGACACTTGACTCGTAAGTTCCTTCACACCAAACATGCTCACCATTTCGGCCATGGGGCGTTGCGATTTAACGGTCAATCTTATTATTCGTTGATAAAATAGTAGTCCAAGAGTTTGAAAGGGGTGGTGATGACTAGTTTCCCTCCCTCTAGTCTTTCAATGTTAAATTAGGGACGGCTAGCGCAGATAGCCCTCGTGTAGGTTAGCACGAAATAGAAGAACAAAAAACAAACAAATCGGTACCTTTATCAATCAGAAAAATGTGAAAAGTTTAAAAATCATTAAGCAGAAGACATTAAGTATGTTTAATACAAATCCATTGTGGATTGGGAGATTTATTTCACGTGACCCGTAAAAACTTATACTACAACATAATTTAATATATAGATGCAGTAGCATTGTTTAGGTACAGCAGTTGCGTGTAAACTTGTGATACTGTTAATGGTTTAGGTTCTACGTTCAGGCCTTCTATCAGGGGATCATGTGAAGTTTTCCTACGTTGTGACCTTCTATCAAAAAAATCATTTAAAATATTTTCACGCTTTTACTTTTCATCATACCAGGCATGGCCAGGTGGTTAAGGCACTCAACTCGTAATCTGAGGGTTGCGGGTTCGAATCCCTGTCACTTCAAACATGCTCGCCCTTTCAGTTGGGGGTGCGTTATAACGTGACGATTAATCTCACTATTCGTTGGTAAAAGAGTAGCCCGAGAGTTGGTGCTGGGTGTTGATGACTAGTTGCCTTCCCTCTAGTCTTACACTGCTAAATTGTGGACGGCTAGCGCAGATAGCCCTCGTGTAGCTTTGTGTGAAATTAAAAAACAACAACAAAAAACAAAAGGTTTCATCAGTAGATCGTCCCAAGTCTTCTGACATTACAGACATTTCACAAAGGGTTCATATGAAATATTTCTACGCAGAGGTATTCTGTCTGGAGCCCAAATTGTCTTTTTGAACTTTTGACAATTGTTAAGTTTCGAATAAACACTAAAAACATATTATCATTATCAGGTGTGTCAAGTATAATGTAGTTGATTTGAAACGGAATTCAACTAATCATATAAGGCGTTTCTTTAGAATTATAACCCCTAAAGTCTCTCACTAAACTTACTAACCTTCCAGAAATCACCCAAGTTTAATGTCACCCAGTAGATCAATGGTGAATTTATGGGCTTAAAATGCGAGGGTTCAACGAGTTTCGATTCCTTGTAGTGGAAATTGCTTTGGCTATAGCTTTGCGCTAAAACAAATAAACAAATGCAAGTCTTAGATTTTTCTTTTAATATTCTTGTAGTACCTGAACTAGTGATATTTCTACAATTATCTTTTCTCTCAAAATTTCGTGTTTAAAAAACAGCAAAAAGTTTTTCTTTCTAAATCTCACTGCGTTCCACGAAAGTTTAATGTGGGGAAAGCGATACGTTTACGTACTTATAACGATAAAATCCGGGTTTCGATTACCTGCAGTGGACACAGCAGATTGCTCAATGTGGCTTTGCTGTAAAACAAAGAAAAAACAATAAAGCTTACAGAAGCAAAAACTGTTCATGAGGAGAAAACAAAGTCTAAATCAAGGGTTTATATATTGATTGAATAGAGAAAAATCTTATCTTTTTTGGGATAAATGCCCACTTATCTCCTCTCATGCGCCGAGAAACAGAATCGACAATTTTCGATATGAAATATCTAGTGAACTAACAATATATACCTGTTGTTCTTTGAGACACGTTGTGTTTATTTTAGTTTAAAATACTTTAAAAACCTGTTACATGTACTTCGTGGTAGACTTTCAGAACAAACCTTTTAGTCCTGTATTGGTGTAGGAGTCAGCGTTTACGTTTAATGTCCACTATTGGGTCAGCAGTAAATACACCTAGTTACAACGCTCAAGTCCAGGGTTCCATTCCCAACTATAGACAGAACTCGTGGTGAACTTTACGCAAAAGAAAAAGTAAGTTTCAAGTTTTTGATGCGCGAGTTACCAAACGTAAATTACCAAAGGTTATTTTGTTATGATATAAATCAGTTTCCAGGAAGGCCCGGCATAGGCAGAGGGCGCTCGACTCTTAATTTGACAGTCGCGGGTTTGAATCCACATCACATCAAACATGATCGCTTTTCAGTGGAAGGGGCATTATTATGTGAGGCTCAATCCTGCTATTTGTTGGTAAAAGAGTGACCCTAGAGTTGGCGGTGGATCGTGATGACTAACTGTCTTCCCTCTAGTCTTACACTGTTAACTTAGGGATGGCTAGCGCAGACAGCCCTCATGTAGCTTTGCCCAAAATTGGAAAACAAACAAACAAAAAATTAATTTAATTTTAAGGTATTAGCTTTATTTGGTCACAAACAATCGCAAACAGTTCACACTGCAGCATTTCGCTTCGTTTGGCTGTCTAAGATTACAAAAAGTTTCAAAATCAAATTACACTTGTTCACAATTGATATTCACAAGCAAGTATTTACGAATAAAATACCCTTTTTAAATAGCACGATGGTATCTAGCTCTTGGTAAAACAATTTTAATATCTAGTTCAGGTGGTTCTAATTCTAACGTTGAAATTTAGTGGTGAGAGGCAGCTCTATCAATCTGTCTTTTAGTGGAAATAGGTTTCTATAATTATGTAGAAATGTTAGAGTTTACGGATCGTATTACTCTGAAGACTGTGGTGAGTACTGAATTTTGTATTATTTACAGTTTCTCAAGATTTGTTTTTGCTACACTTACCCTGCATACTTTAATAATGTTCTACAGTTGCTCCTGTGTTTTATTTGTTAGGCTTTTAAGATAGGTTGTTCGTTGTTACACTTTTTTTCTTAATTTCAGATGTGTTTTCTCCAATTTAATTTTGAATCATACGTTAGGCCTACACATTTTGCTGACGTCAAGAAGAGGTGCTCTGGTACAATTTAACAAGTTTTCTACGAAATCTAAATGATTTTATGAATAATATTAATTTCGTTTTTTATATATTCATTTTAATTCTCTATTTCAACTATTTGATTTGAAAGTGGCTGTAAATTATTTGATTCTATTGAGGTTGTGTTTGAGCTTATCCAGATTGCCACACCATCAACAAACTGAAAGTTAAAGTACATTTAATATCGTATAATGAAATGTCGTTTATATGCACAATGTACACAGGATAGGGCTAACTACCATCTCCTGAGGAAAAACCGCTTCTGGAGTAAAGTATTCCAAGTAGGTTCCCTCGACGTTTACTCTACATTTCCTGTTGACAAAACAGTCGGATACCAGTGAATAACTCCTGTTGATAATTACATTTGTTTTAATTTGGATCTTAAACCATTATGCAAATGCTTTCTCGATACTGAGAAAGTAAATGACACTGCATATCTTTTGGTTAAAGCTATCTATTATGGTTTCAGTAGGCCTAACTAAATAATCAGTTGATTGCCGAGATTTTTTGAAACCATTTTTAACTTCAGATAATTTTGATTTGATATCTAAAAAAATTGAAATCATTTTGCTAATTATTCTCTCTAAAATTTTGCCTTGACAACAAGTTAAACTGATCGGTCTGTAATTTTCCGGCTTATTCGCTAGTTTTCCTTCCTTCAGGAACATAGCTACATTTGCTTGCTTCCAATAGGTAGGAATGTATTTCGAATTTAGGGATAGATTAAACACAGCTGTATTCTGAGTGTTTTTCTTTAACAGTATTGTTTGTATTTGATCTTTTCCTGCTGCTTAGAAAATTTTGTTTTTCAATTTCGCATAAAGCAATTCCAGGACTATGTGCCCTAACCGTCTCTAATTCTGAAGTGATAAGCTAAAACGAATACAGCTAGTCAACACACCCATTGTCGACTTTTGGAATATACTTTTTGCCACCGAATAGGGGGATGGGGAAGAAGTGTTAACCGTCACGTTATAGCGTTTCCACTGCTGAAAGAACAAGCATGTTCGGTGACGGTATTCCAATCCGCGATCCAGACCGTAAGTCGATTGTCCTGACCACTAGGACCAAAAGAAATGAAACAAATCCTGTTTCTTCGTTAGAGAAACGTACCATTCAATATACAAAAAAACAATAACATCAATCTTGAAGTCAGAGATGAAAGAAATAGTTGTTTTTCTTGCCAATAACGTCTCTTAAATAATGGTAACTGAATGCTAGGTACTCATGAACCAAGGTCTCTTACTTTATTTTTGGTTCAGAAGTTAATTTTGTCGGGTAAAATTTCAATTAGTCAACCAATGCCTTTGGTTGGCCCTCATTAAGTAAAATTAGATTTCTCTAAGGATCAATAAAAAATAACTGAGACACGGTAGTACCTTAGACGTAATTAAACTCAACGAATAATTTACATCTCAATGATCGCAGAAAAACGAAGTTTCCTAATTAAATGTTATATTTTCTCTGGAAGTTTCTTAACGTAGTCTCGTTATCTCACTAAGAGTAAACAAGCAATACTAAAATTTGATTCATGGTGTCTTTTTGCGCAAATCTTTTGACACAATAGTTAAAACAAAAACATCAAAATAATTAAATGAGCGCAAGTATAAATATGTGAAGAGATATTTTTCTAAAGCGCTCAAAATAACACTATGAGTCAGGTAATAAAAATATTATATTATATACATATATAAAATATACATCTATTTGGCGCAAAGGAGCCTTTTCAGCTTTGTCCACCGCGAGAGAATCGAACTCCGAATTTCAGATTTACTTACAATTGATTCCCCAGGAGACTCTATACTCGTTTTTTTTATGCATTTGTTTCAGATGTTTGCGCAAAACTACACAGTGACTATCCGCACTATCCGTCCCTAACTTTAAACTAATAAACTAGAGGGAAGGCAGCTAGTTATTCAACAGCCTCCACCGCCGACTCTTAGGATACTCTAATCGCACTTTCACAACACACCTAAAGTGCGGAATGTGATTTTGTAGTAACAGGACACGAACCATGGACTCAAGGTCCGCCGGCATGCTTACCAGTAAGCCAACGCTTTCAATTTAAAGTTCATGGTTCTTAATGTTTTCTAGTGACAGTGAGTTTTAATGTTATGAACTAGAAAGAATTCCTAAAAGCTACGCTTCTTTATTTTCGATGTGTACTTTACTTTCTTTAATTAACCTTATTATATAGCAATATAAAAATAATGAAATAGGTGGATTACCCCTAAACGAAGTTAAATTTGTAACTCAAGAGAACTGAAGGCAGAGTTTAATATATGAAACACATTATTGATATTATTTTACATAAATATCTGGCCAGTTTTGAGTTTCTCTATATAATCGACATTCAAGACAGTAAACCATTTATTTCCAGTTCGTATCAAAAGTATAATGAAATAAAAATACAGTCTTCTATTCTATTGCAATTCTTAAGAGGTTCTTTTGTTGTTTGTTTTTGAAAATACTAGTTGAAGAAAAAGGAGAAAACCTGTTTTATAAGATCCTAACGTCTCTGGAGGAGAAAGAAATAAAATTTCTGACAAGCCTTTATTTGTTAAAAATTTAGTCTGCAGTATGAAAGTACTGGCGTTATTAGTTTGAAACTGGAAAAGAGTTTCCGTTTATTTCACTTCTGTTAACTCATTTTCAAAAATACATCGCATGTATAATGAAATGATTCGTGTTTCTCCGATAACATTTTATCTTTAGCTTATGGTAAATTAAAGAATACAAGTTGAACAACGAGGACAGCTCGAACTCTTCGTGAGCACGTGCTTATAGAGATCAGCTGACACATGAAACCACACAGTAATGAACAAATCTTCAAACAAACTGCTTATTTTCATATAAAATAAAACATATGTTTAGTAAGAAAAATATAACTACAGTTAGTTATCGTCCAATGATTAACTTAAGGCGCTAAACTGGATACATTATATTTAAATCAAGTTCTTCTAAATCAACAAACAAGCCATTCGTGATGTGGTTAAGTCCTATATATATCCACACGTGGCCAAATATCAAATTAATTTCAGCAATTAACTATACTTTTATGATTCAATCAAATAACTTATATATACAATTAGAATTAGGTTTGTTTGTTTTTTTTAATTTTGCGTAAAGCTACACGAGGGTTATCTGTGCTAGCCGTCCCTAATTAAGCAGTGTAAGACGAGAGGGAAGGCAGCTAGTCATCACCACCCACCGCCAACTCTTGGACTACTCTTTTATCAACGAATAGTGAGATTGACTGTCACATTATAACGCCCCCACGGCTGAAAGGGCGAGCAAGTTCGGTGTGACGGGGATTCGAACCTGAGATTTTCGGATTACGAGTCGAGTGCCTTAACCACCTGGTCATGCCGGGTCTAAAATTAGGTTAGGAAACTGTTTGTAAATGTGTTTTGACAAGAAGAAGCCCGTAAAACATTCTATAAATACAAAATTTCTGGAGTAATACAAAATATTTCCAATCGCAGAAACCCAAATCTTTAAGCCTTAGGGCTTAACATTAGTTGAGTTTTTATTAATTACGGATTGTGTTCGATAAAAAGATAATTTAACTGTAACTTATGTATCTGTTTTTATTTAGTTTAGTCAATACTTAATAACATCAATAAATCTTGTACATATTGCGAACCTCGCAGGCCTGGCATGGCCAGGTGGATAAGGCACTCTACTCGTAATCTGAGGGTCGCGGGTTCGAATCCCCATCACACCAAACAAGCTCGCCCTTTCAGCCGTTGAGGCGTTAGAATGTGACGGTCAATCCCACTGTTCGTTGCTAAAAGAGTAGCCCAAAATTTATAACGCCCCCACGACTGGAAGGGCGAGCATGTTTGGTGCGACGGGGATTCGAACCTACGACCCTCAGATTACGAATTAAGTATTACAACCACTTGGCCATGCCGGGCCTTCTGCTGAGATCACCTAGAGAAATCGAACCTCTAATTTAGCATTGTAAATCCGTAGACTTACCGCTGTGCCATCGGGGAACGAGCTATTTTGAGACATCTTTAATGTTGTAAAATTAGTGTTAATAAAGCCTTGATTACCCTTAGTTACTCCTCTGACAGAGCTGTATTTTTAGCGTTGTAAAACCAGTGCTGTTCAGATCTTTAGGTATTATCGACCGTTTACTGAATGAGCTGTTTTCAGAGTGTCTTCATCTCCAGTGTCCACACTGGGTTGTAGGTACATTATAAAAACGACTGTCACATTTCGATTAGACAAGCCCAAGAACTGTCGGTGGATGCTACTGACTAGCTACTTTTCCTATTCTTTTATCAGTTCAAAATTAGGGACGGCTAGCGAAGATAACCGTTGTGTACTTTTTCGCGAACATACGTTACAAATAATGACAACAACAAAATTATCTGGATCCATTTGACGAGGTTAAAAAACATTCTGCGAAACCGAAAACTGCTAAACGTTTAGTATACTCAGTTTTATAAGTCACCCCTTCTTTAAGGATTGTGTTAACCAATTAAAATGAGGTTAGAACGAGCGTACGACAGCACAAAAGGTAGTTGTGTGTGGTCGATATAAATACGTGACATTAAATGTACCACTTCCCACGATATTTCTGCCTAAAATATACTTCATTTGTTGCCACGAGTGCGACGTGTAATGGAAATGGTATTGGATTGTGCACTAAATTCCTTATAAATAAATAAATATTGACCTGACAGTAGAGAAGCGCGGCATGTCTGTAAAAATAAAACTGTTCAACGTATTACTGGTCCAATTGCAGACAAGCTGTTCGTGATTTGTTGTGTACACAATGTATCTCATTGGGCGTGCGGTACAAACTATTTGTAATTTGCTGTGGACACAGTGCATCTCATTGGATACCTGGTACAAGATGTTTGTGATTTGCTGTTTACACAAAGTATCTCACTGGGCATCTGGCATAAGTTGTTAGTGATCAGATGTCAACATACTGGAACTGAATGGGCATCTTGCATGAAGCCAGCATTATACAGTCTGTGCAGTTGCAAATAGCTGTATTCCATGAAAGCCACGAGCAGAATATAGAGATAGTTTCTTTGTTCACGTTTTGAGAAACTATACATTGGTAATTGGCAATACATTCTTCTGATGACACTTTGAGGCACAACCAACTCGCAATAGTTTATATTTAGCTGCTTTCCTTTCGCCTGATGTTTCTTCTAACGATAAATACTTCCACGTGTGTTTTGCAACGTTTACCCACAGTTCTTGAACAATTCGGAATACTCTAAACTCAATTCGGAATACTCATGACAAGTGAAGTACAACTGTGTAATAAAGCTGCGTGTGTATACAGAAATACAGGTACTTCTGCATGGTCCCCAAAAGTGTTTTGTTTCATGAGTGAATAAAACCAAAATTAAGAGTAACAAATATTTTTATTTGATTATGTTGAAGTTCACATTTCACATTGTGTTCTAGCCTAGAGAGCGCGTAATTATTCTCGTGATTCATGGCAAGCACACGTTTAACTGATTTCACGTCAGTACATATTGCAACGTTAAGCGTCCTGTATGTGATGTCAATTTAGTATCTAATGAATGAATGACAGACAGCACAGTATTGTACGATGGTGGAAGTAGTTAAAACAGCATACCCTTTCAGGCGGCCTTCGGTCCCTTTTTGGGAAATATATTGAATTACCAAACATTTGCACTTTAGAGCACGTGACAGATTACAAACGCCTACGAATTAAAAGTTTATAAAAGTTGTTTTACTTTTAATGACAATTTTTCATAATTCATCTTCGCAGATTTCGAAAATAATATTCATATTTTTGCTATCGCGTAAATACATTTTGCAAATTGGGAAGAAAGAAAACAACAAATTCTTAGATTAAATTATTTCGTTTACCACAATGAACATTTTTTTATTATGTTTGTTAAAGAAATACAAACAAGCTGAAGAAAATGGAAGATTATTGATTTCTAATGCATATGTATCCTCATTAATTCCCATTTTTATGTGAAATTTATGTCTTTTAGTCCCAAAGCTACATGTTGTGGTCTTTCTTTTATGTGTTGCATATGGAACATATTGTTTCAGTGTGAAAAGTTGTGATTCACCAGACGATTCAGGTTGAAAATGGTTCCTATCATCATTTCTATTGAATCAGATAAAACTGTATCAAGTGTCTCTGATGTAGTAAGTATAAGTACATCAGGTTTTATAGCAGATTAAAGGTTCGGATAGGAAACTTCCTTCTTATTTCGAGTGTTGTAGCCTTGCACGTTACGTGAGTAAAAACAGGTTCACGCTAGCGTCATGGAATTTCAAATGGCAAAGACTTTTTCTTATCTATAGTCCGTTGTATGAACTATTCCATGCAGCCTTTGTGCGGAGCCTACGATTTGTTTTAGTCCCTAAATTTTATTCCAAAATACGCATAATACGTTTTTAACGAATTCTGTAATGTTTTGCCATTGCTTCTTTACAACAAATTATCATGATTATAACAGAATATCTTTAGGGAATTTACATAACCTCTTGTTGCCATAGCGACATATAAATAATATTGAAAATGAAAAAATGTCAAAGTGCACGCACAAACAAATACTATCTACAAATGAGACGGTTTGTTAACTGTTTATACACCAGTGGTGTGTTTCTTGGGGGTTCTAGAACGACTGATAAGACTCTCACGTCGTGATTGGTCTAGAAAAATCTACAGCCAGTGGTTTGAAACATTTTACACATAACAAAATGTGACCCGATTTCTATAGATATGATTCACTTAAGTAAAAGTACATTTTGTAAGAAAATATTGTACGTGATGGAGAAAAATGGATATCATTTTCGGATTCAGCGCACAGGAAATACTGTAGAACATGTAAACATTTCAAGACAATAAAACCACCGCAGGCCTGTGATATTTATACAACAGAGAACTTGATTCAAGTTCTGATTATCCTTTAATTGCTTTATGCTGCATAATTTTGAAAATGGTTAACTAGATTTGAGAAAAACAATAACAATTAAGTACTTACCACTGTGACTGTGTATAACAACATACAAGATAATAAAAATCAAGAACAAGATTGACAATGACGTCATTGCTTTAATAATTTTATTTGTACACAACTCTGTGGCAACCAATGGAAACATTACTTTAATAACTTTACTAACACACAGCTCTGTGGCAACCAATGAGATCATTGGTTCAATAACTTCATTAAGGGCTCCCACCAACAAAAACATAGTTTGCACTTAAATTGCTTTGTACTTTGATCAATTTAGTAAGAGTTTTATATGCTTGTCCTTTTAATTTTTATTTATTCGTTTATCTTACTTTAATCACAAAGTATTAGTAATTGAAACAAAAGAGCTGTATATGAGTACAAGGTATCATCTGATATGACACCTACAGATACTTGTTCATGGATGAGAAGATTAGTCTTCATCCATCTCCATTTTGATGAAGATTTTTATCTTCATCCACAGCCATACTGATCCTTGAAGGGTAAAATAAAAAATCTTTGTAAAATCTATGTTTGCACAAGGAATTGGGGGATATTACCATTTTAGAACCAGTTCTGCGTTTGGTAGTGGATGTTAAAAAGAAATCTGGCTCTCGGAATAGAATATGTTCTCGAACGTTTTTCTGTTAGGTGTTTTTAACTTCACTGAAATATAAACGTAGTCTCTATACATATATCTACATTCTTTTCCTCTCAGAGAATATCATACTCGCAAGGGATTTCTGTAAACTGATAGCGTAATGAACACTTTAATACCTAATAGAAAATAGGTTTAGCATGATTCTTTGTGTCCCTACAGCCTAGCTTCAGACCGGGGTATTGGTATCAGCTATTATGAAAAAAGCTATTACTACAATAACAACAATATCGCATTTCTATTATAGAATTTAAATACGATTCATGTCGGAACGTAGCTTCAAATACCGTCTCTTATAGAATTATTTATGAAGTACTGGTATTACTTTCACCCTTCCAACTCCCGGGAAAAAACGTAATACGTGGAGAAATTTTTATATCCTTAGTTGACAGAAAGAGCTTCTGAACGTACTTTTTAAACGAACAAACCTGAAATATGTGAGCTTATTAATATAAATACAGAACTCACCAACAAGAGTCATTTATCTTCACCTTTATGTCATATTTCCGGAAGCCTGTTAGGACTACCAGGTTTATACTGATAACGTTCATAGCGCGGATTTTACTAATTCGTACAAGTATATAGGCTAAACGACAAGGCCTTCTCAGTGTTGGAAATTAATCATAAGTAAATTGTTATTAAAATATTAAAAACTCAGAAACAATGTTTATTTACTGCACAATAAATTTTAGTGTTTTTTTTAAATACGAAGGTATAACCCTCAAATTGCCCTACATGTTTCGAAACCCTCAACCTAACGACTAATAGTTGGATGTAAAAGTTAACAATAAATTTACCTAAACGGATAATTACAATCTCCAGCGCCATCTAGTCCGCGAAACAAAATAAGTACACAAACCATTACAAAATCAATTGCTTGTGCAGAACTTGATTTCTATAACACATGGACAAAAACAGCAGTGCGCCGATGCATTTTTTTTTTTTGGGGGGGGCATCCCATTTTAAATAAAAGAAAATTTATTGTGCAATACATCAACGTTTTATGTGTGTTTAATCCTTTATTCGTGCACAAGTTACGTCTAATGTAGTTGAGCTGTTATCATTGTTGTTATTAGTGTCGTATCAAATTGCCTTTTGTTAGTGTTACGTGGAATATATTGTTGACTGTGGGCCATAGCTATACGTTTAGGTCCCATGCAATGGGCAAATAGGGTTCTTGGCAAAGATCGAGTCAGGGGCTTGGGAGTTTACATGATACTTAAGTATCTACTAGATAAATAATTAGTGGTCGTAATTAAGCCATCTTCAAACAGTTTTTAAACTTGCAGAAATAAAGCGAGATCTGCGAGAGATCTTGTACTCGCGTTATCCCCAACAACCTAATAGCGCCATTATTTTAAACAATGTATGTAATTAAGGAAGAACCAAAATAATTAACTACAAATATAACCCAATAACCAAACGCTTTACATTTGTCTCAAGTTGCTTTTTACAACTTCTCACTGCAGGATTTTAACGCCGAATTTTAGTGTCATAAGCATTATTGTTTCGGAATAAAATCGAAATTAAAAAAAGAATTAAAGACAAAACCTTCAACAGCCGCGGTACTTAGAATTACTTTTAGGCAAGATTAGAGTGAATTGATTTATAAAACCTTTGTTGTTGTCTTAAATATCAATCAAAAGGGGTTGACCTCGTGAGTCTAAAAACTATAATTAGATTTCAAATCGGCCAAGAAATGATGGAACTAGAATTAAAAGTTTGTACCTGAAAAACAACAACAACAAAACTGAGAGCCATTCCGTAAAGCACTACGCTAAAAAAAGGTTTTGGGATTGAATAAAATTAATGAACCTAGAGGCAGAAGAAGGAAAATAAATGGAAGGTAAAAATAAAAATAAACTAAGGAATGTTTTCAATCCACAACACAAAGAATAACGAGGCAGGTTACTTATAATCAAGGAAATGTGGTGCAGATTATAGTAGCGTGCCTGCCAATATTCACTGCAGTAATCATAAAGCCTTGAGGCGCCACGTTGAGCTGGCTGTTGTGTTTCCCAACGTGCAGGTTTATCCCACAATCTATAATTGTACCACATAAAGGTGGGTAATGGTTTGCTACTGTTTCGTATGATTAAATAACACCTATATATGTCTGCAGATTCGAGGGGAAATGAACGGAACGGTAAAAACACCAGAAAATTCTGCTGTTATTTTTTTTGTCTTCGTAAAATTATCAGAAGATTCCAATTTCATTTTTGTCTTTCATATGTCATTTATTTCCTATTTAAAAGGTCTCCCGCTAGTACAACGCTAAAATAAGGGGTTCGATTCCCCTCAGTGAACTCAGCAGATAGCTCAATGTGGCTTGGCTATATGAACGCACACACCCTATTTAAAAGATATGGACCTAGTTTTATTCAATACTATACAATTCCACCAGAGTGAATTAATTGTTCAGTTTCTCTGGCTGAGCTATTCATGACGTATGTCGTTATGCATGGTTTCTACACTTTGGTAAATGCCTGAAGAACATCTAAAAAAAAAACGTTTGAAATCTAAGTTTATGCAATAAGAAATTTAATGCAAAGGTCTGGACACAAAAGAGAACTCTTCCTCTAGCTAAAGATGTTTCAAGTGTCCTGGTGAGAATGACGCGAGTCATTTGAAATTATAAGTGTAGTTTATTTCAAACGATGAATCAGGTTTGAATTATAAACTAAGAAGACGGTATATCTGTATTCGATCTGGCTTTGAAAAAGTAAACGTTATCAACCCTGTCCATGATAAATTGGTTTATCTCATATAATATACCCCTAAGGAACAAGAACATTCTTTCCTTATTTAAGGAAGTAAATGTTATTATTCCCATCCTTGATAAACTGGTCCATCTTATAAGCATTCCCCCCAAGAAACAAAAATGTTACTTCTTAATTTCCTGAGTCCGGGTGGTTACGGTGCTTGATCCGCGGTCTAAAGTCACGAGTTCGAATTATTATCCTACCAAACATGCTCGCCATTTCAGCCGTGTGGGGTTATATTGTGATGGTCAATCCCACTATACTTTGGTCAAAAAAGTAGCCCAAGAATTGGTGATGACTAACTGCCTTCTTTATAATTTTTACTGCTAAATTAGGGACGGCTAGCGCAGATAACCCTCGTGTAGTTTTGCGCAAAATTAAAACCAAACCGTATTCCTGATTTAAAGAAATAAATGTTACTGTCCTGGTTTGTGACAAACTGGTGTATCTTGTCTTATTTGTTTTAAATAATCCTTACGTATATTCATATTGGAAAATTATAAATTTATTTAACTCCAGAAGCCATGAAGTTGTTTTTCAAAGAATTGCATCACGTGATTTGAGGTTAAGCAAAAGAAGTTAAAGTTTTATTCTTCAATGACTGTCGAACAAATATGGCCAACAGAAGGGTATTTACAAAACCAGAACAGCTTTTTCTATCGAAATGAAAACGGAAACATTAAAGATAAATAGAAAACAACAAAATAAACAATAACTCTTTTGGCTTCACACAATTGCCCATTCTCTAAATGTACATATGATGTAGATGAACAGATATACGTATTATTTAGATTAATAGGTGTATGTAAGGAAGCCTTTATGTTATATTACATATTAAATTATCTTAAACTGGTTTAAAAATCAATTACTCAGCTTAGTGAATAATTAAAAACAACTTAATGATGTTTGTGTTCCAGAAGAAAAAAAAAGCAGTTCCTGTATGATAGTTCAGACCATGCTGCCTATGATAATGCTATACTGTTTTTTGAATATTTTTTCATGATGGGAACATTCCTAGTGACAGTGGGAAAACTTAACATTGTGAATGTGGAAAGTTTCAAGATATGAAAAGGTTCATCGGTTCATTAGGGTATATTTTGTTTAGTCCATTCATGGCTGATTAAAACAATTAATTCCCAATGAAGCGTTTAATTGTAATTACAGCGTACTTATTTCAGGAGATTTTGTGTGTGAGGGAAGAGGCATAGAATATACGTCAGGATTATTTGTGCTGGAAAGGAGAAGAAATAACTTTGACTGAGCTCAGCCAAAACTCCACGTGTCTGGAATGTTTTTTGAAAGTGGTATGGAATAAGCTCTGTTAGGATTTCTTGTGTATAAAGTGTGTTTTGGAAAAGGCTTAGAGTAAGCTCCGTCAGGATTTTCTGTGTTGGAAGTGTGTGTGGTACAAGGCATAGAATATGCTAAGTCAAGATCTTATGTGAAGGTAAGGCCTGTAGGAACAAATCCCATCTAACTACCCTCAGGAAGCCGAAAGTTCTGTGGAAAGACTGGAAAAATAAGCTGAGTTCACTGGACTGTGACTAGTAGAGATGTTTGTACACAAACTGTGAAAACACTGAACATATTCTTGTAGAACAGTGGCTCTTAACCTGGGTTCAATCGAACCCCAGGGGTTCGGCGGAGGTCAAGACACACACACTGTGTGTGTGTCCGTTCCGTTCACCCCACTCGTATAATTCATGACGTCATGCTCCACTTGGCCATCATTGGCTGTGGCTGAACACGTCACATCACTTGGCCTTAATATATATACTGCAGGGAACTTCGTGCGCTTAGCAGTCGACTTGTGACTGTAGTAATCGTACGTCATTTGTGAGTTTTGCCTAATCTTTCAATCCCTTCATACTGTATAGTACGAATATTACACGAATAGTACAATATGGATTCGTGTATAACGGAACATGATGGGAGTCAGCGTCCTCAATGCATGATTTACAATGCCAAGTTGAGCAATTCTAGTCTAGCAGCGGCAAAACTAAGAGAACACTCCCTAAAGCTGCATGTAGATGGGAAATACAAGAACACAACGCTTGCTGAATTCAAGGTAAAGGAGCCAGGTTCGATGAAAAGGCTACTTTGCCTGTTCTCGGCTTTGTACCCATCGACAAACCGATCCTCACAGCATCGTACGAAGTTGCGTACTTGATCGCAAAGCATGGCAAACCACACACCATTAGTGAAGCACTCGTAAAACCAGCTGTGTTGAATATGGCGAATATCATGCTGGAAAAACCGCTGCTGAAAATAAGTTATTCCAAATTCCTCTTTCAAATGATACCATCAGCAGCAGAATAGATGACATGAGCGATGACATCTTGGCTCAAATAGTTGCAGATCTGATTTCAAGCCCAGCAAAATTCAGCCTTCAACTCGGCGAGACCACCGATGTTGCCAGTCTAAGCCAGCTTGTTATATTCGTGCGCTATGTGAAGAACGACGAGATAAAAGAAGATTTTTTTATTTTGTAAGCCTCTTACAACAACAACCAAGGCAGCCGACGTGAAGAAACTTGTGGATGACTTCTTCAGAGACAACGATCTTTCGTGGGATATGGTTTCTGCAGTTTGTTCGGACGGAGTTCCAGTCATGCTTGGACGAAACTGTGATTTTGGTGCGCTGGTGAAAGCCGATGCACCACACATCATTGTAACGCACTGTGTTCTGCACAAGCATGCGTTGGCAACAAAAACCTTGCCTTCAAAACTGGCAGAAGTATTAAAAATTGTAGTGGAAAGTGTAAACTTTGTGCGAAATAGTGTCCTGAAGCATCGCATCTTCAAAGAGCTGTGTAATGAAATGGGCTCCGAATTCGAGGTATTTCTGTACCATTCTAACGTTCGGTGGTTATCCCGGGGAAATGTGCTGAATCGTGTTTTTGCCATGTGTGTGGAATAAGCCCTGTTTTTGCGAGAGCACCAACATTGTCATGCAGATTGCTTCGAAAAATCTGAGTTCATTCTCATTTTGGAGTGCATGGCCGATATCTTCAATGATCTCAATCATCTCAATCAACAGATGCAGGGCGGTGGAGTCAACATTAACGAAGCGGAAGAAAACCTGAAGGGTTTTCAAAAAAAAGCTACCATTATGGAAACGACGAACAAAGAATGATAACTTCGCAAACTTTGCCCTGCTGGACGACTGTGTAAGTAAGATCGAAGATGTGTCTGAAATCGGAGACATTTCTGTACCCGGGGAATTGAAGCAAGCAATTGCCACGCACTTAGATGAGCTCGCAAAGTCTCTCGACGGATACTTCCCCACCAGAGAGTCATATCCAGCATGAGTGAGACAGCCGTTCACGTTTAGTGTTGCAACAGCAGATGTCAATGATCAATACCTCGACGAAGTAATTGAACTTCAGCAGAGCGATGTTCAACAGCAACTTTTCAGAACAACAACGCTCTCAACGTTTTGGTGTCACCAAATCGTAGCGTATCCTCTTATTGCTAAGAAAGCTCTTGAGATACTCATACCGTTTGTTACAACGTATCTTTGCGAGCAATCCTTTTCGAGGATGGTAGACATGAAAAGGAAGAAAAGGAACAGACTTTGTTGCGAAAATGATATGAGAATGGCACTTGCCAAGGTGAAGACGCACATTTCTGAACTTGTCTCTGAAAGGCAACAGCAAAAGTCACATCGATTTGCAGTAAATATTAATTGAGTTATGTTTTTGTTTTTGTGTGAAATTCATGTTTTATTGGTTTTGTTCTTCGAACACAGTGATATTGTGTGCAAATGATGCATGGTTCATTTTTGTGCACTAATAAAATATCTACTTATGTTTTGAATTTGAAAAAATTCATATTTTATTTTTCCAATTACGAAGGGTTCAGTGAATGCAAATACGAAACTTCCGGGGTTCAGTACCTCCAACAAGGTTAAGAACCACTGCTATAGAATCATACTAAAATAGCTGTCCCTGCATAGTTTTTAGGTAAAATTCTGGTTGAATAAACGCGCATGTTACAAATTTTCGAAACTCTCACATGTTCAGAAGCGATTCAAACTTGAAGAATGAGGGAAAAGAAAATAGCTCAAGTGGTACAGTTTTTCTTTCACGAAACAAAACTTCCGTTGCAGAGAAGTTTTAAGACGCTTGCGATAAAAGCTTTTCCATTAATCTATTTGAAAACTAGAGCGTTTTAGCGTTGAAAGTCGTGATGAACGGTACACACATTTCACATGACTGGCTAATGCAGTTGTGAAGTATATCGATATACTTGCTCCAAGGTACGTGTGCTATTTCAGAGTAGAAAGTCTGGTCAAAATCAACATGCTATACGTTCTGCATGTTTACCTGGAAACTAAACATAACGCTGCAGATGCTAATAGAATTGGTAATCTTTCAAGTTTTAGCGCAGACCTTACTAGTCCAAATTTTGTTTGTCGAATATCACTCTAAGGACGAATGAGTAAATTTGAAGACAAATTATTCAAAAATTGTAAACTCAGAGGGAAAAATGAAAGAGAAACGAAAATGAATTAGCATATGAAATATGGACGAAAAGGAAATGACTAATTAAATTAAAGAATCGACAAATTAAATTAATTATGAGGAAGGAACAAATGGTGGAATTGGCAAACTAATGGAGAGAAGTGCCCGTGTCAATGGAGTTGGACGTATCGATGAACATAAATGTGAAATTGAGTTTCAGAATACCGTTTTTGTCTCCCTAATTAACGTCTTTGGAGGCGTTGCAAACTGCAAGGGGGGCGCTAATTATAGTATTTGTGCAGTTCCGGATTATATTATACACATTTGATTTGTTGATTTCTGTGCTAGTAAGTGTGTGCGTCTGTGTTTTTTTTGTTCAAATCAAAATTACAACAACAAAAGTCGACTGCATGTTGGATTAATATTGCTGTCACACACGTGGATAAATAGAGAGGGGCGTTAATTGTGAACATTTTTGTTTGTTTTTGAAGTTAAGCACATACATAAACCATAAATATCTTTCCCACGTTTTTGCTATCTGGTTTCTCTCGCATTAGGTTTCTGGATTTTTTTATTTCTTTAATCTCCGGGCGCTTTTCTAGATATCGTTAGTGGTATCAGCTGAGCAGCCAATTTCGAAAGGATATCTAATTTTTCTCAAAAGTATATGCACTGACCAAAACGAGATAAGACACGGACTAGCCTGGGGCAAAGTTTCGATAAAAAGAAAGAGAAGTATCTTTGCGATATTTTGCCTTTATCTATTCCTTCAACTCTTTCTTGTCTTCTTTTTGAAATAAACTCCTACAAAATAATAAATATTCTGACCATCGCTGTAGGGTCAGTCACCTATTTTAATGGAAACTTCGAAGCTAAATGTAAAAGCCTAAGTTTCTCCTTTCCTTAGTTCAGGATCATCCAAATTATCTGCACGAGTTATTTGGTAAGTTTATGTAACGGAACGTCAGAGAATTTAACCGAACTGTGCCTCATATTTTAGAGTTTATCCCCCAACTTTGGTTAATATTAAGTATCTGCATTGTAAACACCGCTAATCATAAATAATTTAACAATAAAATGTTTTGTAATCAACAGTTGGAACGTTTCCGAAATTAATATTATTGGCGATAATTGGTAATTGTGAATGATACAAGGTCTTTAACCTTCATGATTAAATTAATGTGTGTATACTTAGTACGAGAGTACATACTATTTACATTATTTGAAATCATTCAAACACCATATATCGAACATTACAGGAAATGTCGACTAACATCATTGTAAGGATATAACGAAACTTTGAGGTAACATTTGATAATGGCTCTTTTACTGGGACAAACATAATTACAGGAAATGTCGATTAATAACATTATTGCAAGAATATAACGAAACGAAACTTTGAGGTAACATTTGATAACGGCTCTTTTACTGAGACATAAACATAATTACAGGAAATGTCGACAAACAACATTACTGGGGCCCGGCATGGCCAAGCGTGTTAAAGCGTTCGACTCGTAATCCGAGGGTCGTGGGTTCGAATCCCGGTCGTATTAAACATGCTCGCTAGTAACAGCTAGGGCAGATAACCCTCGTGTAGCTTTGCGCGAAATTAAGAAAGAAACAAGCAAAACAGATAAATTTTCTTATCAATGCGTCACGTTAAACCTGAGTTACGCTATATATCACATATATATGTCTGGATACAGTAGGGTACGGACTAACCAGGAGTCATAAGAAAACAGCTGAATTAAAAAAGTTGTGGCACAACTTTCTTCTCATGTTATAATTAGTGAAAGCGTCCAACCTCTAGAACATTGCTCTAATCAGGTATAATACCGTTTCGAAACCTACATTAAGCGATGATCTATTTCTACGTGTGTGAGATAAGTCCATCTTTACATTTTACCTCATTATACATAAGGTACATAAAATTATAAAACCAAGTACAGGAAGTGTCTACTAGCATTTATTAGCTACTAACTTTGTAATTAAACTAAGTACAGGTTCCATAGGAAGTGTCTACTCGTTTGTATATGTTACTAACTTTGTAATTAGACTAAGTACAGGTTCTGTTGGAAGTGTCTAGTAGCATTTCTTAGTTACTAACTTTGTAATTAAACTAAATACAGGTTCTACAGGAAATGTCTACTAGCATTTATAAGTTACCAACTTTGTAATTAGACAAAATACAGAATACGTTGTCTTGCACATAATAGTTTTGTCATTTGACTAACGAATCTCAAAACACTTTGATTTTGTCCAAATGTAAAATATGAAAGGAACTATATGAAACCTGATTATTAAATTCCTAAGAACTTTTAAAATTATGTATTTCAGTATTTTACAGAGAAATCGAAGATAATTTCGGTTGTTTTATCCACTTTTTGTGAAATGTAACATCTTGTATAATTATTCCCAAGCTACGATATTTTCCTGTGTTTAAAGAAGATCCAGGCTGGTTGCTATAACAACGGATTTATCTTTAACTTGGTTTCCATAACAACAGAATTACCTCTAGCACTGTTTCTATAACAACAACAAAGAAAAAAAAATCAGCATGAAATGACGCCGCTTTGTTTCACCCCTGTGTAAGAGTATGAACAATCAAATGTAATTCCTTAAAATCTACCGAATGAAAGTTACTAATAAGAACTTGTTTCACAGCGACCTCTATAAACAAGTGGGTTAAAAATACCTAAGCCTATTTTGGGTCAGAAAAGCTACACTGCTGGTATGAGGTTTTTAAAAACAGCACCAACAACAATGAAATTTTAATTTCTTACGCACCATACGATAGTGACTGGGTATTTTAAAATTAATATTGTTATAGTTAATGATGTCCATGATTAATTAAAGAATAGAAACATACGAGATATTTACTGTCCACTGAATAGACAATCAGCCAGCTTGGAGCAGTAAGTGTCATAGATATACAGCGGAATTAGTAAAATAAATATCAACTATATATATATATATTGTCCATCTTCGTTTGTTTGAATATAGATGGCGCTTAAAGTTAACTTTTTTTTTTTTTTTGAGCTTTGAAACTGCTGCTTTTTGAATACGTATAGTCTTCAACTGTATAGTCAGTGTTACTGGAAGTTATGGGTCGATTGATCAGTTTCAAATAATGGATTGGAATTCATACATAATATCTAAGTTTAAATAATATAAGGAAATTACGATTTTATAATGAAAGCAAATTGCTTACAATAATATTTTTTCTTTCTAAAATTATGTACACAACTGTAAATGTATCTTAACGGTTTAGAAATTTGATGTTTTCTAACGAGTTGAGATACTGGTTTACTATTTATTTTTAATTGAGACGTTTGTATTGTCTTATGGCCGGTAGGAAGTTCTACTCACGTTTTCGGCGCATGGTTTAATATCTCGAACTTTCATAAAAGTGTAGAAAATGATTTGAAAGATGTAAAAACATAAGTAAACCTGAATTAGTGAATAACAAATTGATTTATGCGTCGGTTAATGGTGTTTCGCTTGCAGAGTTTGTCAGTCGAGTTGTCTGTTGTTACAGTTTTGTGAATATAGTTTTGTTTCTACGAAATACTAGAAATACGAGAAGTGCCGTAAGTAGAAGAAAAGTTAACAAATAAGTGATTGTTTAGCATTATTTGTGAAGTCAGGATTATCACTAGTTCGTAAAACATGTAGCTTGCAGAACTTGTGTAAAAGAAGCCAAAGGGCCCACAAGGGCACAGCGGTATGTCTGTAGGCTTACAATGCTAAAAACCAGGTTTTGATACTTGAGGTGGGCAGAGCACAGATAGCCGTTTGTGTAGCTTTGTGCTTAATTACAAACAAACAGATGCCAAAGGCTTTCGTTTTCTTTAAATAGACTTCAATTGATCTTATTTCTTATCTAATAGTTTAAAAGTGCACGTCTAACGAAACAAACATTTCAACAACTTTATATATATATGTTGCGAACCGTGGTGTTTCTCCGAGAGTTCGTCTGTCTCCCATTTGAAAAGCTGTGCACGCAGGTTCATGCCTTTTTTAACATCATGTTTGGAGTTCATGAAGAATAAGCGGTCGGTTTATTTCTTTAGGATTAAGCACAAATCTACACAATGGGCTATCTGTGCTCTGCCCACCACGGGTTTTCGAACCAGGTTGATAAGTCCGCAAATATACCGTTGTGCCGCTGGTGGGCTTTAAGCGAGGAGAGTTGTATGTATGTGTACGTGGAAAGCTTAAATATTGGTTATTATGACTTTTAGCTCCATGAACTACCACAGTTTGAGGGTTCCTGCCATAAAGCATTAGTCCTTGACGAAAGCTCGTTCGCGCTGCAATAACCAGATTCAATGACACTCGGTTTTTCTGCTTTTCCTCCAGTTATAAGCGTATTCATATCACAGTAAAGAACTCCAACAACTCTGGGCTTTTACACTATTCTTCATCGTGTAAACAAATCACATTTCGCTTACAAACTCCAACATATTTATATTCCTGCTTTTCCTGAATTTGTTGATTTCTACATATTTCTCTAACAAATTCGAGTTTTCTGTTTCTTCTCTAATTCTAAACTTACTAATTCTTTGCTAAAAAGACCAAGTAAATCTAATATAATGGAAGGTGTGTTTTCTTTACTATGTTCGAACGTTGTGAACCATCAGCAAGTATTTGAATAACCAGAATTCAATCTAGTTACATAGTAATCTCTGTATAAAAAGATTACAGCTCATTACTCAAGCGGGCCCGGCAAGGCCAGGAGGTTAAGGCACTCGACTTGTAGTATGAGGGTCGCAAGTTCGAATCCCCGTCACACCAAACATGCTCGCCCTTTCAGTCGTTGGTAAAAGAGTAGTCCAAGAGTTGGCGGTGGATGATGATAACTATCTGCCTTCCCTCTAGTCTTAAACTGCTAAATTAGGGATGGTTATTGCAGATAACCCTCGTGTAGCTTTGCTCGAAATTCAAAAAACAAACATTACTCACATATTGTTAAAGGTGTATATAAACGCGCCCTCTTGTGGCAGTTAGTGTTCTAGCAGTCGTTGTGGTAGCTTTGACTATGAAGCTTAGGATTATAATTTACTGGAGCAAAGAAAGAGAAAAATACTCAACTAATGAAATGGTTTCAGGCTAGCTGCCTGTAGTTCAAGTTCATTTGTTTACGCAACAGTAAAAACACATCACCTTATACGTCAATGAATGAAACCCAGATTTAAAAGTGATAGGGAGGGTTGTGCTTGTATGAAAAGTGTTTAGGTAAAAATGGGATTTCACGCAGAAGAATAATAGGTCATGAACAACCATGACCGTGTTCGTTAAAAGGTTCTTCTGCCCCACCCTAATGGCAAGATCACACATTCCTCTTGATTTCAACAATTAAAAAAATCATATCGACTGGGACTCTGAAGATTTTATGCTCGCTGGTTCAAAAACATACAACACACTTTGGAACTAGTGGGGCGTTATAATAGTAAGAGTTCAACTCCACTAGTTGATTAGACAATAGTAGCCGAAGTCGTGGGTAACATTGACTAATTGTCTTCCTTATAGTTTATGATTTCAAAATTAGGGTTAGCTGTGAGCATGTAGTTCTTTATATTTCGAAATTAGGGATAACTGTGTGCGTGGAGTTCTTTATATACTCTTCAAAAAAAGAAACGCAAAAGGATATTTTTGTTATTTTAAAGAGAAATATATGTAATAACGTTACAAGCTCAGAGTATGTAATGTTACACGTGTTAAGGCACTGATTGTCAGACCAAAATGACAATAAAAGTTGTGTACTTTGAAAACGGAGGAAAACATCGGATTTTTCGCCAAAACGCATTCTTGTCCAATAAATTTGTTTGAGAGATCTGCATGTTCTGCAAGTGCAACATGTGCAAAATCCCTATAAAAGTGACTGGTTTTCGGTTTCCATAGCTCAGTGTTAAGCCACCGACACGCAATACAGTTACGCCAAGACTGACTGAAGCACAACGCAACAACGCCATTGGTCGATTGGAAGCAGGCAAATCTCGATCAGATGTTGCCAGAGCTGTGAATGTCCACCCAAGCACCATCACAAGGCTATGGAATCGTCACCAACAACATGGATCAACTTGTGACTGTCCACGATCTGGCAGACCTCGTGTGACCATGCCCGCATAAGATCGCTACATCCGGTTACGTCACCTTCGGGATAGGACCACAACTGCGACGTTTACTGCCTCAACCATACCAGGGCTGCGTAGGATTTCGCAATTCAAACCGTACGCAACCGTCGACGAGATTCTTAGGCCCCATGGTGAACGTCAACGACGTTTTTCAACATGACAACGCCCGTCCTCACACAGCCCGACTCACCACTGTCTTCTTGAGACACCACAACATCAATGTTCTTCTCTGGCCCTCCAGATCACCAGATTTAAACCCCATCGAACATCTTTGGGACGAATTGGACCAACGTCTGCGACGGCGACAACCTCATCCGCAGACTCTACCTCAGCTTGCAGCAGCTTTGCAGGCTGAATGGACAGCCATTCCACAGGATGTGATTCGTCATCTCATCGCTTCCATGGGCAGGAGATGCCAAACAGTTATTGATGCTCACAGGGTCATACTCGTTATTGACGTTGAGTGACGTTAAACTTCAACTAGTGAGCGTGGACTTCGCCTTTGCAGACTTTGGATGTTCAGCAGTGAATGTGCAGTTTCACACATGTCAAACAGAACTACCCGGAATAAACTTGTTAACAATTTGTCTCAAATTTTGCCTTTTGCGTTTCTTTTTTTTGAATAGTATATTTAGAAATTAGGGGTAGCTGTGAGCATAGTTTTTTTTATGAAGTCTTGCACGAAAAGTCTTTATTAAACCAACAAACAAACATTCCTCATCTTGAATATTTCAAACTCAGCACCCTATAACTTCCAACCTTTAGGTCTTGAAACAGCCATGGCCAGCGTGCTGAACATGGGTTATAAACTGAGGAAGACGATAAAATCCACCATTCGGAATGAGTAGAGTAACCTAAGAGTTGGCGGTGGTTACTATTAACTAGCTGTCTTCCCTTAAAGTCTGTCTAATCAAAATTAAGAAGGGCTAGTGCAAATAGCCCCGTATTAACTTTGCGATGGTTTCCAAAGTCTTACAAACAAATACTGAAGGGTGGTTTTATGTAGACAACAGTTACAGACATCTGGTGTTATTCGATCATTTTTTCGAGCTTGATTCGTAACACTCCGCCTTGTGTTGAATTTGCACGAAAAAGACTTAAGAAAATGCATAACAAGAACTATGTCAAGTGTCGATGTCTGGTTAACTATCCTTAACGCCTCTGACCTTTATTCGTTGTAATCTGAGATAGATGACCCTCAAGAAATAAAATTATGTTCCGTTTATTGTAAGAAACAAAACAAATTTACACAGTTATCATACATTCTTTTCCAGTTTGTAGTTCATAGAAAGGAGAGTAAAAGGCTTGTTCGATGTTTTGTTTCGGTCTACCAGACGTCCATGTTGTTCCAAGCAGAAATACCAGACGATTCAGACGAAAACAAATTACACTGATCAATCCATGTCTAAAAATCGTGCATTGAAGCTGTTTATTTGTACGGTACATAATGTTTACTCCAGAAGAGAACTGGGATATTTATGATAGAATTTTGTTAAACCTTACAACAAAACATGCGTAAGATTTTGCTGTTGATTCACAGAATTAGATAATGACAAAGAATAACGGTTTACAGTAAAAAAAATAAACTTAGTTTCAAATTTCACAACTGATTGTTTTGACACTTTAATTGCTTGAGCTGTTAAGTGTGAAACACATTGTTTTCACAAGTTAGTTATTGAGTGTGAAATACATTGTTTTCACACGTTAATTATTAAATGTAGTTTGTTTGTTTATTGAATTTTGCGAAAAGTTACACAAGGACTATCTGTGCTAACCGTCCCTAATTTAGCAGTGTAAGACTAGAGGGAAGGCAGCTAGTCATCACCACCTACTGCCAACTCTTGGGCTACTCGTGTAGCTTTGCACGAAATTCAAAACAAACCAAAACCACTGAATATTGGGATTTACCGTAACATTATTACACACCCACGGCTGAAAGGGTGAGCATGTTTGGTGCGACAGGGATTCGAACCCGCGACCCTCAAGTTATGTATCGGGCGCCTTAACCACCTGGCCATGCCGGGCCTATTGAAGGTAAGATACACTGTTTTCACACATTAATTATTAAATGTAAGATACACTGGTTTCACACGTTAATTATTAAATATAAGATACACCTATTTTTACACGTTAATTATTAAATATAAGATACCGTGTAAAGAAAAAAAAAAAGAGTTCAAACTTTTTAACCGTTACAGAAGATTTTTAATTATTTTTTTATTTTTTACAGTTTTTAACCAAAGATATTTGATAACATAATAACTTTAGTTAATTATGTTTAGCTATAACAAAACTAACGAAACATGATACTTACGCCGTGAACATTCGAAATTCATAGAAGTGTGTTTTACTTGGTTCCGCCATCTTGATTTTCCTTTGCTGTTATAACCCTGGTGTTGTTGTTACTTAGAAACTTGATCGATTGACAGCAAAAATGTCATCGACTGGTGAGATTACGTGTGGTAAGTACGGAAAACGAGGAATGTGTTCTATAATATACGATAATCTAAGAAACTCCAGTGCAAGTTCAGAGTTACTCGAAGATGTACATATTTGAAAACTCTCAAACGATTCTTACTCAAATTATCTTCTGCACTACGTTGGATGCAAAGGAAAACACACCAAAAAACACAAGATAATTTTGGCCTAAACCCTGGCCACACTCCTGGTGCTGAAAACATGGAAACACGCTGTATTTAGACGATAAATTCCAAATTGCAACTTTCACTGCAAAAATATCCAAACATCGTTTAGTCATGCAGAAATTATTACAATATTCACGTGCATTGGTGCATGAAGATAAACGTTTCGTTCTTCCACTGGTTCTTGTTGCTTTGGAGATAACCAAGAATTCCGGACAGCCGAGGAATGCCGTGAAGTCTGCATTCAGCGGTATTTGTACTTTAGGAAGCGATACGTAAGATGAAATTTTTTCTAAATCTCCTGATGTTCATTATGATTTACAATGGCAACCACTTTCAGTCAACGTCTATCGTCTTTAAATAAGAAACATTTTTGTTTTAATGCGAGTTACTACTGCTTCTTTAATAAAGTAAGTCGATATAAAAATATGATGAAGTCGATAAGTTTGACACTTTTGACGTAATCACAACTTTTTGTTACATGACGTAACAAAAAGAAAAGGACTAGAATAATGGAAGAATAAAGTGATAACACATATTGTTAACCAACACCGAAAAGATACAATAGTAACCGAAACGAATACGGTAATTCCGTAAAAAGTACATAAAAAAACATAAGGTGATTTAGTAAAGGCAGCTCAAAATGGTTCGGCGATCCTCTAAAGACAGATCAAAAGACAGTGTTTCTTTGAAAACGGAACAAAATATACAGCGTTTCTGTAAAAACGGATAAAAAGATACGGTGTTTCTCTAAAGACGGAACAAAATATACGATGTTTCTGTAAAGGCGGAGCAAAAGATATGATGTTTCTGTAAATGCAGGTGAACAAAATACGGTGTTTATAAAAGACCGATAAAAGAGATATGATGCTTCTCTAAAGACAGGTCAGAAGATACGATGTTTCTCTAAAGACGAAACAAAAGATACGGTTTTTCTGAAAAGACGGATAGAAAAGATATGATGTTTCTCTAAAGACAGATAAAAATACGGTGTTTTTTGTGAAGACGGATCAAAATATACGGCGTTTTTGCAAAGATGGATCAAAAGATACGGTGTTTTTGTAAAGACGGATAAAAAAGATACGGTGTTTTTATCACGACAGGTGAAAAAAATCCGAAGATTACCTAAAGACAGCTTAAAAAGTTACGACGATAATGAGAAGGTAGCTCAAAATGATACAGTGACTCAGGAAATAGGTAAGCTCAAAAGATTGGCTCAAGTTGATGGCGATTACTCAAGTAGTTAATACAATCAAATTCCAAACGATTCATTAGTTTCTAGGGAGGGGAGGTTTACCGCCAAACTTCAAATATTGTTTTCCTTATTAGAGAAATAATACGAATAATTATAGCTGTCTTCAGTTACGCTACTGGACCTGCCCCCCAGTGGCTCAGCGGTGTGTCTGCGGACTTACAACGCTAAAAACCGGGTTTCGATACCCGTGGTGGGCAGAGCAGAGATAGCCCACTGTGTAGTTTTGCGCTTAATTCAAAACAACAACTACTGGACCTCGCGTGACCCTAAGAGAGCTAGTAAATCAGACAGTTGTGGCTGTGTCATTATTTTCATAAATTCACTAGCAACACCCGTTTCAACTCTGTGTGAACACGTGCAACGCTCTTTTTAAAAGCTTTAGCACGTGTAACACGTTTGAATAACTTTATTAAAAACAAAAACTATGTAAAAACCAAGTTGTTTTACGTTGGCTAAATTTAATTAGAGAAGGGATACCAATTTAAATATATCTGAAAAGCAAAATGAAACACAGACATCAGGTAAAAATAAATAATTAAAAGTTATATTTGTTTTATTCTTTGCCCCAACTTTCAGTTTTGACCTCCCCCTTTTTTTTAGAGGTTATCATTCGAAGATGAAAAGTTTGTTTTTTAGAATTAAGCACAAAGCTCTCTGTGCTCTTTCCATCACGGGCATCGAAATCGGAATTTTTGCGGTGTGAGGCTGCAGACGTACGCTGTGCCACTAGGGGTAACTTAAAATTTGAAAAGGAAGCTTCAGGGCGCAAATAGCCTAGTTGCTTTGCGCCATAAAACGCCGAATCCACCCACTCACCCGAAACTTCGAATAATAAATACAGTACAACAATTTTTCTTTATGTGGCGCTAATGTTTGTTTATAATGTTAAAAATACATGAGCTCTTTGCCACGTGATTGGGTTACCGCGGTAGGACAGCCGTGAGAATTCGCATTTGAAATGCTAAAAATTCGGGGTATCTATTCCCCTCGGTGTACACAACGATAGCCCGATATAGCTTTACTAATATAAAATTCACACAAGTTCAAGAGAAAATAATACAAAATTATGTGCTTCTTTTTCTAACCAAATGAACAACATAAATATGAAATATTTAATAGATGTTTAGTATGAGAGTAAATCGATGAAAATGTGTGATTTTTTACCAGATATATAACAGGTGCAGGAAAAAAATATTAATTAATTGTTTTTGTTAATTATAACGTCATAGAATGGGTTTACTATCTACTTCCCACAACCAGTTTGCTCAAAGTATTTTATTCGTCCCCCAATCGCCTCCCCGAAATATTCTCTTCGGTCCGGGGGTTAGGGCGTTCGACTCGTAATCTAAGGGTCGTGGGTTCACATCCCCGTCACCAAACATGCTCACCCTTTTAACCGTGGGGGCGTTATAATGTGACGGTCAATCACACTATTTGTTAGTAAAATAGTAGCTCAAGAGATGGCGGTGGGTGGTGATGATTAGCTGCCTCGCCTCTAATCTTACACTACTAAATTAGGAACGGCTAGCACAGATAGCCTTTCAGTAGCTTTGCGCGAATATTAAAAACAAAACAAATAATGTATTTGTTTGTTTGTTTGAAGTTATACGTAAAGCTACACCATGGGCTATATGTACTCTGTCCAACATGGGTATCGAAACCCGGTTTCTAGCGTTGTAAATTTGCAGACACGCCGCTGTGCTATTGTGGGAGTGGAGCAACATATTATTCGTTTTAGAGCAAAGCCACATTGGAGTACTTGCTGTGTCCACCTCGGGTAATCGAACTCTGGATTTTAGCTTTGTAAGTCCGTAAACTTACCGCTACCCCACGCGGGGGGAGGAATTTAAAAATCTAAAAGAGCATCAATGTGTGTTCGCAGTCATTCATTAAATATTTCAGATTGCTTTGTGCACGTTCCGTAATGAGTCAGCGGGATGGACTGACAACGCTAAGAATCAGGGTTCGATATCCTACAGTGGACCGACTGCATCAGTTCACTGTGTAGCTTTACTCTAAAAACAACAACTCTCTGGTAATGTCATTTTGTAATGTGCTTTTCTATACTTCTCGGTCTGGTGCACAGATCATCTCCCTGGGAGATTCACTGCATAACTAAGTACGCTTATCGTTTCTGGTATGAACATACACATAGATCTGAGACACGTAGAACGGGCGCTTCTAATATTTTTAGTCTGACCGCAGTAAGCCTTGAACCTTAGAAAACTGACAGCATAACTCACTTCTGACGGACAGCAACAGATCACTCAATATTATTCTATTACTTTTAAGGAAACCGTTTTCTCACAGAAACGTGGAACTCGAGACACTGGCTTTGTTGTGATGCTAATACTTTAATATCAAACCGTGTGTGTATATATATATATATATACGAATCCCTAAAAAGCAAAAACGAGTGTTAAATAAGTAATGTATCGTTGTTAAGGCTGCTTAGCCTAATTAGAAAGCAAAACGGATTTTGAACACAGTCTATACCAAGATGGTCTATAACACCTTAAAACGTGTAAAACTTTGAATACTATTTTCTTTTGTCGATCGAACTGCATTTGTAAACACCTACACAGCTCATAACTGCATTTCTCAACTGATATGTGTGTATAATATCCTTCATCCGATATTAACAAATATGTTTTACATCCTCGCACTAACCACGACTCACTGATGCGTCAACATGTCACCAATATACTAAACGTGTCAACATGTCACTGATTTACTAAACCCATCAATATGTCACCGACTTTCTAAAAGAGACAAAATATTTCCTGTTTATTAAACGCGTCAACATGTCACAGATTCACAAATGAGCTTGAGAGGGAGTATACTGCTTTGCGCTTCATTGAGGCGGGAGGTCCGGCATGGCCAAGCGCGTAAGGCGTGCGACTCGTAATCTGAGGGTCGCGGGTTCGCATCCGCGTCGCGCCAAACATGCTTGCCCTCCCAGCCGTGGGGGCGTTATAATGTGACGGTAGATCCCACTATTCGTTGGTAAAAGAGTAGCCCAAGAGTTGGCGGTGGGTTGTGATGACTAGCTGCCTTCCCTCTAGTCTTACACTGCTATATTAGGGACGGCTAGCACAGATAGCCCTCGAGTAGCTTTGTGCGAAATTCAAAACAAACAAACAAAACAATATGATTGCAAATCACTATGTAACTAGAAATATGCATATATATGAATACCACGATTGCAATACAAACCACTGATTTATTTTTATGAGATACTATTATATTAAATTCTCTTAGTTTTATGTTCAGTTCTTTGTGTATTTTCTTGCGCCATCACAAATAAAAAAGAAATCTATGTTTTCTTTGGTACTATTGTTTTTTGTTATGTTTCTGACACTGCTTCATGAATCACTCAAGAATAAAATAATGTTCATAGATAAATGGCCCGTAAAATCATCAAAGCTTTGACGTTCTACCCATTGCGTGTAAAATAATCTATATAAACTCAGATTGTTGAAAACCTGAACAAACAGTACATTCATAGCTATTTTTGTTCTATTGCTAGGCCCGGTATGGCCAGGTGGTTAAGGCGCTCAATTCGTAACCTGAGGATTGCGGGTTCGAACCCTCGTCACACCAAACATGCTTGCCCTTTCAGCCGTGGGGCTGTTATAATGTCACGGTTAATCCCACTATTCGTTGATAAAAGAGTAGTCCAAGAGTTGGCGGTGGTTGGTGATGACTAGCTGCCTTCCCTTTAGTTTTACACTGCTAAATTAGGGACGGTTAGCGAAGATAGCCTTCGTGTAGCTTTGCGCGAAATGCAAACCAAAGCTATTTACATAAGCTAGAGAAGTTATTTTTACGAGGGTTCTTTTATCTTGTCGCTACGTGTTTAGATAATTATCATCCAAACGTCCCCCATGAATATGGAGTTGCAGACAAACATGCGTCGATTGAAACTTGAAATTGCAGTTTCATTATCTTGGAAAATGTAGAAAACGTTCGATTCGTCACTATCTTTAAGAACAAACAGTTTTCTTCAGTAACAACTAAATGGTGTGATCATCGAATATATGTAAAAAAGTTACTAAGAGATTAAAAAAAAGAAACACAAACCTTAAGAATTAGCGAGGACTCAACCTTAGAAACGATCGGTTGCAAAATAAATATTAAATACGGTTCAAACGAAAGGATCGAGGAGGGTTTAATCACGTTAATTATTAATCATTACCAGTGGGAGCTTAGCTAAAAATACCAGTAAATCTTTCAGTAAAAACTGAGGATGATTTAAAACTATACTACACTGTAGCTGTGAAGGAATCGAAGTTAGAACTTAAGCCTTATCCCAATACGACTTAGAGTTAATTAACTAAGTAAATATTTTATTCAAACCTATTTAAAAGCAAACCAACAAGACTTACTCTTCCATCTTGTTTTTCTCATCATTCCTCTTTTCCTTTTCAAAATCATGAAAAAATGTGTTATCAGTTTTGTACTCCATTCCGACATACTTATTACTGACTTTACCCTCGTGACCTTTGATCTTGTGATGATGGTGGTCTTTCTTGCCATGATGTTTATGTTCCCAGCGATTATGCTTTCCTTCCTCGTGCTGGTGTTTCTTGGAGTTTATGGTGTCAGCCAGAAACGCCAAAAGGACAACGCCTGCTAGTAGAAATGCAGTTGTTGTTCTCATTATGGCTTGTTATCCTACAGAATAACAGAGAAAATTGACTCGAGTTTACACGAGTTAACTTGTCAGTAACGAAACAAAACAAAACTCTTTGAAACGTATTATGCTGGGGAAGGACTTTCAGGAGTAAGGTAAGACCATTTTTGTTTCCCTTTTACATTTAAAATAATGACATTCTACTTCTATTTCCGGGAGGGGGGTTTCTATAGCTTGTTGATGGTCAAATATGAAATCTAAGAACAAAAAGTCTGACCACTTCTCTGCGATAATAGTTCAGACAAATTAAACTCATAAAGCCATCACTCATAAAGGAAAAGTTTAAATTATAAGAAAGATGGCTTAACGAGTTGTTTACTTCTTTAAACAAATCGTGATATAACTGATATATTAAGTTGCCTTAATTTTATTTCGTAGATCTTTTCCAATCCTACGAAAATGTTTTCCGTAAGATATGTACATATATATATATACCACTGTGGATACATAATGTTATAAAGCGCCTCCCCTAACCAGGTAGTTGTTTGAACAAACGTGTGGAATAGCTGAGTTAGTGCAACTAGGGAACGTTGTAAATTACGAAAGAAAAGTGTTCACCTAATAGCAGAACAGTTGTGCATATAAATATTAATGCAATGAACAGAATGTTATCTGTTTGGGGCAGAAAAATTATGGATTCAATCAGTTAAACCGTTGTGCACAATAAATAACAAAGTAACGTTTCAACTTTTGAAAGCGTTGTATACGAATGTATGAAATATTACAGTGTAGGTCTATTGGTGTGGCCAGGTGGTTAAGGCGCTCGGCTCATAATCCGATGATCGCGGGTTCGAATCCCTATCACACCAAACATGCTCGCCCTTTCAGCCGTGGTGACGGTCAATTACACTATTCGATGGTAAAAGAGTAGTCCAAGAGTTGGCAGTGGGTGGTGACGACTAGCTGCCTTCCCTCTAGTCTTACACTGCTAAATTAGGGATGGCTAGCGCAGATAGCCCTCACGTAGCTTTGCGCGAAATTCAAAAACAAACGAACAAACTTATTGGTCAGAGTGTTACGCACACACTCATAAAGCGACATCTAGAATAAATCAGATGTAGTTAACATATATTAAAGAATAAATGTAGGACCATCGTTTCAGAATACTTGCGAGACAAGACACGATACCACAGTGAGGGCCTAAATGAGTGCGAAAGCTGTGCACACTGTATGATACAGTTCTTTCTATCTTATTTATTTCTCCTCGACAAGTATATCGAAATGTAACACACCGCTTAGAACACTGACAGAACACAACTTAGCGCTCTGATTAAACAACTCTCAGTGCCCAAACGAACAGTTTCTAAATGAACAACTCTCAGTGTCTGACTGGACAGCTCTTAGGGCTGACGAAACAACGCTTAATGCTCTGACTGTACAACTTTCAGCGTTACGACAGAACAACACTTAGTATCTGAATAAACAACGTTCAGTATCTGATCGAACAATTCTTAACGTCTGAATGAACAATGCTTAGTGTCTGACCGAACAACGCTCATTGTTCTGACTAAACAACACTTAGTGTCCTACTATGCAATGCTCAGTGTTTGGCTGAACAAAACCCCGTGTTCTTACCGAATAATGCTCAATGTGTGAATATGCGACTAAAATATTTTATGTTGAACATATGCGAGCATTAACGTTTTTCTCCAATCTTTTCCCAACCCCCAAAAAAAGGATAAGATACGTAAATTTAGAAAAATGCAAACACGAACAAATTGAAATGTTTTAACATTTATTTTACTTTCTTTCAAAATGTTAACAACATGACCACAGTATTCAAAAGAAAAACTGATACAGTTAAAGGGTTATAAAACAGCTGAGCGTGGAAGTTTCTGTTCTGATAACACCTATATACTACTTATTCCAAGAGTTTCAAACGAATGATACCTACATGCATTCTAAAAAACGTTCGTTAAAACGGGAGGGTTTTAGAAACTGTAGCTTTCTCCAACGAGCCACTTATCTTCTTGGTTCTGATTATAATCTTTGAACACCATATTTTCATTCGTCTATCGCGTAACGTAACGACTTTTCTTACTCCTTTTGTTCGCGTTTAATTTCACTAATGGAAACCAAATTCTATAGACTCCAGTCTTTTACAACAGGAAGCTCTTTTATGAGAGTTCGGAGCTGAGGAATCGAATTACATCCCAGGGTTGGGTGAACTGCTAAAATCTATGTAATTACATGAGGAGCAAACAGATCTTAAGCAGCGAATACAGTTCTTAACGATTTCTCATTCTGTACAAGAAATGGAGGAAAACAAAGGAAGTGTGTTTTGTGGTCGGATGTAACTCAGGAAGAGTTAAATCAAAATTAATAACATTGCAGGAATTATTGTTCGGCATAGCATAAAGGATGAAAACTGCAGCGATTCCTGAATTAAAATAGCAATCTTCAAATTGTTTTGTTGTTAATCGCAAAGCTGCATAGTGGGCTACCTAAGTTAGAGAAATCAACCCTGAATTTTAGTGTTAAAACCCCTCGAGATTACAACTAAGCCACGGGGGGATAAGCTCAATCTAAATGTCATAGACATGCGCTGGGACTAGTTTATTTGTTTACTATAATTTTCACGCTAAGCTAAAGAAGGGCTACCTGTGAATAACCAAACCTAGTTTTCGAGTGATAGGTCAGAGGGAAGACAGCCGGTTACAGTGTCAGCTGTCGACTCTTGGGGCACACTTGTCTGGATGAAGAGTGTTTCCTCCCCGCTTATTTAATTACTCTGAAAGGGAGTCGAAGGCCGCCTGGAGTTATCACTTATTTTAATCACTCACAGTAGTATACAGTAGTGTGTTGTCTCCCAATCAGTCAGTAGACACTAAAATGACGTCACATAAGGGATTTCAGTAAAATGTGCGCAAACTATGAATCACGCAAATAATTATGCACTCTATAGGCTATAACACAGTATGATATATGAAATTCAAAAGCAAGAAATATATATTTTTTTTCTCATAATATTGGTTTTATTCGCTCTTGAAAAGGAAAACTTTCGGTAACCCTGCGCAAGTACATCTAGCATAATTTTTTTCTTCAAAATATCTAAATATGAGTATGTGTTCTTAATATAGAAAGTTGGTCAAGGTAACCACTAAGTTTCTCTCGCCCTAGTTACTCGTGGAACAAGACCAGTCAACAAGGGTTCACTATGTACTTTCTCTCGCTGTAACGTTAAATATACTGTACAGATGTTGACAGTGATATTTTGTACTAGCAACTAAGTTGATTACCCAGGAATGTATCATCCTTTATTTTAAAATGTAAGTGACCATTAGCTACATGGCCAGTGCCTGATTTTTTTTTTAGTAAAAAATGCTATTTTTTCTTAGTCTGGGACAGACGAGTTTTAGAAATTGACTTACATGTTAACATTTAAACACATAGAGAGCTCTCCGGTAAAAGCGCCACGCTTTAAGCTGTCTTTGTAGTTTTAAATATAATATCATGTTTTCTCAGTGTGGGACCGATTGATTTATAATGTTTAACTTGTTTTCAGCCTCTTTGCATTAAACGCAGTCAGTGTTAGATAAGTTAGATATTTTCTCCTCAATACACTTTCTGGCAGCTCTTACCAAGTTATTTCGGTCAGTAATCCCGGAGAAACCATATGTAACAGTTATACGATAGAAAAATTAAGTGGTGATATCTGATAAGAAGTGATCAGTTTTCACGGTGACGTTATACAAAAATCATCCGAATTCACGGTGATATCACATTGAAACTGATCGTTTCCATTAGGATGTCTTACGAAAAGCGATTAACTTTCATCGTGGTGTCATGCCATAAATATTTAGATTGGGGTTAGAGGTCTTACACAATACAACAAAATTAACTGGTTTTGTTTCTAAAGAAAGCAGAATATGGATGATGATGATGCTCTGATGACAGGATGAATATGGATGATGATGCTCTGATGACAGGATGAATATCTTGTTGTTGTGTTCGCACAAAGCTACACGGGTGCCATCTGCGCTATCCGTCTCTAATTTAGCAGTGTAATACCATAGGGAAGGCGAATGGTTGTTACAACCAACAGCCAATTCTTGGGGTACTCTTTTACCAACGAATAGTGGGATTGACGGTCACTTTATAACGCCTCCACAGTTGAAAGGGCGAGCATGTTTGGCATGACAGGGATTCGAATCCACGACCCTCAGATTACGATTCGAGCGCCCTAACAACCTGGCCATGCCGGGCCGGTCATGGAGGGACACATACTTTCTAACCAAAATCACACACACACACAAATTACAAATTATTTTTTTTATATAGAGCAAATGAAGCTGTATATACTCGCCTGTTTCTGCCGAGTTACTTCGCTAACTAAAAAGTGGCATGTAATGTTCAGGGCATTACAAGATCCAGAAACTATGAAATACCCAATTGATGGTCCCCTACACATATACAAAAAAAAAAGAAAGAAAATAAGTAAAACAATTATTCGATTTGTTTCATGAAGTTAGCGGTGACATCCACACAAAAGTGTCGCCTATCTATCACATTCCGGAGATGAAATAAAACAAGACTAAATGTTGTTATCCAGGAAATCTACAAGAAGTAAAATTAAATTATAAAAGAAACTGTTCAGTTTTCTAGGTTCTCTTCAGAAAAGTTTCTTCAAAAGAAAGAAAAATTAGGTAAAAACTGAGAGTTTATCAAGTGAAGAATATTCGATTTTAATCAACAAGCCCTGAAAGCTAAGCTCCTCGAAAAATTGATGTACCCTCACGCACAGAAGAACATTCTATTTTTCATCAACGATCTCTCAAGGTCTAAGCTGCTAGGATAAACAGGTGGATGGTTCTCAAATCATTTCAAAAATGTAGATATATTCTTATATTGCTCTCCTCTGCTCAACGCCATGCTTTAAATCAACCGGTTTTGATTAAAGAGTTAAGAAAAAAATCGATCGCTCTTTAAATGATGATTGTTTGAGACAGGTGTTCGTAAAGTGAGGTGGTAGATGGATTAGCACAGTAAAGACACAAAATTACTCAACAAAATTAAACTGAGCGTGAAGTATTAGAAAGCAAATCAACAAGTCTTAAAATGTCTTTCTTTGGACTTGGTGTTTGCAATGAAAGTAAACTACTCAGTATTTGCATTCATTAGGTGTTGGACCTCACTCAGAATCGAACCACGGACATAGTGAACAAAAATATAAAACAGATTAAGGGAACCTTTTAATGTAATCATATATAATTTTATATTAATTATCATTAATATCGGTTTCGTTTCTTTTGAATTTCGCTCAAATATACACGAGGAGTATCTGTTCTAGCCGTTTCTAATTCATCAGTGACAAACATTTCCCTCCAAAAGACGTGTGGGTTATACAGCATAACAAAAAACAAAAGGATTGTACCATCTTTTAATGAACAGATAAATCTCTGTTAGCTTTGTACAAGTCCCACCCTCTAGTGGATCAGCGATAAATACAAAGGTTTCTAATCCTAAAACTGGTTTCGATACCCAGGGTAGGCAGATCACAGATAGACCATTGTGTAGTTATTAACAATAACTCTTTTGCTAACGTATAGTGGGACTGACTGACGTACTATAACACCCCACAAACACGTTCAGTGACAGCATTTGAAACCCGCGAGTCGAGCGCCTTAACGACATGACATATCAGGCCATCATTAATATTTATTACCTATCTATCACAGTAAATTGACCAAAGGTCAAAGCAGTGCAAGTCACTTTTCAGTATCACAGCTTCATGAGGAGTTGCCACCAGGGTTTAAAAGCTAATTATTCGACACAATTAAGAAAATGAAGTATCGCCGGATTAAGAAATTCGTTAGTAACTCTATATGACAGATTTTATCCGTTTTAGAAATATTCGGGCTTAGCACTAAACCGTTTGAGTAACTTTTTATTTGTAATTTTGTGTAAAAAAATTCAGAAAATGTCACCCAAGCGGTTGTTGTCAATAGGAATAATTGAACAATGCGTTACCAACTTATTTATACGACTAGAAAATTCTTATCGATTCCAAGTCTAACGAACTCCCTCACTACCAAGCTTGTAATAAGCTTAAAACTTTTACTGAAGTAGAAATCGTGGTAAAGATTATGTGCATTTCCTTAATCACCTGACTACATACAAAACGGACCAGGCTAAATTAGATTAAAGAATGTTGGAAGCTCATCCTTGTATCTCCGATATTAATCCACTGGGAAAAGAGTTACCAGTAGGTGGTGCTGTAGTGCAGTGATAAAAATCTTATTATTGTAGAATATACTAAAGCTAATAGCTTTTTTTTTCAGAACCTTCCAAGATAATGAGAATTCATCTACGTTTTTTTTTATGTTTGTTTTTTTACTGATTACGTTAGAAAGGCAGTGGGTACTGAAATATATTGCGCTTTATTTGGACTTGAAAGTTAATCGACTTTATGTAAAAGTAGCCTCTATTCGTATGAAAGTACATTTTGTAATAAATTTTAAAATAACACAGAATTCCAATACGCTTGAGCCAGAACTGAGAAATGCAAGCTACACTGATGTAAATTCACATTCTCTTCTCTAATCCAGACTTACCCTGCACATTTCAATAAATACAAGAGAAAACACTTAAATCTTTATCCACGTTGACGTGTGACTTATACAGCGTAACAAAAATTAAAAGGCTTGCGTCATCTGTCAAAGAACAGCGATAGATCCGAAAGCTTCTAATCCTAAAACTGGTTTCGATATTCAAGGTAGGCAGAGCACAGATAGCCCGTTGTGTACTTTGCGCTTTACTCTAGTGATGTTCATCAAAATGTTCCGATGTAATGAGGAAAATGAACAGAACATAAACAACGCATGCGCAAGTGTATGAAGTTCACGTTATAGTATCGTCTTTCTTGCGAATTTTCTTAATTTTCAGGAGAACGCACGTGAAATAAAAGAAATTTATTTCAGGTCCAAGTGCAAAGGCCTACGAACATTATTTGCGCTAATTGTTCTTAAATTTGAGCTTATAGACTATATGGAAGGCAGCTAATTAGCAGCATCCACCGGCAACTCTTGAGCTGCTGTGACAAGAATAATTTGTTTGTCTGTTGTTAAGCACAAAGCTACTCAATGGACTATCTGTATTGCGCCTACCACAGGTACCGAAACTCGGATTTTTAGCGTTGTAAACCTTCACACTTACCACTGAGCCACTGGAGTTTGAAATAATTGGATTTGATCAATATTATAACGCATCTATTCCCAGTGCAATTGAATTTATCAGAACTACATTTTAAGATTGTTTGATATTTGTAAGTAGTATGATGCACGCTGAAATTTAATTGCTATCTGTTGTAAAATATTCAGACATTTTCAGATCACAAAGATGTTCAGACTAGAGATTTCAATTTTAAAGACTGGAAGTTTTCTTAGTAGTATTTAAAATAAATGGATGTGAATGATATTGGGGTACCGATACCACTTAAAGAAAGACCTTCAAACAAGTCGTAATCCAGCAATGGTAAGCAGAGTGTGGTGTCTCGTAGCAGGCGAAAATTCACGAGCACAGATGTAAGTGCAAAAGCCATACAGCTGCCCCAGACAACAATACATATTATAATCGAGAAGGTTCTATGTCTACAAATAAGACCAGGGGGATATGGGATTCTCCAAGATACGTCTTCGAGTCAGATCTCTTGTTAACCCACCTCAGACCTGAAGCAACTGGAGAATCAAACGGGCATTCATGATATTACATACGAATGCTTAACAATCAAGTCGTCAAACACAACACCTATGAATTTATACGTGATCAAAATGTCGAAGTAAGCGCTGGGAAAATATCGTTGTCGTACACTAGCTGAATTGTGGAAAGTCTGCAAGGAATATTATTGTATTTTTGACTAAATCTTACAATAGAACATTTTGCAATTGAACTGTTATCAATATGCATATTCGTCAAACAGAGCATGACCAGACGTGGAGAAAACCCATATATTTTTAATAAAATAAACTCAATTTGTGCGTTGTTACGAACTAAACTAAGATATAATATTACTGTAAACATCGTAGTTACTCGTAATCTTTGTAGCTTAAATACTTCGTACACTGCACCAAAGTGGCTCAGCTGTAAGTCTGCGGACTCGTAAATCTAGAATCGGAGTCTCGATACCTGTTTGCACTTTGGAATAAACACAATACTTTATGGGATTTAAAAACACTAAAGGACTATGCGTGTGAGGACGTAAAAATATGTTTGCAATAAAATAGTTGAAATGTATATTTTACGAATTCATGAATAAAAAGAAGTTTCCCTTGTTGTTAAGGTGTCGAAACTCGATTTTTAGCGTTATATGCCTTAAGACCTGGCGCTTATGAAAACGAGAAATAAATGTGCAATGACAAAAAAGACAATTTACAAATAAATAAATTGTTTGTTTTGGAATTTCGCACAAAGCTACTCGAGGGCTATCTGTGCTAGCCGTCCCTAATTTAGCAGTGTAAGACTAGAGGGAAGGCAGCTAGTCATCATCACCCACCGCCAACTCTTGGGCTACTCTTTTACCAACGAATAGTGGGATTGACCGTCACATTATACACCCCCACAGCTGGGAGGGCGAGCATGTTTAGCGCGACGCGGGCGCGACCCCGCGACCCTCGGATTACGAGTCGCACGCCTTACGCGCTTGGCCATGCCAGGCCAATAAATAAATAAATATTCAAATAATAACTGAATACATGCAGCATCAAAAATCACTTTAGAAACGGTTCTCGTTTTATTTATCAAGATCTCTGTCTTCTTAGTATCGTGTTTGGAGTTCATGAAGAATAAGCGTTAGGTTTGTTTGTTTAGAATTAAGCACAAACAACACAATGGGCTATCTGTGCTCTGCCCATCACGGGTATCGAAACCCTATTTCTTCTATTGTAAGTCTGCAGACATACCGCTGTACCACTGGGGAAATCAGAAAAAAAGCTATAATGGAGCACGTTCCCTCATGCTACAATCTAACAATATGTGTGGATTGGATTTAAAAAGTCGTAACTGCTTTCGAAACAGTAAAGAGATACAACAAAAAACTCGACAAAAATCTCTAGTTTTATTATCTTCTTTTTTTCTCGCTTTTTATAATTCCAAAGGTGTTTTAGAAATATTATATAGAGCGTTCTCCGATTCCTGGTTTCTTTCTTGTAGGAGCAAGTATTACTACGCAACTTTTACACCGTGTAATTCTCCTAAAAACGAATCAATATCAGACGTGTATGTGCAACGAAATAATCTATAGGAAAAAAAGCCACTTCTACCAGTTCTCTGGTGACTATGCCTTAAAAAAAAACAGATAGCAACGGTTTGGGTTTCGGTCTCGAATACAAAATAACTACTAATACGTTTTATAAGTGTGTGAATTCCTGAAAATGAATTTAACAGCGAGCCGTATCGCTAGAGGCTTAGAATTTTTGCCGAAGAAAAAGAAAGATAATACGTCACATAAGTAGCGTCTCTATCAACGCCAGTTTGTCCAAATGTTTTCGATAAAGAATGGAATAAAATTAGAAAGCTTTCACTGTAGAATTATTTATGAAGTACATTTCTCTCTCTCTCTTATTTCTTCGATTAAACAAAAATGCCGTAGCTGGAGAAAAGTTTGGTTTGTTTTTAATTTCGCGCAAAGCTACTCGAGGGCTATCTGCGCTAGCCGTCCCTAATTTAACAGTATCAGACTAGAGGGAAGGCAGCTAGTCATCACCACCCACCGCCAACTCTTGGGCTACTCTTTTTACCAACGAATAGTGAGATTGACCGTAACATTAGAACGTCCCCACGGTTGAAATGGCGAGCATGTTTGGTGCGACGGGGATTCGAACCCGTAACCCTCAGTTACGAGTCGAGCACCTTAACCGCCTGGCCATGCCGGGCCTTATTAGCGTGATTACATTTCTAACCACACATGCAGTTGAATAAAAATGAAATTAAAAAAAGGAAATGTATGCATCGTATGAAATTGAGTTGAATAACCTAGTTTCTTTTGGTGTCGTCTGTATATATACTTCTGCAGGCATTTGATCGATGAACCTAAAATCTGTAGAGATATATATAACTTGTTTCCAAAAATTTCGTCTTCAGGTAAGAAAACAAACAACGAAATGTATTTTTCATTACTAAGAAATCAGGTGGAGTGAGTTACTCAATTCCCAAACTACTCATCATTCATCGGTTTAAGTTCGACTGAAAAAAAACGGTTTGTCGTGAAATGCGCTCCTATCGCCAGACTTTTCCATATGTTTCCAAGTCATGATAAGTCGACACTGACTTAATTATAATTTACGTGCCCGGAAAGATTTACGCATACCATCCTTTTTTTTTTTTTTTGGCTGATAGAACTTTTCACATTAGATATTTTTGTTTTGCCCTGTTCGACTATGAGAAAATGATCTAATGAAAGGTCGTAGCTTGCATCTAACAAGCTGACTTTATAGAAACTGGCGTAGCCAAGCAGTTATAACTCACAGACTGGCAATCTGCAAGGCGTATTATCGAATCCCCATCTCCCCTCCTAAACATTATCACTTTTTCAGCCGTTGGAGCGTTAAAATGTCACAGTCAATTCCACTATTTGTTGGTAAAAGAGTGCACCAAGAGTTGGTGATGACTAACTGCCTTTATATTTTCATTACTAAATTATGGACGGCTAGTGTAGCTTTGCGCGAAGTTCAAAACAAACCGATTTTTTATAATCGTTCAAATTTTACGTTAAATATATTCATTAGCTGATCTACGGACTCTGAGTCATCTTCCTATTGGGTAAATCGCTGAAGGGCGTAAATTTATAAACTTTTCTACGAAAAACACAAGAAAACATTCGTGTTGAAGACTTATTGGAAGGAATTGAGTGCTAACACTTTAAGAACCAATCTCTATATCCGCCCTTTTAAATACTTGATGTGCGTTAAGTGTTTGGCAACCACACATAGCAATGAAATAACAATCACGAGTTTAGGCTTAAGCTTTGTAACTATCCAAATTACTAAAAATATCATATATTCTCGTTTGTTTGAATTTCGCGAAAAGCTACACGAGGGCTATCTCCTCTAGCCGTCCCTAATTTAGCAGTGTAAAACTAGAGGGAGGGCAGATAGTTGTCACCACTCACCGCCAACACTGGGGCTACTCTTTTACCAACGAATAGTGAAATTGACCGTGACATTATAATGCCCCCACGGCTGAAAGGGTGAACAGGTTTGGTGCGACGGGGATTCGAACCCGCGACCCTCAAATTATGAGTCGATCGCCTTAACCCACATGGCCATGTCGGGCCAGAAGGAATGGTGAACATTGAGTAGATAATCACACGTTATAGGTTTTGTAAAAAAAAAAAAATCAGTATATTTTATTTTTTGTGCTCTGTACTGTAATTGTTTAAAACACAAGTAGTGCAAAGAATTGAAAAATAAATGTTTGCATCTGTTGAATCATTAATAGCTTCTGGTCAACAATAAATTCTTATTACAACTTAAGCTATTTAAATTATAACCTTCACTAACAATAAGACAGTTTGGTAGCATTGGTTATCTGGATAAGCCAAATAGTTACTGTAAGGTATAGTTTGGTTTGAATTTCGCGCAAAACCACACCAAGGTTATCAGCGTTAACCGTCTCTAATTTATTAAAGAAAGATTACAAGAGAGGCAGCCATTCATCATCACCCACCGCCAACTCTTGAACCAATGAATAGTGGGATTGATCTAATATTATAACGCTTTCACAGCTGAAAGGGCGAACATGTTTGATAGGATTGGTATTCGAACCTCCGACCCTCAGATTATGAGTCGATCGCTTTAACCCACCTGGCCATGCCGGGCCAGTGTTGTTCAGGTCGGAAATTCCAAATTACATGAAGCTTTTTTTCTTCGTTATTTATGTTCATTAAATAAATTTTGTCTCAAAATGCCAGAAACATAATGGATTAATTAAATTATTCGAAGCAAAAGCACTAATGTATAAAATGAGTTATCTACGCCGTGCACATCGCAGTAATCTGACTCTGATATTTAGCATTGTAAACCCTATAACTTAACGTCTACAGATTAAAAACACTAAAATGAGGAATTCGATTCCCCTCGGTGGACTCGGCAGATAGCCCGATGTGGCTTTGCTATGAGAAAACACACACATACACACACACTTAGTGGAAACAGAACTTGGGTATTAATATATTTTATGATTCATACAATTTTACTTTGATTGTATTTGAGCACACGTATCACACGTGTTCTTAATCACCTCGTCATGTTAGACCTGTTTCTAATTATAAAAAGTTATGGTTTGGTTTGGTTTGAATTTCGCACAAAGCTACTCGAGGGCTATCTGCGCTAGCCGTTCCTAACTTAGCAGTGTAAAGCTAGAGGGAAGGCAGCTAGTCATCACCACCCATCGTCAACTCTTGATCTTCTCTTTTACTAACGAATAGTGGGATTGACCGTCACATTATAATGCCTCCACGGCTGAAAGGGCGAGCATGTTTAGTGCGACGGTGATAAAACAGTTATGACATACCTAGTTTAATTTTTCAAATACTTTTCTCCAAGCCTAGTATGGCCAGGTAGCTAATGCACTCGACTTGTAATCCGTGGGTTCGAATCCCCATCACACCCAACATGCTCGCCCTTTATTACACTAAAATGTTCTTAGTATTTCAAAAATTTTTCTTAAATTACGCCCACCCGGTCTATGAGCTTACAACACTTAAAACCGGGTTCCGATACCTGTGGTGTGCAGAGCACAGATAGAACTGTATACCGAAGGATTGAAAATTCAAGTCGTGATGCCGCCTAACACATTCCACACTTTTCATATTGAATGCATTATAAAAGTGACAGTTCATTCCATTATTTAGTTTAAATAATCAGACAAAGCTCTTAAGACAGTTGATACTGCTGAATTTTTGTTCTTCCTCTGACCACCAGTTTAAGCCTGACCTTTATGACTGTGGGTTACATAAGGTGTCATTTACCTTGAAAAGTCCGAATTTAGTTACTCGTATTGTCAAGTTCAACTGCCAATTAAAGTTGATGAAGTACCTATATTTTAAACTGACTGTCTGATAGAGCAGCGTATAAGCGTTAAAAATATGTTTAAACGGTTTAGAAGATACAATATGACGTCACAAACTCCCAGTTGTTTGTTTGTTATTTATAAGACAAAGCCACATTGTTGTATCCACCGCAAGGAATCGTACTCTGGATGGTTGAGAGACCAGACGAGGAAAAAACAGAAGATATTAAGTTGTAGCTGGGATAGCTAGTAGAGAAAGAGACAGGGTGTGGACATAAGGTCGTGGATAACGACTGAGATGACCAGATTGAAAGAAATATGAGCAAATGCAACGTAAAATGAATGAAAGAGGAAATTTAAATGAATCGAGATAAAAGTAGGGAACATTCTTAATTGGAATAATAATAGAAGATGTTATATTTTGTTTGAAATAAGCAAACAGATGGATAAAAATAAAGGTAAATATATATTGCGCCCCTGGTGGCCTAAGATAAGCAAATGGTCTTATACCACTAAAATTATGTAGCTTGGGTGTTTTACAATAAGCAAGAATATATTGTAAAATAAAAAATAGTGGATATTACGAAAAAGAAGGAAAATCAGGAACGAAGGAAATAAGAGTTATGAAGTGTTGAGAAACTGATAAGAACGAGAAAAAACACGTGAAAAATATGGAGAGAGAAAAATATTGAATTATAGCCAGATTTTACCCAGGGTGAGACGAGGCAGACGATAAGGGTCTTTCCTAAATCCATTAATCATTTCAATAATCTACCTCTCTTACCGCCGTCACCATCGTCAGTTCTGTTGCTCATGGTGAAGGGTTGGAGCACCTGAGTTCAGGACCATACATCACTGCTGAACGTACAGGGTTGATCTACTTTTTCACTAATGTGCAGAAACACAAAAGCTCATCTCGCCAGAGTGTTTCTTCCACGGAAACCAAATACTGGCTTAACCAACTCGTATATTACCAATTTTGTATAGCAGACACGAAAATGAAAATAATATACTCTCCACGTCAACGAATTTGGTTTGTTTACTTTGGCGTATACCTTTCTATCCATCATTTTAAACACGCCCCTATTTACACTGCTTAACAAAAACCAAAACAAATTAGCTCAAAACTTTATACTGGAAACTTAAAAGAAAATATGTTTATTAATACACTTTTTTTTTCTCTCGTGGTCTTCATTTTATTAGCTCTTGCGATAAAGTAAAGTTGATTTGACAGGTCTATTTATTTTAGATCCTGGAACATCTGACAGTTTAGAAAGTTCATGAACGAACAAGGCGAAATGTGATGACATTGAAACAAACAGGTTTGTGTATGTTTGAAAGACAGTTAAACGACAGTGAGAAGTAAAGACGAAGTCGCTGAAAGTGACCACTCGACTCTTGATTGAGGGATTTTTGATCCATTTTCATGTATCACCATCATGTCAAATTAAGATCGGAAATTGATTTTTTCTAGGCTAAACAAATTTCAACATGTATACACATATACATAAACATATTATCTGTTTTTTATACTCATAAAAACTTGTTTTAAAGGTCACTTAAATATGCAAGTTACATAACAAGGAACGGGCTGAAGATTAGGTGTTCATTTATGAATAATGATAGTGTTGTAAAACATTAAGAGAAACTCTTCAGTTAACAACGAAAGTAATATCGAATTCGTCAATTAACACTAGTTTCTAATGAACTTTTATTTGAATTTTTATACCAGTCGAACAATATACTGTTATCACGATAGCAAACTCGTTTTTCCTTCTTTAATATTTACAGTTTTTATGGGATACGTTGACAGTCACTGAAACTGTACGACACTTACTTTAAAATAAACTTACTTGTAATTTTTATGTTAAAGAAGTCCTGATAATCATATTTCAACATAAAACAATTTGTAGTTTTATGAATTTTACATTTGGCCCGTATAAATCTGATTTGAAATGACATATCTTAATATCAACGTCGAAGGAAATACATAATTTGAATATCGAAAAATAAATTAGCTTTATTCATATCTTACCTCAGCTTGTTAAGTAATAGCCTCGCATTTCGCTAATTCTAACGTTCGTATCCATATTAATACAGAGGACTGGCTTTCGTTCGTTTACTATTTTAGTAATTTTATTAGCATTTGCTTTGTAATGTTGAATGTGAGGATCGAGCGTGGCCTAGCATTTAGCGAACCAAAAAGTTCAAGTTTCGAGCGCAATAAGTTGCTGAACACATTTTCAGTTGTAGAGGTTAAGAAATGTTGTGTAGGCGGCGGGTGCTGATTACTAGTTATTTTCCCTCTGGTCAAGAATTGTAATTTTCGGAGTATCTGATCTGGCCGCTTCGCCCATCTTTGGAAAAGGTGTCATTCTGTTTGGAACTAGTAAGTTATATGTGCACTATTATAAATACGCGAATGTATCCATGTATATTAATATTTCATATAACAGCAAGCTGTTTGGATGTAGACAGTATATTACTAGTGCTTTTATACATTTTGCAAGTACTAACCTATTCAGTTTTTCTGTACAATTAATTTCATTAAATTTTATTGGTTATAATGTTTAAAGTAATTTTTGGATATTTCTAAAAGTGTAATTAAATATAAAAACTATTCATTTGTTTTATTTACTTCGTACGTGATTCTAGGATTAGGAGTCTCACATTGTTGACTTAGGGCGCGATCTACAAGAAGTCTTGCATTGTTGGCCAAGTGCGGAATCTGGGAATAGGAGTTTTGTATTATTGGTTTTGTGAGTGTTCTAGGCCTAGCAGTCATTAAAAAACCCAGATAGTAATCAAGGTCACCAAAACACATACAGAGTTGTCCAAAGTTAAGCAATGGTGAAAGTGGCTGTATGTTAGCTGAGGTATTTGACTAGCTGATAAGTGTGGTATATGATGCTTTAAACACCACACAACATCCAGAAGTCCCCAAGCACCCTCTTCCCTTTCCTCTTGTATGTATACAGGAGGTAGAAAAAACGTGGCCACCTCTTGAAAACGTTGTTAGATAGTTCTACGTTTTTAGATTAGATAACAAAACAATTTGTAAAACTATGTTTTTAAAGCACTCGACGACATCTGTTCACAAACGATTTCAAATCCTACTTCTTACACTGGCATTAGTAAATACCAGAACTTTTCTTGTTTTTAGTTACATTTCTTATAAAAATTGTTGTGCACGTGCTGTAGTTCCTTAGATATTCTTTTTCTCATAAACCTACAAAATTATGACAATCAATCGTTGGTAAAAGAGTAGTTAGAAGTTGGCTGTGGGTGGACTTCCTTTTAGTTTTGCGCTGCTGAATTAGGGACGGCTAGCGCAGACAGTCCTCATGTAGCTTTGCACGAAATTCAAAACACAAACACAGGTTATCAAAATGAATTATAAATCCTAATTTATACACTATACTTTTCGATATTTTGATGAGTTAATTTCTATGAATAATCCAAAAACCTACTTTAAACCTACTTATATCTATAAAATAAAAAAGAAAGATAAACTTATATAAGAAAAAACGGCCCGGCATGGCCAAGCGTGTTAAAGCGTGCGACTCGTAATCTGCGTAATAGTTTGCCCTTTCAGCCGTGAGGGCGTTATAATTTGACGGTCAATCCCACTATTCGTTGGTAAAAGAGTAGCCCAAGAGTTGGCGGTGGGTGGTGATGACTAGCTGCCTTCCCTCACTGTTAAATTAATGACGGCTAATGCAGATAGCCCTCGTGTAGCTTTGCATGAAATTCAAATACAAACCTACTACCCTAAACAGTATAGTACCGCATATTTTTTAAAGGAAGTTGGTATTTCTCAGTTGAAACGATATATAATTGCTTGTAATAGCAGTAACTATTTTCTACATAACGTTCAGTTGACGCTAAATAAATTAAAAACAGTAGATATGAAGACAGAAATTAAACCGTTGCAATATGTTTAAAAATAGTTATTTTAAAAATGAAATAATTACCTAGTTTGAAATCATAAAGATGAATCTAATTATTCAAGAAAAAAAATATAGAGAGACAGTTTGCCTTGCAATAATATGTAGTGTCTTTTTCAGTGCGCCGTAAAGGAATACAAATTTCAGTCGGGCTTGTTTCAGCTCACTCGGATTATACTTGAATAAGTTTTGTTACGAAAGGAATTTGGGTGTTTAATCGATTACACCAAACTGTCAAAACAAGGATTTTAATTTTCAACTCCCATCATTTTGCAATAATTATTTAAATCCTTACACCAGAGTCGATGCCACAAGCGTCGAGCCGAAAATCTCAATTTACTCATGGAATGGTGACACCGTCCGATAACATTTATGTCTCTTTAAAAGGCTGAAAACGAATCCGAACCATGTTATTATTACTGACTTTTTATAAACAGACCGGAAATTGTATAAGGTAAGACGATAATTAATCGAACATAATGAAACTAATTCCAGCACAACACGCAGAAAATTATTGGTTTAAAAGAGATAAAGGGTGGAGGGTTGGGGGTCTCACAAAAGTAGATATCGTGTGATTTATTTGTACTTGTTTGTTTTATAATTTCGCGCAAAGCTACACAAAGCTATCTGCGCTAGCCATCCCTAATTTAGCAGTGTAAGAGGGAAGGCAGCTAGTCATCACCACCCACCGCCAACTCTTGGGCTACTCTTTTACCAACGAATAGTGGGATTGACCGACACATTATAACGCCCCCAAGGCTGGAAGGGCGAGCATGTTTGGTGTGACGGGGATTTGAACCTGCGACCTTCAGATTACGAATCGAACGCCTTAGCCCACCTGGACATGCCGAGCCTCATTATTTGTACTCCAACGATATTTTAACAGATGCCCTTTTATGCATATATATTTGAGCTCTCTACCGAGCTTGATGGGGGGAAGGGGGCTCATAACGTAGCGTTTAGCAACTAATTAGTTGTTTGAAATTAAGTTCAAAGCTACACAATGGGCTATCTGTATTCTGCCCACCACGGGTATAGAAACCCAAGTTCTAGCAATTTGAGTCCACAGACATACCGCTGTGCCACTGGGGAGTTATCAACCAATGTTATTGTGACTCCAAGTATCATTAAACGCTCTTATCCTGGAATCAATATAGCAGTTATTCATATTAAAAAACAAAACAGCAAAGAGTGGCGGGTTTATTGCTTGCCGCACAATGAGAAAAATCTCGTTGTCACCATTTTGCATTTCAATTCCCAGCTGAGAATGTTTCATTCTAAAAGCTTCCTTGACAAATATGTAGCAAGAAAACCATTTCATCCTTTTTCCTTGCTATCAAATTACCCCATTAATTTAATGGCTGAAACAGAACCATTTCTTTCAAACGACAAAATGCCATATTTAAAAAAGTTTAGTTAATAAAATTCTTATTTAAAATATTATAAAGAGGGAGGGATTACGTTGAGAAAAGAGAGGGGAACTTACACGTGATGGATAATAATGTTTTTTTTTTCAAATACACCGAATTACCTTTCGAGTAGTAACCACAAATAACGGGAGGAACGGTAGGGATATGTATCATCGAGTTAAATTTGAAAACCTGACTTGACTGAGTTAAAAAACTGGCTGGATACAATGTTGAAATAATATATTTGTTCAGTACAAAAGTTCAAATACTAACGAATGCATTAAACGTTTGGACAGCACTTCTAAACGACAGAAAGAGAACTTGAAAATATCTGTATTTTCCAGCGTGGCATTATATAAATAAAAACAAACAAACACTACCCACGTCATTGATAATCTCATTAATGGAAATAAGTGGAAACATTAGGTCAAAACAGTCTTCAGCATCATCCGTGAGAAATACCCCCAAAACACCAAGTAGGACACACACCTTTGCTATACCACACGAAATAAGTTCATTACTGTAACTAAAAGTCTGTAACACTAAAAGCTCGTGCTTTCAAAAAATGAGCAAATTAAACAGTTTATTCTTTTTAACTGAGATAGATAAATGATACTTGGGAAAGTATCAGAGTAGTATAAGTCTTTAGTCTACATTTATGATTCAGGTGAAGAAACCAGAAATACTAAGTTATCTGCAAATGCTTTCAAACTACCAAGAATGTCGTCTTATAAAGGTGTTAACCCAAACAACTGACATGCTGCTACTATACTGGCTATGTTGCCAACATAAAAAAAAACTGTCTCCAGTCCACCAGCTATATTGACGAACCCGAATGTTAACGCAAACATTTACAACCCACCAACTATGTTCATTAATTCAGACAACATAAACTGCTGCACGGCCACTGTGTTGACCAGCAATGATGCCAACCCAAACTGCCGATACACACCAACTGTGTTGATCAACATTGATGTTAACCCAAGCTACTGATACACACTCAATGTGTTGACCAACAATGACGTCAACCCAAACTGTTTAAGTATGCCATCTCGGACTTGAGTGAAGTCAATACAAACTACGCACAAACACACTGACTAGCCTAGATGTAAACCAAACTGCTGAGATACACACTATACCGATTAACCCGTATATTAATCGAAACTAAGAACACATTCACACAAAACTGACTGGATTGGATGTCAAACGAAACAGCAGCCACTGAAGTAACTGATCCAGATTAAAACTAAGCGTCTCTACTAAAACAACATGATTGTCACTTTAAGGGATAATCCTTAAACATTTGTACAGTAACAGCCTGATAACAAAGTGCTAAATTAGCGCAGGTTAATGGTCTCAGGATTTACTTGAATACTAGAGGTCGTAATATAGTACAAGTATTAGTATAACCAACGTTAAAGAAATTAAGTACAATGTAATATATGTGATTGAGCGATTTAGTACAAACTAAATTATTACACATTGTAATAATTATACTAGTACTGACGAAAAGGATATTGTACACATGACGAAAATGGTTCAGTGTAGTCACTCATAACTAAAATTAAAGTACTGTAAACATGATGAACACGTAAAAAGTAGGAAACTATATGTGAAAATATTTTCTGTGAAATACACTTAGCGAAAGGGTGTTTTGGTACAAAATGTGTGACAGTACGTGGATTAATTTAAATTAGGCCCAGCATGCAAGGTGGTTACGGCGCTTTTAGCCGTGAGGGCATTATAAAGTGACAGTCAATTCCACTATTCATTGGCAAAAGAGTAGCCCAAGAGTTTGCAGTGGATGATGGTGACTAGCTGCCTTACACTGTTAAATTAGGAACGGCTAGCGCAAATAGCCTTCGTGAAGCTCTGCCCGAAATTAAAACAAACATTAAAATTATTATTTATTCGTTAAGCGATTTCGTATCATCGTAAGATACACATTACAAAGGGGTGTGTAACACGTTTCTTAACTTATAAGAAGTCAATTTAAGAAGGGGTGATATGAATCTTCTAAAAATATCACAGAAACAAGATATGTAATTTAAAATAAAAACGCAATCGCCAAGAAAAAGTAAACAAACAGGTTCAGTCAGGTTTGAGACATAGTGTTAACATTATTTCTTCGAGCTACAATTCCCTATCTCAAATATTATAACTTTTAAAGATGGCGTCAAATATGGATTTGTAGCTTGAGAAAATAATATTAACACTACGTCTCAAACCTTTAGCTTGTTTTAAATTACCCATGTGGTTTCTTTGCTTTATTGAAGATCCCTATTTTCTCTTTTTAAATTAATATTTGATAATCTTGTTTCAATAGTTTTTAAAAGTACATCGTAGACATAAATCTGTACAATAACAACACTGTCATATTTGAAACAGTTTGGTTTAATTAACTACATAGTTGATGTATGATTCTCTCTCGGGAAACAATGACAACCTTTGGATTGGCTTCATGCAGATTGGATGGCTATGGCTACTGCTCCTGATATCATTGTCATAACGTTGTCATTGATACTGATTCTACATGTATATAATCACTACCGTGTTTCTCCGATAATAAGACCTACCCATAAAATAAGACCTAGTGTGATTTTTGGGGATAGTTTTAATATAAGCCCTACCCTTAAAATAAGCCCTAGTTAAGAGTGGCAGGAAGAGGAAAGAAATAAAAAAAAATAATTTATTAATTAGTTTAATAGTTAGTTAATAAGTTTGTTTAAGTATTAATCAGTAAGTTTAATAGTTTAATAATAGTTTATTTTAAATGGTTAGTTTAATAGTTTTACTTTGTAACTTCATTTTTTTAATATATCAAAATAAGACATCCCCCGAAAATAAGCCCTAGTGTCATATTTTGGAGTGAAAATTAAGATAAGCCCTGTCTTATTTTCGGAAAAACACGGTATGTATCTATATAGTATCAGGTCCCTAACAGAATGTTTAAGGGAAGAAGGTTCTATTTTGCGAGATCAAAAGCCAACACAACATGCGAAGTACAATCAGCATGCTAATGCTCTGGGGCTCTGGAGGCACGTGACTATTTGAAAACAAAAAATGTTAATATTCCATCAGAAGAATGTAGAATATGTATAAACCATTAAATGTCAAAAGCAGTTGTAACTATAGCTACACAAGCATTTTTGTACATCAGAAAAAGATGGAGTTCAAGCGACCCTCCTGCGTACGCGCGAGTCTATATTTATACTTTGAAGCAAAATGGTGCATCTGTAAACAGTGGATTGTATGGAGTACTGAATTATACTGGAATGATGCATGAACTGGATTTTGAACTGCGTGAGTTTCACATACGCATTGCACATGCAATACATGTTGGCTAGTTTATGTACATATATATGCAGGCTTTTTAGTTTAAATTACATGGATGTTTCATATTGTATAAATGCATGCATATATATTCTATGCAAATATAAGACGATGCATCATAATATAATAACATAAGTATACAAATAAGTGTTTTTAATGTTTATTATTGTTGTTATATTTCCTTCTTCCTTCTTTCGTTGTCCATAATAAGACTGGTCACGGTTTTGATGCATCTAGTCACATGTCCTCTTAAACTAACCTTCTGCACATTCTACAGGTCTAAAACTTGTTAATTAACAATTATAAATTGATTATATTAACATACCTCCCCCCCTACAATTCTAATGAAGTTTGGGTCGTGCACTTCTACGACTCTCTTCTACAGTGACGACCCTAATGATGGAGTTTGGGTCATGCACCCTTTTCCACTGTGACGACCCTAAACATTGGTTGGCTATCTCTGCTGCATACTTTATCTGAAATTAAATGTTTTCTAAATAAATATATATGGCGACAAAAATTCGACTCCACTTTCGCCATTTCCTGCTTTCACGCTTCTTGCCACCCTTTATAGTCAGCTTCAAGGATGGATACTCTATCTGTAATACATATAAAACTAGCAATCAATTAGTGTTAGCTATAATATAACACTTTCCATCAATCACCACCGTAATTACCGATCTGATGCTCGAAACTAAGATTGGTGCTATTTTTTAAAGTACAGATTAAAAGGTTCTGTTGTAGGAGATAGCCTAGACATTTGTATAACATAACAAAATCGATCATACAGCGGTAAAAAACAAACAAACGAGAATCCTATCGGCACGTGGCGTCCAAAGGAGTAAGAACCTTATACATAAACATATGATACACACATTAATAGAGTTGTAATAGTAAGTTAATAATCGCTGTAGTACGCGTCATGCTTGCCATATAAACATTCAGTTATATCCACGGCCTGCGCACAGCTATATACGTACGCACGTAGTAGATTATGAGGCTCCATAGAAAGCACAGACTACATTAAAATGATTGAGTGTCAGAGACAATATAGCCGTTGTAATTTGATAGATAGCCAAATAAACACTACTCTACAGAATTCGCAATAAAATATTTAGTAATATTATTCAAATTTTATTAGAATACTCACAGCCATTTTTGTTGTAAGCTGGCGGAACAATATTAAATAAGAATGAAGAACAAATAAGCGATCTATATTATGAACCACTTCCGTGGTTCGTAATAAATTTAATTAAAAATACCTCAGTAAACCTTTTGATTGATGAAGATTTATCGACTGAATCAAGAAATAATATTATGGCAACGAACAGATAAACCTTAACCCTAGGTTGGAATCTGGTAATAAACAGATGAAGCTTAATTTCTTACTTGAAACTGTTAATGACCAGATAAAACTTAATACATGGTAATATCTGGTAATGAACAGCCAAATTGTAAACTATGCTCAAAATCTAGTAATGAGCAGCTTATCCCTTTCGCTACGAGCATCTTTTTCTATAAGTAACTAGTGATTGAGCTAGATTGTAATCAGGCCTTAACCATTATATGTTTATTAAGATGTTTTAACTAGTAATTAAGATTTAGCTAGTCATTATTAGATTGTAGACAGGGATTAAATCTTAACTGGCCATTATCAAATTACATCCAGGAATTTTAGCTGGTCATCACCAGATTCCAATCAGAGGATAGGTTCAACTTAAATTGTTTATTACTAAATTATACTTAAGAGGCCAATTTTAGTCAGATGTTAACTTGTTAGTCATTACCAGATTATAGTCAGATGTTAACTTGTAGTTAGTCATTACCAGATTAAAGTCGTATGCTAACTTTTAGTTAGTCCTTACCAGATTATAGTCAGATGTTCACTTTTAGCTGGTCATTACCAGTTTATAGTCAGATGTTCACTTTTAGCTGGTCATTACCAGATTATAGTCAGATGTTCACTTTTAGGTGGTCATTACCAAATTATAGCCGTGGGTTAGGTTTGATACACGTCATGACACAAAAGATATTTCTGACTGTTTAGTTTTTACATAGAACTGGTTGTCAGAGAATTTGCAAATACGTTAAGTTGCTTTTATATTAATAATAACAATTAAAATCATTTAGTATATTGCCGATTTAACTAAATTAAGCTTATGAATGAGTTGTCTATTTTCTTTCGTTATTATGATCATTGCTTTTATCTTTTGTTTTAACTGTTACTAATACATGGTATATATATTTCGTTTCTAGTTGTTTTGGTACAGAATAAACTCGTGAAAAGTTATAGCTGAGCGACGAGCTAGTCGATAGCAAATTAGAGGTTTCAGAATATTGGTACAGTCGTAGATGAAACAATGAGAAGTTGATTATTACAGTAAGAAACTACTTGTTCTACTCAAACAAACTCAATGATTTTTTTCGAAGTTAAGCTACGATATTTGGAGTTTCCTTATGGTACTATTTGTCTGTCAACAACGAAATAAATACAGGGAAAAAACATGTAACACTTGTCATTACACAAAACGAAATTTTTCAGTGAGGCAGGGGTGGCCTACTGGTCAGAATGCCAGAACTGTGAAACAGAGAATTAATGGTTTGTGAAAAAAAACAACACGCAGTACTCAGTTTTAGGATGCTGGTGCGATATGCAGGTGGCAGTTGGTTTGAGTGTTTTTATTACCCATAAAGCTACACAATGATCTATGTGCGCTCTGTCCACAACGGTATCGAAACTCGATTTCTAGCGTTGTAAGTCCGCAGATATATCGCTGGGAAGCGGGTGGCAGTCAAGTTTCACTCTTCGATCATAAAGTAAACTCTATATAACAACAGTTTCCTCTGTGATGCAGTAAAAGTCATGCTGTTACAAACATCCAAAACTTGAAATTGGATGTTATTTGATTTATAAGAAAACTAAATAGATCTGTTATTTAAAACGAATACCTTGTATCGGACTCTCTTTGTGCCCCAGCCTCCTAGTAGCACAGCGGTAAGTCCGCGAACTTATAACGCTAGAAACCAACAGGTTTTGATACTCATGGTGGGTAGAGCACAGACAATCCATTGTGTAGCTTTGAGCTAATCTACAAACAAAGAATGTGAGCTCTTCTGGGTTTTCACTGTGTATGGGATGAAAGGAAGTTAAAACAATAAAACTAATAGGCATTCGAGGCTGGGGGGCTACACGAAGGCTATCTGCGCTAGCCGTCTCTACTTTAACAGTGTAATACTACAGGGAAAGCAAATAGTTATCACCACCAACTACCAACTCCTGAGGTACTCTTTTACCAACGAATAGTGGGATTGACCATCACATTATAACGCTCCCACGGCTGAAAGAGCGAGCGTGTATGGTGTGACGGGGATTCGAATCCGCGACCCTCAGATTGCAACTCGAGTGCCCTAACCACCTGGCCATGCCGGACAACTTTATATCAACTCGCCGTGTATTGTGTACAACAAATGGGGAGGCTCTTCCCCCTGGGGAGAACAAATTTGGAGGATGCTGTAAAAAATTTCATCCATTGTATTTGTTGGTATTCTAACATAACTTACTATCCTAGATTTCGGTTATTATTCTGTACTTTGGTAAACAGTATTTATCGCTGTGGCAAAGTGCTGAGAAAATAAATTGCCAATTAGAATTCGAGAAACATAAAAATATTAGGATAAAATTAAGAAATGTTCGCTAGTTAAATTGAAATAAGCTAATAATTAGTTTGTTTATTAAATTCGAAAATCAAAACTGACATCACTCACGTTGTTAGATTTTATTTTCCATATAAAGAGCAAAGGTATACATATATGTTACTAGGTCCGATAATGTGACAGCCTAGTTGAGTAATTAATGACTGCTTCCTATCAAACGTGCCACTAGAACCGTTGCGGTTAGCTTATATAATACGGTTATGAAACTGGATTTGCCACCTAGTGGCACAGTGGTATGTCTACGGAATTACACTACTAACAACCGGGTTTCGATACCCTGATGGGCAGAGTACAGATAACCCATTGTGTAACTTTGTGCTTAATTCTAAACAAACAAACAAAAACCGGATTTAGAACTTTAATAATGTGAATATTTATCCAGGAAGAATCATACGTACTATTAATTATCATTATTATAACTTTATTTTATTTCTTCTTCCCCATTGCGTGTTTTTGCGGAGTGATACATGTTTACTTATCACTTTTGTATATTTCTTTTTCTTCATTTAATGTTTGTGCGTAGAGATACTAGTACGCGGAAAAGTAGTTAGGAACCGCTGAATTAGCACATCTGCATACAAACACTTTCACATCTGATGATTCATAATTATGAGAATCCAGTTTGTTTGTCTTTGATTTTTTTGTATGATATTTGTTTCGATTAGTTTGGTTGTTATTAAGCTGTACAACTGGCTACCTGTGTTCTGCCAACTATAGGGATTCCAACCTGCGACCCCCTAATTTTTGGATCAGCCCGGCACGGACAGGTGGTTAGAGCGCTTGAATTGCAATCTGAGGGTCGTGGGTTTGAATTCCCGTACCACCAACCATGCTCGCCCTTTCAGCCGTGGGGACATTATAATGATACGGTCAATCCCACTATTTGTTGGTAAAAGAGTAGCCCAAGAGTTGGCGGTGGGTGGTGCTGACTAGTTGCCTTCCCTCAAGTCTTACATTGCTAAATTAATGACGGCTAGCGCAGATAGCTCTCGTGTAGCTTTGCTCGGAATTCAAACCAAACCGACTATTCGTTGGTAAAAGAGTAGCTCAAGAGTTGGCGGTGGGTGGTGATGACTAGTCTTTCATTGCCAAATTGGGGACTGCTAACGCAGTTACCCCTCGTTTAGCTTTGCCAAACCAAATTAATTTGGGGAAATCTGAGAGGATAGAAGTCTGCTAATAATTGATTCCCCTCTTAGAATTAAGGGTTTTAAAAGATGCACATTTAATGGTGCATTCATCAATTAACAAGTGTTATTAATTTCTGTAAAAAAAGACAATAACAAAAATGTACTTACCACCACTGCTAGTCTTATTGTATAAGATGGAATCCGGGAATCACAAAGATAAAGTTCTCAGTTCAGTTTGCAAGGTCCTTAAAGTATATCTAATTATCAGTATATATGTATGTTTACTTTAATGGTTGTTCATTTGCTTAAAGGACACTGTTGTGTGCGCAGTCTCAGTGGCCCATGTTTTGTGATCTTCAATACTTGAGTGCTCCCTACATCGTTTCTCGGTAAATAAATGATTATAGCAGATAGATACAGACAAACTATTGCATGTGAAGAATGTTTCGAAGCATGTGACCATTACTTCAATAAGATAACGTAGTTCATATTTTTCAACTGGAAAATTCTTTGATCAAGGACTTTATTTTTATTCTTTTGTTACAGAGATTAGACATGGAAAGAAATATCTGCAAGTTATTTCCGATAAGTGATGTACTTTATCGCATTCGTACTACTGGAAACATAGCAAAGTTTTACTTGCTACTTGTTATCCAGTGTGGTATTAAATATAACAGTATATACTTGCAAGTTTACTAGCTTTGGCTATGTTTTCTCTTAATCTTTTAAAATTAGTTAAAATCACGTAGAGTTGTCACCTGACTGATTTATAAACCAATCGCCTTTAAAGTTTATTTTTTATGACATTTCTATACGGGGTATTTGCCTCAGCAAGACCTTATATTTTTTTTAGCCAAACTATATTATCATAGTCCTCTTTGATTCTTATTCAAACATTAACACGATTTCTAGCTCTGTTTCTTCAGTTTACCTTTAACGTGTAGTATTTTTAAAAGATGTTAAACCTGTCTAAAGTTCAGAACAGAGTAGTACCAGAAGAAACTCGATCTTATGGTGGTGGCTGTGTGTATGGGATATTTTATAAAGCAACTAGCAAGTGATATCCACAAAAAGGGGTGAAGAGAAACAGTAGTTTCTGGCCGCCCCTGGTTATTTTAATAATTTTAATAATAAGTTAACCTAAATACCTATCCAGTATCAATCAATATCCACAAAAAGTCCAGTGCAAGCGGCGTGTTAGACTGAAATGTAGTTCACCTCATGAAACTGGTCAGAAAACCTGTCCAATTTAGATTGCAAATATTCCAGTTCAATGTTTCCCAAAGTGAGAGGCGTGCCCCCACCCCGAAGGCCGTGAAACGTCTTTCTAAGGAGGTTATCAAAAATTGGCCGAAAACAAAGTTGCTGAATTAATTTTAATTCTAAATACATGATAAGCCGATACAAATTACGCTGAATTAATTAAATTACAAGATTGTTTCATATTTTAAAACGAAATAAGATAACCTTACATAAAATTAACTGTGTATTTAATTGCTCATCAATCTACAAATTTAACCCAAACATGACAAGTTGCTAATTTTCTAGTTATAACAGAAAGAAATTTATAACAAAAAATACACATTAAATTAAATGCTTTCAATTGATCAGAAAAAGAGCTTCATAGATATTACTAAAGTTCATTAGTAACCAGGCCTGACACGGCCAGGTGGTTAAGGCACTCGACTCTTAATCTCAGGGTCTCGGGTTCGAATCCCCGTCACATCAAACATGCTCGCCCTTTCAGCCCTAAGGACGTTATAATGTGACGGTCAATCCCACTATTCGTTGCTAAAAGGGTAGTCCAAGAGTTGGCGGTGGGTGGTGATGACCAGCTGCCTTCCCTCTAGTCTTACACTGCTAAATTAGGGACCGCTAGCACAGATAGCTCTCGAGTAGCTTTGTGCGAAATTCCAAAACAAACAAACAATTGTTCTCAATATCACCATGTTGCTCTGTAGAGTATAACGAACTGCTCTTGGTTGTTCTGGAGTTACGACCAGATTTTTGTTATTTATTAAAGTCGCAACGCTTTAGTCTTGAGGTTTTGAAACGAACAACAAACACAGCAGATATCATGAATAAAGCGTTACGGCTTCAATGAAAAAACATTATGTCGCCTGGAAAGTTAAAACAGTTTTTATTGTGACCATTGACTTACAGTTATCTCAAATTAACTGAAATTAATCTTCTAGTTCTTTTCTTTGGCAAAGAATAAACCTATCTTATCTAGAAATGATGTTATATTTGACTTAATCTTTAACCACAGATTTAAGACATCATGACAACAGCTGTTTATCTACTTCCAGATTATAGGAGCAGTTGTTGGTTTCGAATTCCATGAAAGTAAATGTTTGTCTTCCATCTCTTTCTTGAGTGCGAATCAAATTTCAAAGGTTCTTCTGCTAATCTAAAGCAAACTTTGAGTGCTGATAAGATGGGAGCACCATATCAATATGAGATCAAAAGTTAAGGTCTTTGGGAGGACGTTATTTCAAAAATATCCCACTCTTTTAAGAAACTATGTCTGTGTACAGGGTTTAAAAACCTAATGAGTAGATTAGATCTTTGCCATAAGATGTCACTAGCTGACAAGTCAAGAGCCGTTCGCTACCAAGGAAAACTACTCTAGATGTATTTGCTAACTAAAACTTCAACTGCTAGCAAACTAATATTTCCGAACCTGTTTTCTTTGGCGTAATCTCTTTCCAATTTATTTCATAATGTTTACTGTAGATACGATTATAGATTATGGATAACTTTTTAAAAATTATTTCTTTGTGAATATTTTTAACGAAATTTTGTTTATTCAAGTTATGTGAGTTTACTAAGAGATGTTTATCCTCATAAAATACCTTCCTGCACATAAGACATATTCGTTTAATTATGTTTACAAAAAACGGTGTCTGTCGTTAAAACAAAGGCGTTATATCGTAGAGGACATTTAACATTTAGCTGTCTTTAACTAAAAATGTCGGTCACCGGAACAGAGTTATTTATGGCACGTGAGGCATATTACGTTTAATCAATGATATCTGATAACACAAGAAATACATTATTGGTGAAACTTTGTAGAATGGACGGCAACTGCCTGTTGTGGAGACACAAGTGTAGAGGACGACGTTTCAAAAGTCTTCCGCCTCTCGAATTCGAATTTCGAAGACGTTTCATCATAAATACTCTGCCTAAACAATCTATCAAAAAAATTATTGGTACAGACGACTATTTAAAGCTTAGTTATATATATTAAACAGTATTTGTCGTCAGAACAAAATCATTTACCACAGAGATGAATACAACGCTTAGATATATCCATTAAACGCCAGGTAGTGAGGATTTATTGCACATACGTTACCCGTCACAACTACAATAATAATATCAGCAGAGATAACATCTTAGGCTTAGCCATGTGTTATAAGAGGTTTTTGTCGAAAGAACTAATGGACGTACAGCAAAGAAAAGGTTCGAGTTTATCTATAACTTGTAAAAATGTCTGATGTTGGAAGAAAGGGATTTACTTAGTAAAAGATGTCTTACGTTTTATACGTCTACTGATAGCTGTTTGTTATGAGCACAAACATATTTGTTGCACGGAAGAGTTTGTACGTTACGCTAAGTGTAAAGAAAACTCTACACAAACTTCTAATGTTGGACTTGAATTACGTCTATGGTGATAACAATGTTTCAGCACCCAGAAATATACGCCTGTTGAAACGACACCTGACGTGAGAACAAAATGATTTCAAACTGTTTATTTTATATTACCTCGAATATCTGATAACCATATCAACGTGGGAAATCCGATTTTGTTGGGAACATTTTGTTTTATTTTCAGAGAGTTATGCAAAACTCTGAAGGTCTAGCTGTGTTAGTCGTCTCTAATTTATGAACTCGTAGGCTAGAGAGAAGGCAGATAATAAACAATACCTACCGCCAACTTTTGGGATTTTCTTACCTCTTCGAATTGTGGAATTAGATTTGCACCCATATAACTCATCATTTTTTTTTTTCTTTTGGGCAATAACTGGACGCATGCTAATCACTGGGACACGCTTGAAATCCCTTTATGTGCTTCATCAAGTTATTTTACTGGTATCAGAAGAAAGGTATTGAAATACCAATAATATTGGTAATTCTTGTCTTGTAAATTAAGCAGACCATCTACAACCCGTACATGTCACAAGAAAGTCTTAACTAATTTTCACGAGTCATTAAATGTAGAGGTTATTTTTTGTTTGTTTTACTACTTAGCTATAGATTCAGTGTTTCTAATCTTTTCGTCACATCAAACTCATCGCAAACGTAAAATAAGTGTATATTCCAGACTTGCATTAGAAACCTTTAGAGACGTTTTCAGTACACTGGTTCCATCGATCGAGTTTTAACTATTTCTTAAGGCTCTCGTATATATATATATATATATAATGTGTTAACATACTTTTTGAGACTCCTCCAACTTTCTTTTCCAGTGGTAAAAAGTTTCTTAAATCACATGGGATTAAACTGTCTGTTCGCCCCTCTATTATGATATTTTCTTTTTATCTGCCCGTGGAAAAGAACAACAAGAGATACATAACCGTTATCTCTCTTGATGCTAGTGAACATCGATATAGAAGTATATATTCCGTTTATTTATTTATTTACAGTTTTTGTTAAATCCGTTCCTTGTGATTTGGTTGTCTCGCTTTCTTGTCTAACTATGAACGAGTTGAAAATATATTGAATTTTGGCATTAAACCTTAATATATTTTCACATCTTCTTGAGTTAGACAAATTCAGTTTTAAAAGCTTGTCGACTCTTAAACAAATCACGGTAAGTGACTGTTTTGGGTATTTGCGCGGAGTTGTTATATAAGCACTGTCTCTATAGCAGTCCCTTGTTTGGAATTGATTAATTAGAGGAACTGGCAGCTAGTCAACAGTACCAACCGCCAACTCTCCTACTTAAATAGTGAGATTGTAACTAATTTTTATAACATACCACGTCCCAAGGAGCGTCCCGCGATTTTGCAGTGACGAAATTCAAATTAAAATCCTTGATGACGAGAAACCCACTTGAAATAAAAATGTATCTCAGAACGGCTGGTATGGGTATTAACACTTTTATTGATAAGCAGAGAACAACGTTTCGACCTTCTTAGGTCATCTTCAGGTTTACAAAGACAGTTTGCAACTGACCTTTGCTGGACACATGTCTTAGGGAAGAGAGTATAAACGGGTACGGTGTTGTAGGGGGCATTGCAGTTGGATGTTAAGTTATAAATTAGTATAATATAGTATTAGTAACCTAACATCCAACTGCAACGCCCCCTACAATCCCGTTCTGAGATACAAACTAAAATGCTTAAATCTATAGCTCAGCAAGCTAATCACTGGACCACGCTCGCCCCGAAACCACTTGGTACAGTTCTGTAAAGTTTGAAGACAATAATGGACGAAATGCCAAAAGACTGTATATTTCCAAATCAGAAAAAGGCATTTTTATCATTTCTTTCGAACCTATATGTACTTAAACCGCGCAGGAATACGTTTTTAAAATGACGGTAAATTCCAACGTGGGGAAGACACGTTTCTAAAATAATGTACGTGCAGCAGCTTATTTGTTTAAGACCTTTATACTTGGCAGAGATCATGAAATAATTTCCCTTCACTAAAAACACACACACGCAAACAAAATGCTAAGTTATGAAAATCAGTTTTAAACGAAATAGCGTTTCTCTAATTTGTTAGTTACTGGACTTACTTTAGGCTGCTCGGTTTATTTTGAAAGTTTGTAACAGATTATTACACAGAAGGTTGTGAAAAAAACAAACGTTTCTACAGCGTAGAGAAGTTGAAGAACAAGTGATTTTACTGTTAAGTTAGTTGTCTCAAATTTAGCAGTGAAAGACTAGAGAGTCATCATCTCCCATTGCCAACTCTTGGGCTACTCTTTTACCAACGAATAGTGCGTTCGGTTTGAATTTCGCGCAAAGCTACACGAGTGCTATATGCGCTAGCCGTCCCTAATTTAGCACTGTAAGACTAGAGGGAAGGCAACTAGTCATCACTACCCACCGCCAACTCTTGAGCTACTGTTTTTACCAACGAATAGCGGGATTGACTATCACATTATAGCGACCCCACGGCTGAAAGGGCGAGCAAGTTTGGTGGGATGGGGATTCGACTCTGCAACCTTCAGATTGCGAATCGAGCGCTCCTCTTGCCATTGGGCTAAGAAAACCAGCTCTTAACCAGAAGATGAGTACACTGCCACTGCATCTTCAGTCTTAAATAAAACCTAAAATAAAAAATTGGAACATGAGCTTCGACCATGGTATATCATAGAAACAAATTCAGGCCCAGTGTGTAAATAACTGAAAATACGATAGATGATAAAAAAGCAATTTCTGAGAAAAACGTTTTTGTTTTCTTCTCACCTTGTCATTTCAAGGTAAAGAATAAATATCAGAATATTTCTTGTTTTTGGGCTTAAAAAGAAAAAGAGAAAAAATATGCTATATTAGTCATGTAGAAATTGAGGTAATGTTAATGATAATCATTTATATTTGACATAAATTGAAAATTTATCAATTTTTAGGGAGTTCGGTCACGTTGCGGATCGAAATGGTTATAGTTGCAAATCGCTTCTGAACACACTATTTTAGCTGTAGGGAGCGCTATAACTGACAGACAAATTACTATTCAATTAATAGTAGTCATGCAGACAGCAGGTACTTCTGAATGGATGTCCACCCTCTGCTAAAAACAGCTCTAAGCCAGAGACAACTGTACCTACACCCTAGAGATCTTTGACCTGTCTATTTAGTCCACATGTCATGTGGTTGATTACAAAGAAATATATACCAACATCAGAGTTACTTGGAGCAAATATTTCGTAATGGAGCGATATCATGTTTAACGAAATGTACAAACATAAAGAATAAATTGTTTGTTTGTATGTAATTAACCTCACAGCTACACAATGGGTTATCTGTGTTTTGCTCACCAGGGGTATCGAAACCTGGTTTCTAGCGTTGTAAGTTTGAAGATATGCTGCTTTGCCTTTGGTGGGTTGTTGGCTGAAGAATAAATACTTTTTCACATGTTTACACAATAGTTATCACTAAGTAACACCAAGAGCCAATGAGGAGAGTTAAGCTTCATTTTTTCGAATAAATCTGATTTTCAAGACAAAAAAAAAAATGTTTATAGCCACACATATTTTTCTTCGAAATACCTTTGAGAATTGCAAATTATGAGAATTTTGTGGAGTTATTGTACACTTGATTAAATCAGAATAAGCTGAGTCTTTTATGTGTTTTTGAAAGAATAGCAATAGAAAAAAAAACAAAACTTAAAATGAGAGGGCCAGGCCCTCAAGCCTACGAAATACCATGGTACCAAAAATTCTTTCTTGGACAAAAAAAAAAAAGATTGAAATACGTATTAGTCAAGTCAGTGCGAATTACCAGTAAGGAGGGTACACGGTCTGTGGATACGATTTGTTTGTTGTTTGCTGTTTGTTGAGTTAAGCACACAGCTTCACAATGGGCTATATGTGCTCTGACCACCACGGGTATCGAAACCCGGATTTTAGCGTTGTAAGTCCGCAGACATACCGCTGAGCCACTGGGAGGCCTGTGGGTACGAACCACAAAAGATGCGCAGAAGGAAACCGGATTTTATTTCACGTGAGCAATGATAACTTTAGTTTTTTCAATTTATGTACGAAATGAAATTTCATGTGCACCAGTATCAAGGCAGTGTGCGTATGTGCACTACCAGTTTTTTTCCAGGGAATGAGGAATTTTTATTAGACCATTGACCCCATTGGATCTTTACATGACTTTGCAATGCTAGCAGTTGCTTATTTTGGCTTTAGGCCTAACTATATTGAGGTCATCAACTTATTAAGACTCCTAACCATCACTGAAGATGTGCTGGAAAAGAAGCTGGAAAAATGAAGAGCGCAGCACTTGATTGGTTGTTGTGCTGCAGCACAACCTAGAGAGAACACTGCCCGTTGGCCAAACATACCAGATTACAATCAACAAGTGTATGCGAATAGTGTTGAGCGACCAAAACATCACTTATAAGCGTAGAAATATTTTTCGATCGTTCTGTAATCTCTCTCACACCAGTTCGATTAATTGCCTGTGTGTTATTATGTGTACACTTATGTACAGCTCTTTTAAGAGGAACAGAAGATAAAAAAAGATGGAAAGTTAGGAGTAAACTGGAGGTATAAGAAGTGTTTATCAGTTTTTATGTAAAATTGCTGCACGACAATGATAACACGACCTAGCATTATCATGTAAAAATATGATGCCAAATATTATCATGTTAATAGACAATGACCTATTAATATGATATTATTTGGTTTGCAGTGTATACTTATCGTAATGATAAAATATCCTGTTATTCTTGAGAACCTCACGTGATTCCCTGGCAAGATATATGGAAAAAAATATGACTTAGATTCAGTGGCGGTGCCAAGGGGGTCTTGGGGGCTTGAGCCCCAAAAAAATGAGCCAAGCCCACCTCAGCCCCTCAATATTGGTACCTACATATATTTATAAAATATGGAAAACACAATCGTCGTTGTGTTGCTTAACAATTAACATCAAAGAGACATAGATCTGTAGAACTCAACGTCTTCATTAAGACGGAAGTATGTGTCATGCATCCCATAGCAACGTACTGAATGCACTGAAACTCATGTGCTGTATTGCCACTCCCTGTGTAATGCCATTCTATTTTGAGCTTTGACGAAGATTAGACAACCACGTTGATTTCAAGTTACAACAGATCATCAGGGATTTTACTTGATAAACCAAAGGTTTCACAGGTATTTACCCATTAATTTCATTTATCTTTTATTAAAAAATAAATCATAGCATGCATGTATAAGTGTATTGTGTATAAGTCAAAACTATGACGCATTTAGCTGGTGTTGTGTCCTCTGTGAGATCATTTTGCATTGTGTATCAGTCATCTAAAATTGTACTGATGATTGTAGCATACATTTAAAATTGTGACTTACAATCCAATTAATGTTATACTTATGATTAGATAATAACCTTACATGTTAACTGACCAAATAATATTTCTAAATAACTCTAGAATGAATTTTGAAATTGTCATTGGGCTATTTAGAAGTACCTAATTTAATGTAATGTAGTAGTTACATTATAGTGACAAACACCTGTTACAATAAGAACAATATCACAATCACAGTTTGGTCTGTATGAATAATGTGAACTTATGAAGAAACCAGCCTTTCTGTGAAGGTCAACTGCAATTTAGACATTTTGTTTCGGTGTTACTATGACCATTCAATATCCAGGCCGCGGGTTTGCTTTGTTCGAGCGCGCGATTTCCGCCTCGAACGCCTTAAGCGTATGATCACCGTATGACCATGGTGTACGCTCTGCGTACATATACGCATATTTTCAAACAGATTATTTCTCATTTGTAATAATGAATTATTAATCAGAGTATGAGTTTCCAATGAAAACTGCATTGAAAACGCAGTTCAAAATAGCACACCTTTCTAAAATGTATCTTGGTATTTACATTATTATAATTTACCATCTACATATTGATGGCATTTTGGGAAGCACCTCCACAGTTTACCTCAGCCTCCACCCCCGAAGAAAAATATCCTGGCGCCGCCACTGCTTAGATTATGAGATGTTTACAAATGAAAGAATTGTTATTTGTTCTTAAACCTGACTAATAAATGTTATAAAGAAGATGAATAAAGCATATAAGGGCTCTAACCACACACAAATGGCCTGGCATGACCAGCTGAGTTCGAATCCTCGTCGCACCAAACATGCTCGCCCTTTCAGCCGTTGGGGCGTTATAATGTCAGGTCAATCCCACTATTCGTTTGTAAAAGAGTAGCCCACGAGTTGGCGGTGACTGATGATAACTAGCTGCGTTCCCTCTTGTCTTACACTGCTAAATTAGGGACAAACAGCTAGCGCAGATAGCACTCGTGTAGCTTTGCGCGAAATTCAAAACCAAAAAAACAATAACCACACACGTGTGTTTACTCAGTGAAACCTGGAAATATTTGTCGTTAGAGTGATGTAAAAATTGAAAATATAGGTTTGGTTACCGTGTATCTTTTTCTTATAGCAAAGCCATATTGGGGTATCTGCTGTACTTACCGAGGGAAATCGAGCCCCTGATTTTAGCGTTGTAAGTCAGGTAGGGGATCAGATTTGGTTAAACTCGTGGAAAGAGAAAGAAAATGGCCAAAGTTCAATCGCAAAACGGACCTTCATTGACATTCTTGTGGAGTTTACTTAGCCAATATATTGACTGTTTACATCATGAAGGTCACTTAGCCATTTTCTTTTATTTTATCGAAGCCGTTTAGTCGATCCCGCTTATGACGCTAAAAACGTGGTTTCGACACCCGTGGTGGACACAGTACAAATGGCCTATAGTGAAGCTTTTGCATAACAAGAACCAAAAATGCGTAATCGAAATATTGATTAATTTATCTCCTTACCCTGAATAAAATATCTGTTATTATATTTAGAGTAAATAGGTACCTTCGAACCAAAAGGAAGCACTTCGTGTTATATAGCTACATAGTTAATACAGAAACCAAACGTTCAGAGATTATATTTCACATCTGTTTTTCATTAAGTCACAAAATCCACAAACTTTATCAAGCATGCAAGGTGTCTCACGTAGGATTAGTTTGATTTATTATACTGCTACGACAGGC